>NW_012154496.1:195739-215739 GCF_000956105.1 Propithecus coquereli | reverse complement strand
CACTAGTTCACTATTTTTTTGTGGCTGAGTCCTACCCCACGGTATACCTGTGCCACATTTTGTTAATCCACTCCTGTATTGTTGGGCACTTGGGTTGATTCTGCATCTTTGCGATTGTGAATTGTGCTGCAGTAAACATTCCAGTTCAAGTGTCTTTTTGACAAAATGGATTTTTTTCCTTTGCGTAAATACCTAATAATGGGATCACTGGATCAAATGGTAGGTCTACTATTAGTCTGTGGAGGTATCTCCACACTACTTTCCACAGAGGTTTCACCAGTTTGCAGTCCCACCAACAGTGTGTGAGTGTTCTTTTCTTTCCACATCTGCGCCAGCATCTGTTGTTTTGGGACTTTTGGATAAAAGCCATTTCTACTGGTGTTAGGTGATATGTCGTTGTGGTTTTGATGTCCATTTCCCTGATGATTAGAGGTGTAGAACATTTTTTGTTATTTGTTAGACATTAGTCTATCTTCTTTTGAAAAGCTTCTGTTCATATCTTTTGCTCACATTTTAATAGGGTTGTTTGAATTTTTCTTGCTGATTTGCTTGAGTTCTTTATAGATTCTAGTTATCAGCCCTTTATGGGATGCATAGCAAGCAAATACTTTCTCCCATTCTGTAGGTTGTCTGTTCACTCCTATTGATTGTTTCCTTAGCTATGCAAAAGCTTTTTAATTTAATCAGGTCCCATTTATTTATTTTTGGTGTTGCTGTTATTGGCTTTGGAGTCTTTTTCATAAATTCTTTGCATAGGCCGATATCTGTAAGGGTTTTTCCAACATTTTCTTCTAGAATTCTTATAGTTCCATGCCTTAGGTTTAGATCTGTTATCCTTCATGGGTTAATTTTTGTGAGAGGTGAGATCCTGTTTCAGTCTTCTACATGTGGCTCTCCATTTTTCCTAGCACCATTTATTGAATAGGGAATCTTTTCCCCAGTGTATGTTTTTGTCTGCTTTACCAAAGATCAGATGGATGTATGAGGATGGTTTTATATCTGCATTCTCAGTCCTGTTCCATCGATCTATGTCTCTGTTCTTGTGCCAGTACCATGTTGTTTTAGTACCATGTTGTTTTAGTTACTATAGCCTTGTAGTATAGCTTGAAGTCTGGTAAAGTGATGCCTCCCAATTTGTTCTTTTTGTTTAAGTTTCTTTGGCTATTCAGGGTCTTTTCTGCTTTCATACGAAGCATGGAATTATTTTTTCTAGATATGTGACAAATGACAGTGGTATTTTAATAGGGATTGAATTGAATCTGTAAATCACTTTGGGGAATATAGACATTTTGACAATGTTGATTCTGCTGATTCATGAACATGGTATGGTTTTCCATTTGTTTACATCCTCTGAGATTTCTTTGCTTAGTGTTTCATAGTTATCCCTTTGGAACTCCATGCTTTCCCCATTGTGGAAGGAGGAAATCCCCTCATGTTGACAATGTCTCCTGGTGTACACATAGTCCTCCCTCACTGGGCTCCATGGTGGTCTTGTGAAATCTAAGAAAGAAATTTTCTCTCAGCGTATATTTACAGGGGACCTATTAGATCAAACTTAGCATTTTTTTCCCCAAAATATGGTGAACATTAAAGCATGATTGCTATTGGTTGTTTTCTCAGCATTTGAATAATTCCAAGAGCATAGACACCATCCACCGGATCACACAGCACATTCTCAGGCCAGTGGGTCACCAGCCATGAGACCGTGGTTCAAATGGTCCCCAGATACTTGTGGCTGCAGTCTGTGCTATGTTGCAGGCCACTATGGGGGTGTTTGGTATTTTTTGTGATGTTCAATATCTCTGCAATGTGTATCACTTCTGCTTGCTCTCGGATACCAGATCGACATGCTCTGAGATGGGATGCTCAATCCCAAATACTTCACTCTCCTAACTGCCTCAGTGAGGCCCAAATCCACTTGGCTATAAGGTGTTGTTGAGAAGCAAAGCTCCAAAGCATTCACAGCCCACTTATTTTGCTGATCTTTCAAAGACATCAATAGCTGAAAAATACTAGAGTGATTAATACATGAGTGTATACAAACATGTGCACACATACATGTATATACAGAAATAGACTTGTTTTAATTACTGTAGTCTTCTATAGTATTTATAATATACACATATACATTCTATGGAACGAATATATATATTCTATATGTAAACCACATGTACACATATGCTCATGTATTAATCATGGAATTCTATAATATATATGCATTGTATCTGCTACAGAGAATCTATATTTATATACATATATAGAGAGAATTTATTTGTATATATTCCATATACAAACCACATGCACATACATATACTCATGCAATAGTCATTATAATAACTATGATATATTAAATATATATGCTTAATATATACAGTATATATATATTAACATACAAACAACACACACACTACTACCCGTTGCAATACAGTCCTCACTGTTCAGGGTAAAATGCATACTTGTATTTTCTTAACCTTTTAAAGGCTGAGCCCTCATGCCTCTTCCAGTGTAAATAATGCATTGAAGTAAAATAAGGACTGTCAAACCCAAGCAGCGATTAATTATATAGCACATAAACCCTTCCTTCCAAATGACTAATATAGAGTACTTCGTGCATAAATGTTTCTCTGAATTTTGTTTGAACTACTTGCCTCATAACATCAGATGGTGCAGTCGGGATAATTTTCATTGGAAAAATAATTATAGGCTAAATATGGTTAATAAAACATTAACTATGAATTAAAATATTTTAAAAGCATGTCCTTCTCAAAGCAGCTGCTAATGAATTTTGATGAAAATACCATGATTACTTAAGGAAAAGAAATAAATATGATTATTACACATATGTGTAATATGTGAGATTAATGATTTACAAAAAAATAATTTTAACTCAGAAATAATTATTCAGGGCAACCCACTTCATAAAATAGATAATTACAAAAAGAGGAAAAATAATTGTTCAAGACTGACATAACAGTTGGTCCAATTTTGACCTCATCCTAAGATTCAAGAATTTGTAGCTATTAGGGAACCATAAATCCTTCAAGTTTTAAAGTTTAAAATCATATTAAAATATTAACTCCTGTTGGAAGATTTAACATTGATTTAAGCATTGATCACCTCTGAGGAAGGGCGCTGTCTCTGAGATCAGCCCGCGGGGACGAGGATGGGGAGACACCGAGGCCAGGTGCTCCGGATGCTTGGCCAGGTGCTGGTGGCCTCAGGTGTTCACAGGGCTACCCCAGCAGATCTGTCTCCTCCCTGTGTCCTTCCGTGAGATCCATTCGAGCCTACATTCAAAACTGACGAAAATCTGAGCTGGACTTCCACACTTCAGGGGCACGGGCTCGGGGTTTCCCTAGGCTACTGCTGGAGAAGCAGCTCTGAAGGCAGCTCCTATCTCGTGCCGGGTCAGTGGCCCCGCGTGGGGGACAGGGAGAGTCTCAGGAGGGCTGGGGCAGCCCAGGGCCATCCCTGAGGTGGCTCAGCCTTTCTCTTGGGATTCCAAGGCTTCCCGCTGTGCGCACGCCCCAGAGAAGCAGTTTTTCCCCATAGCAATGTCCCGGGGAATAGTAAGCTCAGAGGTTTGCCTCCCCGCCTTCTCCTTCCTCCCTGTCCCGCTCCAACACCCCCCCAGGCGTTGAGGCAGAGGACTTCCCTTCACCTACATCATTTATCTGTGAGATTTTGAAATTGTTTCCAAATCCTTCCCCATGTTTTATCTGTTGTTATCTTTTCAGGAAGCTTACAAAGCAGAACTGTAATTTTATTTTATCTTTTGACCTAAAATGGAGATCAAAGGCTGTGACCTTGTGACCTGCTGGCTGTCACCCAGCAGGGGTGAAGGTGCCAGGGTAGGCTGGCCTCCATGGCCGGGGCCCTGCACTTGTCATGCCCAGATGTGCTCACATAATGGGGCCCAGGCGACAGTGGGCTGCAGAGAGCAGCTCCAGCCCTTGGGTGTCAGGGACGTCCTCCGCCTTTGGAGGCAGGTTCCCTCCTCCTATGCAGTGGGCCTGGGTCTTCCTTCCCCATGAGCCCGTGGACAGACGGCAGACATGGCGCAGACTCATGTCCATGCCGCAGCCTTGTGCTCCTCACGCCCAGGGCCTGGAGCGGCGTCCACGTGGAAGTGCACACGCAGAGATCTGGTGCGTGACCCCACAGGACGGCAGGTGTTCCAACCATGTTCTGTAGACGGGAAACTGCAGGGACTCGTGTCAGTAACGCTACCCAGTTAAGAAGTTGTGACAGCACCATCTGAATCCAGGTCCCAGCACGGCAACCGCTTCACAGGGTGGAAGGAGAAAAACCACTTGGCTGGAGAGTGGGGAAGGGAGGCGGAGCCAGGAGTTAAGAATCCCTGGCCAGGCAGGAGAACTCTGCTGAGAGCTACTCATTACTATTCCCATTTACAGAGGGGAAACTGAGGCTCAGAGAAGCCCCATGACAGATGGCGGCACTGAGCCCAGCTCCCAGGGCAGTGCTGCTGCTGTCTCTCTTCACGTGGGAGGACCCAGTATCTACTTGCTCCTTTAGCATTAGGCCCTCTGAGCGCTGTCACGACGGGGGTCCCTCAGCCCTGTCCAGGCCCCCTGTGAGCCCGTCGATGGCAGCCACACACTGTGGGTGACTCCAGCAGGTGCACGTGGTGGCAGGAAGTTAACGGCACGCCCCCAGGCTCCCTGAGCTGTTTTGGCAATGGAGCATCTGCCCCAGCCTCTGGCAGCTGGCCACCCTCCCTGGGGACCCCCCAGCAAGCACCAGCCACCCCCTAGACAGATGACTCCAGGGCACATGGATCAGAAACACATGGATTCCTTTTCCTGGGAACTTGTGATTTAACAAATGAGTAGAAATCTTTGGCACAATACATTTGGGATTTTTTTTTCTGGTCTAAAAGTTTGAAAAATAAGTTTGAGATGTCACGACAGTCGGAACATAGCTTTCCTCACTTGTGTGTCATGAGCAGTGTAGGGAACAGCTGTGCAGAGGCTGAGAGCTGGGAGGCCCTGCAGACGCAGCCAGCGCGGGAGGGGACATCCCGGGAAATGTTCACGCACTGACCCTCACTGCAGGCCGCAAACTTCTTGGGTAGGACCCAACTCCACCAGGAAAACAGCAGGCTTGCAAAGATGTTTACGGTAACAGGGTTTGGAGTGGGTGGAAGAGAATGGTGCTCAAGTGGAGAACGAATGTTCCCTGAGAGGGTCTTGTCCCACGAGGAGCAACAGTCCCTTCCAAGAAAGCTGAGCTCAGACTTGTGTCAGTTGTGTTCTTAACACGTCACATTCGTCTCCTCCAAGATGTTGCCCCTCGAAGCGGGTAGCTTTCATCCAATTCCCCTTCAGCGAGAGTGTGGTTCAAGGTAAGGTAGCTTTGCCTACGTGTTTTCC
The DNA here is from genome assembly GCF_000956105.1 of Propithecus coquereli. NCBI lineage: Eukaryota > Metazoa > Chordata > Mammalia > Primates > Indriidae > Propithecus > Propithecus coquereli. Next base: position 210,346 of record NW_012154496.1, on the reverse strand, counting down.
ATAATCAGGTGAAGAAGAGACGCGTGTGACCTTGAGCAGGCCGTGGCAGCTCTGGGCTCCCTCTTGCCTGCTGGGGAAGGGCGGGGCTGGCGCTGGGCTCCTGTCCGGCTCGGACGTGCCTGGCCCGTGGCTTCCTCTGAGGCTGTGTCTGCTGGGCACCAGATTGGGCATGAGATCTTCCTCGTCCTTGCGCTAGAACTGGAGTCCCTTGGAGCCCAGCTCTGGAAGGGGGCCAAGCCCAAATCTGGGAAGCACTGACAGGGCTGGGGCCATCTGGCAGGAGGCTGGTGTAATGACCTGAGCACCCCTGGAGTGCAGAGTGGGAGGCCAGCTCTACGGCCCTATCCCCTGTCCAGTCTTGGTCCAGTAGGTCAAGTGGGTGCCCTGTACCCCACCCCTTTTGTACCCCGCCGGGAGAGGGGAGGCAGGGGGTGGGGTGGTGGCAGGGTGTGTGTGGAAGTTCCCTTCCCTAGCCTGGGAGCTTGGGGCAGATCCTGGGGTGGCAGCCACGTGGCCTGGACCCTCTGCCCTCTGCCACACCTGGTGCCACAGCTGCAGGTCCCAGCCCTGGTCAGGCACTCCTGCCTCAGTCCAGACCCCGCCCGACAGCCGCGTCCCCTGCTGGCTCTGTGCGTTGCCTGCGTCCATGTTCGCCAGGGTTGCTACCTTCTCCCCTCGGCTCCTCCGTGATCAGGCTGTTTCTCCTCTGTCCACCCCACGCTCCTCACTCGCCATTCTTGGCCTGGTCGCAAGACCGCCGGCTGCCTGCCGGTCACTCCTGAACCCCTCCCGGGGGAATCCAGACACCAGCAGTAACCATGGAGCTTCCCCGGCTTCTGGCTCCTCCCTTGTCAACTGTGGGCATCGTCCCCGGACCCTCAGGACCCTCAAGCAGGTGGATCCCACGTGTCCTCCTCTCTTCCCAGTTCTCGGTTTCAGGACTTGTCCCAGGTGGTTTTGGGTTTGTCATGCTGGATGTGTCCCCACCTCTGGGCTAACCTCCCACAGCTGCGCAAATTGGACCTGCACACAGCAGGCGCCCACTGAACGTCTGCGGCAGAATTAAAGACGCGAGTGGAAGCTCCTGAGTGGACAGTGGGCCTCCCTGCCCAGCGCTCCGCTCACCTCCCAGTGGGAACTTCCGGAGTGGAGAGGCCCGGGAGGCAGTGGTGACAGGGAGTTTGAGCAAACACGGTTTGGGAAAACCAGGCTGGCGCAGGAAGCGCCAGGGATGAACGGATTTCAGAGCCAAAGCCGGTCGGCAGGTGGGGGTGCAGGTGGCATGTGGTGGTGGTCTTCTTCCCGATCACTTTAGCAGGACTCCAAATAAACGACTTAGTGAACAGAAAGTACCGGGGAATTCCCCGCATACCACGTACAAAGTGGAGGAGGTGAGAATTGTCCCGGTGGAGCTGTAATTATCACCGACCAGCAACAGCTCATTATCTGCCACTCAGCTTCTCCGCAGTCAGAGGCCTGCAAGCCGCCCCTCCGCCTTCCTCCGCTCCTCTCCCGACGCTCTGCGGCTGCCAGGGGAGAGCAGTTTCCGGGTGACCTCACCGCAGGGGTTCAGGCCCGCTTGAGGGGCTCCACGCGGCACCCGAGGGGCTCCCCAGGAAATGAAGCTTTGCTTTGCTCACCTTGAAGTTATGTTGGCTATTCTACGTTTTGCATTTCGTGCACGCGTGCGCGCGCGTGTGTGTGTGTGTGTGTGTGTGTGTGTGTGTGTGTGCAAGAGAGATGGCAACCGCACAGAACATTTAAAGAGCAGCGAGAACATCCAAAATGTAGTTGCCAACATTTTTGGTGAGTTCATTGTCAGTGAATCAGAAACATATGACTTAAATTACCATAAAAATCCATGTTTAGAATTTAATGAGAACTGTCTTTGGCAAATGAACACTCAGCTGGGAGGAGGCTGGACGCAGACCGCGGGGAGAGACGGTACACAGTTCCAGGGTGGCTGTGCCGTTGGGGGCTGTTCTTGGGGGGGGGGGTTGGCCCTTCGGTTGCCTTGTTTTTTGTTCGGTTCCTGGGCTTGCCCCGGCCCCTTCTTCCCCCCCGGGGCTTCCGGCGGCCCTGCTTCTTTGCTTGGGGGTTTTCTTGGTTGGGGTTCGGCGGGCTTGCTTGGGCGTTGGGCCCCCAGCTGCAGCTTCTCTGGGAGGTTGGGCACGCGGGGGCGCGTCCTACGGCTCGTGTCATTCTCCAGACATCGCTGGCCTCCAAGTCCTTTCACACGGGTCTAAAAAGAAAGAGAACTCCGTGGAGCAACTGCTACGCCTGTCCCTTTTCCCACCGGTGTGCAAAGGCAGCGTCCAGGCCATGCTGAAGACCAGGTGTCGCGTGATCCCAGGTGACAGATGAGAAACTGAGGCCATGACCACAAGTCATGCCCCCTGCCACCCGTGACACGGGTGGTCCCTGACTGCATTCTCTGGCCCCCAACCCTGTCCTCTTTCTCTTCCACCTGTTGCTCCAAGTCTTATCCAACAAACATCTGTTTGGATGCTGGGGGCACAGGTACTAGGTGAGCTTGGGCACCTCCATGCTGACCGAGCCTCCTGGTCACTCAGGGTGGAACCGTGAGGTCACCGTGGCAGGCCACCTCCTCTCCCTGACCGTGCAGTGAGGGGCCTGGCCAGCCGGTGGGTGGAGCGCCTGGCCCCGTGGGTCTTGATGGCGGGTTCACAGAGGAGAGGTGTGGAATGAGTCACTGGACTCTGTGTGTTGGAATATTTTCATTGTCTGTGTCACCTCGCTCCTAAACCTGCCAGGTAGGTCTGGCCCTGGGAATGAGCACAGCTGCCCTGGACCTCAATTTACCCCTTGCTCAACGCCGCTTCGGGCCTACAAACCGCAGGCATCTCTTACTTCCCCGCACTCCCCTGCACTGGATGCGAACACCACGCCTTCCTCAAGTCTCCGGGACATGTTCCGTGTGCCCAGGACACTCCCATGGTGACTGCCTTCGGAGAATGAGAGACACACGTTAATGGATGCAGAGCCATAGCAGGGGCCTTCAGCAAGCAGGAGCACGCTCCTGGGACCACTGTGTCACGAAGGATGAAATCAGACTCCCTTCCCGCCCACCCTCTGAGCTCAGGCCAGAAGTCAAAAGGCCGGGGACCCTGGAGGAGGCGCCCTGGGGCGAGACGTCCCTGGCACAGAGCAGGACAGAGGTGGGGGCAGAGTGTGCCCGGTGGGCGAGCAGGAAATGAGCCACTGTCCGAGACTGAGCCCCCGGAGCGCCTGCTCCCGCCGTTCGTCCAGAGTTTAGGCACAGCGGGCATGTGAGAAACGCCTTCCTGGGCAGCGGGAGGGGCGGGTCCTGCACACCTGTGTGGCCCGTCACTGACTCACCCGCCTCCCTTCTCCCGGCAGCCCGTGGCCAGGCCCGGCTGCATCTCGGAAGTCACAGTCTGGAGTCGCCTCAGCAGCCCAGACAAACAGACCCACTTCCACTTTCCAACAACACCCCAGGTGTGACACGAGGTGGCCGTGTGACACCGAGCAAGGCCCTGTGCCTTGGGGTCCGGTCCCCTTGCCTGTTACAGCGCTTCGTCCACAGGCAGCAGAGCTGCTGTCCAAGAAAATGGTCTAAATATCCTTCCGCAAATCCATTATAAGTTTTCATTTATTGCATTTATTCTTAAATGTTTCATCAGTCTAGTTGCTATTCTAAGGAGAATCACTTATCCCATGATAACAGGAAGTTGCTATTATACGGGGAAACATCGATTTTGAGAATATATTTAGTAATTGCCTCCCTTGCTACTTTCCCACCCGTTACTTCTCCTGTGTGTGCATGTGTGTGTTCATGTTTACAAACATACAACGTGCAAATAGTGTTGATTTTTTGTCCTTTTTTCTGACATTATGGTCTCAGGATGCAGCCCGGGTACCCGACCGTTTCTTTCTCTACTTCGCCTTTAGAATCTACCTGTTCCACTCACCCCGGCCGTCTCCTCTGCAGACACATCTCCCAGCTGGACGTCTCTCCAGATCACACCCTGTGTGATTCCAAATTCTGGATATCTCCACTTAGATCTCTTTTTCTGCCTTCAGATTATTAAATAAATCCACCTTTTTTCCAAAGCCAGCCTCCCCGGGAAGCCACCCCGAGTGCCCTACCTCCATGGCCTCCCAGCACCTGTGTCTTCTACGTTCTTCACTTTCCGGCTGAGCCTGCAGGCCACAGCGACCTCGCCTCCCCTGGGGCCATCAGCTCTGCGCCTGCATCACTTTTCCTTTTAGCGTCTTGGCATTTCTATTTGAACGATTTGACTCATTTTCTCTGACTAGGATATAAGCGGTTCTAGAAGGGCAGAATGCATACGTGCCGCATGCTCGGGGCATTGCACCCCGTAGACTCCCAAAGAGGAGCTGGGTCTAATTCTGATGCCAGCCCAGCCCCTCTCGGGAGCCGAGCACGCGGGTGGAGCCGTCCCTCCTCCCCGGGGAGGGCAGATGCGCACGTCCACACCGGCAGCGCCCAGAACGGCTCGTGCGCGGCAACATGGCTGACCCCTCATAAAGTCTTTATTCTTTTTCCTCCTAAATGGTACAAAGGCGTATTGCAACCGCTACCAGGAAATGCAGACCGTGGATTTTATTCTGAGCCATGCTGTGCCCTGACACCGGGGAAGCCCCGTGGCCTTCCTGTGCCCTTCTTCCTTGTGGCGCCACCAAACGCCCCACAACCCGTGTGGCATCCTTTCCCACTTATCCTTCTAGCGATGTCTGGTGAATAAATTAGGTATCAGCAAAATATTCTGAGGAAGACACTGTATAAATATAACGTGGAGTTTTGTCTGCCCTAAACTGCTAAAAATGTTGCTGATTCAACAAATAGATGACCACGTTCTTTTCCCAGGGAGCTGCGGCTCAGCTCACGGGAGAGGCCCCACGAGGCCAAGCCTTTTAAAAAGAGTGTGAAAAAAACAATGGACGGTGCCTTGGTTTATAAATGGCCACATTATTCTCAGAGCGCACCGACCGGGAGCCCGGGAAGTTGCTGATACGATGCGATTTAACGAAGTGGGATCGATGGGTCCTGCGGGCCCAGGTGCTGGCCTGGTGCTCCTGGAGGCCCGGGTCCTGGACATTCCCCACCGCGGGTGGCGGTGCCACTTTGGGTTTGACTGATAATCTTCTTAAGGATGAACTGAGAGTCAAGAAAGGCCTTGAACGCAAAAAACAAAAAGAATAAGCAAAGGAAACCCTGGTTTGTTAAATAAAAGGACGACTTAGCCCCCGCGCCGGCTGCCTCCTGAGTCAGCGGTGTCAGCAGCGAGCTCAGAGGCTGTTTTGCTGTCTCCCAAAGGAGCAGCTCCTAGAGTGGTTAGTGATTCCGTGTGAGAAACTGCTCATTCCAAAATGGGTGGATTAAAAGCAGCATGTTTTCCATCTAGAGAAGTCCAGAGATCGGAGGCAGGACGCTCCCCTGCACAATGCAACGCAGCTCCGGAGTCCCTGGGAGCCCAGCGGCACTCTGTGTCCTGGGGAAGTGTCACCCTCAGCCACGATGGGGGACAGCAGGGTGGTCACGACATGTCTCCAAGAGGGAGAGGCATGGCCACACAACAGCTGGCTCGTGGGCACCAGTGGGCAGCTGCTCGCCCCATGCAGGAGCGCTGGCCGGGAAGGGGCCTTCTCAGGCTGGCCCTCCTTGGACCTCGGTCTGGGTAGGGGTCACTGCAACACTCTTTGCTCCGTAGTCCTAGATGGACGCGGGACTTCAGCTCACCAGCCCCGTCTCTGGCTGTGAGATGTTGCTCCTTCCTGGGAAGCTTCTGCTCAGTTCTCAGACCTGGTTGGTGCCTGCAAGGCTTCTGATGTGCCCCTGGGGTGACAGCTCCGAGGGGCTCTGGGCAGTTGGTTAGTGTGCTCGAGATGGAGTGTCTGGAGAGGGTTGTGGCAACCATCACTCCTTCTCCTACAGCCTCATTCACGAGAAGCTAATCTCAGATGCAAACGAGTGCAGGGAACACAATTCAACACGGTGCCTCTGCCCCTGGTGTCAGGGCCCCTTCTGCCTGACCCAGAGCCGTCTGCTGGGAGAGGGTTAGGGTTTGCGATTCCCCTTACAGCCATGCTCTGCCCACCACCCTGGGTGGCATCTCCACGGTTCGGATCGCGTTGTCTGTATTCTGATTTTGCATCTCAGTGGCGACTGTCGGGCTACCTACTGAGAGCAGCAGAGCAGCCACGGCCCCCAGACAACACAAGCGGGTGCCACCAGCATGTCGTGGCTGTTCGTGGCAGATGTGGCACCTCGGTGTGACACGACCTCCATTCTAGAGGTTGGTCTCTGGCTTCGTCTTAGCGAAGACATCCACTCCCAGCATCCGGGAGCCAATCCCAATGATGTCTCCAAGGAAGCACTGAAGAAGAGTTGCCTGCCCATATACAAATACGGAATAGATAAAGCTCCATTCTGTCAAAATTGGAGAAGGCTGCTGGCCAGCTGTCCCCTTTGGTAAAATCCCTGCGCTCCAGCTCATTTGCAGACTTGGCCCTCCAAGAGTGCGTGTGCTGCAGAGGACAGTCCCCGGGACGTCCTGCAGCAGGTCACCCTGGACTTGGCTAGGGCTCCTCATAGGTGGGTGCCCTGAACACAATCCTCTGCACACACAGTGCACACACACCCTGCACACACATGCCCCACTGTACACATCCTGCACACACAGCCTTGCACACACACACCCACTGTACACATCCTGCACACACAGCCCTGCACACACACGGCCCACTGTACACAACCCTGCACACTCAGTTCCTCCCACTCTGCTGCCCATGGTTCCCTTTAGGACGCTGCCTTGCGCACAGTTGGAGAGCTGAGGGGGAGCCTTTTAGCGGGAGGCTCCCCTGACTTCCTTGCAGACGACCGAGTAACGCGGCTCTGGCCTTCGCAGGCCGATGGAGTTAAACACGCCGCGTAGTCTGGGTGTGACCGTGATGACACAGCCCAGGTTGAAAATGAGCTTTCAGGAGACCTGAGCACTTGGCGTTCACTCGGGGGTGAGACGCTTACAGAGCGGGTCCTTGACAGAAACCTAAAGGCCAAGCTGAGATGTCCACACCTATGCAGGTGAAAACCTTTGTATTTTCTTCTGATGAAATCACCAGCAAACATCTTTCAGAGCTGTGAGGTATGAAATGTCCATGGGGCTTCGGGAAAGCCAAAGCTTCTGAGTACGCATTCCAGCACGAAGCCGTCAAGCCACTGGCTTAATTATTTACATTTTATAATTCCCCTGAGCGCGGTTAGTAGTGACGATGGCCTCTGGAACCCTCCTGTCTCACCGGATCCCTGGTGGACACGGACAGCAGGTGCCAGGACACCCCAGCGGGCCACCAAGGGCAGCTCCCCGGTCCCCCACGCAGCACAACATGGGGAGGAACAGACGCGGGGCTGGTCCTCGCCGAACGTGGAGAGAGTTCCCCAGAAGGCTGCAGCGTCTTTTTTCTGTCTATTTTTCTCTGATTCCGAATATTGTTTCTTCTGTCCCTCCTGAGGGAATCTGATGGGAACGTCTGTGTTCCTGGGTCCTCTTGTCCGGCTGCCCCTCCCGGGCTCCATGCCTTCCAGCCTCGGCACTGGGTGGCGAATGCATCTGGTCTCCACCCGGTTTTGCCTCAGAACCAGGTAGAGGGAAGATCGTGAGATCAGGGTCCCTGAAATTGCAGCACACAAAGTTCAAGGTCAACAGCGTGGCTTTTAGGTTTACCAATAAACTTGACTCTCTTAGGAAGTGACCTGCACCGACCTGTCTGGCTGTCCTTCCTCCGGTTGCGAGCAGTTCATTGGAAGTCAGTGACTTTGGCTGTGGAAGGAAAATTCTCTGTTTCAGTTATTTTTCTTCGAGTCTAAAGTGTAACCTAGAGCCCCCGGGGTGTGGAAAATCTTTGCAGCGACTTTTACTTTCGCACCTTCCTCCGTTCTCCTCCCCGCAGGTTCCGCGTCCCAGAGCGAGGGCCATGTGTGAAAAGCAGGCCAGCCACGTGTCACTCGCACATGAGGGAACTGGCCTGTTAATGTGTCAGACAAAAGTCTCTGCGCGGAGTTGGCCATCGGGACTGGTGTCGGCCAGCCCGGCCGAGCAGCGTGGGTAGACGATAGCTCCATGGGGCGGAAACGAGCATTTTATTACGGTTGTTTCCTCCACCTGCAAAGCCCACGCCAAGCTGGGGCAGCCCTGGTTTCTGCTGCAGGTGGGCAGGCCCGCGCCGGCAGGGACTCAGGCAACAGCGACGCTGCCTGGCGATGGCCTCACTGAAGGTGCTGGGGGCTTCGCCAATCGGTGGATGTCTGTCTCCAGAGCTTGCTTCTCGTGGGAGGGCACACTTCCATGCTTCTAGAGAGTTCCTGGCTTTTAGCATGGAGGTCTTCGTGCTGCAGGGAAGGTCGGGGCAGGCCCAGGGACACTGCATGAACACACAACAGTACAGGTGGCCGTTCAGCAGGGTGCAGGCAGTGAGGGTGTGAGTGTGAGTGTGTGTGTGGCGTGTATGCTCGCAGGGCGTGGCACAGCGTGAATGAGGATTCGTCGATCGACGAGGATGCTGTGGTCCCACTGGTGAGCCCGGCCAGCTGCTTTGGAAAGGACGGTCTGCGGCCGGGGCTCTGTGTGGGCAGGACACTCGGTCATCGTCTAGGAATCTGCTCTGCCCAGTCAGGCCCGCAAGGCAGGCTGTCCTGCAAACTGTGACATTACCAATAGGACGGCGAGCTGATTTTAGTACGCAAGATTTTAATCTTTGCAGAGTTCCCATATTTTAAGATGGAAAACACGAGTGCAAGAGTGAGCCGCTAAGCCCCGGTTGATGGTGCAGCTGTCGCGAGTCAGTTTGTGGAGACTCTGCAATGGATCACCGTGACCCGGTGGCTGGAGACGGTGGAACTGACGCTCTCGCTGTTCCGCGGCCAGAGGCTGGGAACCCAGGAGCCAGCAGGGCCGCGCTCCCTGCCAAGCTCCCGAGGGGAATCCTCCTTCCTGAGCCGCCACGTGGCTGTTGGCCGGGGCAGCGTCACTCCCACCTCTGCCTGGATGGTCGCCCGGCCTTCTTCCCTGTGCCTCCTGCCCCAGATCTCCCTTTCGACGGACGGAAGGCAACAGAGACCATCACCCACCCCTCCCAGAGGGTGCCCACCGTCCCGGGACCTGCTGGCCACGTTCGACTCCTGTCCGCTCAGAATCTCGCTATACTTTGCCCTTCAAAGGTCACAGACACAAGGATCTGAACCCACCACTTTTGGACAACCTAAGCTCAAGATCTGTAATTTCAGTGTATCCACCAAGACGCTTTTTCCAAATAAGGTCAGAGACGCGGGGTCCTGTCGGGGCGTATTTTTATGGGGGGCACCATTCAGCCGACTGCAAGCAGCTCTATGTGAAGTCCACACGTGCAACTGTACGTTGCCACATGGGAGGGGCGCATTTGTAGTTGTCTTTTCAGTGTCCCCTGTAGGGAACAGTGTCTCCCAAGGGCGGGGGGGACAGAGCACACAGGCACGGCGGGAATGCAGACAAAATCACCCCCTGAACTCTGTCCTCTTCTCAATTATTTATTCATTACAGGACGAAAATTCCTGTCCCCAGCATGTGAATGTCCCTAAGCTACAGGTAAAGAGAGGGTGCCTAGAGCTCAGGCGGGAAGGGGAACGAGAGCAGGCGGGTGGGCTGGGGACTCCCACAGACGAGGGTGGGCGCGTGGGCTGGCCGGGGGCTCTGGGCAGCCGTTGGTAACTACACATGAGCCGTGTCTCCTGTGCTGAGACACTCCGACCTCTTTCTTCAGGGCCTTCCGGAGGCGCCGTGCGGTGAGGACGCAGGTGTCTCTGCAAGGCCTGTAGACCCCTCGCAGAGGGCAGGCAATGTGCGGTGTGTCCCAGCGGCCCTGAGCCGGCTGTGAGCTGCAGATGCCCAGAGGAGTGGATGGAGACGCCCTGGGGACAGACATGGGGCAGACCCCAGTCTCCTTCAAAAGCAATTCGGAGTCTGTGGGAGAGCGTAAGATAAGGGAGGGATGAAAGGAGAATTGCAAACTTCTGGTGGCGGGAGAAACTCAGGTTGAGAGAAACTGGGAGAAATACCTGCTTGCAGTTGGCAGCAAAGTGGTGCCAGGTGATTAATTAACACGCGGAGTTTAAACGGTGTCTTTCCACCGGGGCCCAGGAGCCCCAGAGAAGGACCCGGGGGAAGAGAAGGGGAAACACGGGGAGGGAGGTGAGGCGGCCAAGGAGTGAGCCAGGCTTGGGTGAGGGGGTGGAGTTAACCCCGCTTTCCCTGATCTATGGCGACCCCAGCCGAGCATGTCCCGGGGGAGGACGAGGCGTGAGCCCAGACAGGTACACCTGCTGCTCAAACACACGTCCTCGTCCCCGTCTGCCTCTCATGGGGACCCACGGGCAGGAGCACACGGGACAGGGGCACCCAGCCATGGTGCCCGTTTGACAATGTGCAGAGTGGACACATTCTCTCAGGCCTCAGAGCGACAGTTTCAGGAATATCCAAAGCCACCTCTTCAGGGGTGCCAGCCAATTTTTCTCCCCAAAGAGTTTTGGCTACACAGAGCTTGGGGGTTATACTTCCCTTTGCACAGTGTCCGTGGCACGCCTGCAGGTCGGAGGCAGGTTAGCCTTCCTCTTCCTCATGGTACGTCGGTATTTCACCACTAGCACGGGAACTTCCCGGAGGAAAGGAACACCTTGGAACTCAGCGAGAGGCTTCGCGGAACCTCGAGTGAGCAGAGGAATGTTCTGTGTGGCCACACGGCCCTCCATAGGTTCCTCCGCCCGCAAGGGAGACGGGTCCCAGCGTCCGCCCGAGCTGTAACTGTGGCCTTCGAGGGGTGTCACGGCTCCATCTCCCTCCCGCTCCTGCGCCGCTGCACGAGACACGCGAAGGTCTGTACGTAAAGTCGACCTTGTCTCTGCATAGCTTGAAACTGCTAAGCTCTGTTCTTCTGTAAAATCAGTTCCCGAGGAAATGTTTATCATTCCATAAATTAGGGCCAATAAAACGTCAGAAAGAGTCTGGCTGTAACAAAGGAGCAGGCGTTCCCTTCACCCCCCGCCCAGCCTCGCGCGGTGTGAGCCAGCGTGTGCGCCGCCCGGCGAGTGTCGTCCCGGATGTGAAGTTCCTGCCCTGAGTCTGTCACTTGGGAACGTCTTCAACCCTCTTAGGTATTTCCCTCCTGTTCTTCCTAAAGGCATTGCTAAAAATAGCCAGTCTCTCTGAGTGATATTTAATTTTGGAAAAAAAATTAAAATTAGCAACTCCATTGTTATAGGATTAGGACTATTAAATCCAGCAATTACTACTTCGAGTGTGTAGAAAACACTTTACAAAATCCACTTCATCAACCATTTCATGTTCCTTTAAAGAATAGAATATTAGCCAAAAATGTCTTCTGAGTAATTCTGTTTGTGGCTGAAGTTTGGCTTTTAAGTAGAATGTATTTTAAAGCAAGATGGGCTTGTCACCAGCCCGTAGGAGCAGATGCCTTTGCCAGGTGCCTTCTCCGAGCAACCGCTGAAGAGCAGAACCGGCTCCCCGGAGGGGCCCAGCTTGAAGCCTGGGGGGTTGGGCTTTGTCCTTCAGGTTCACCCTCCTCTCTGGGCTGGGACCTGCACCCCAGGGCTCCACCCTCCTCTCTGGGCTGGGACCTGCACCTCGGGGCCCCTCCTGAGGGGCTGCACACAGCCTTTCCCCACCTCGGCTGCCTTCCCAGCCTCAGTAGCAATTATTCGGGTGAGACAAGCTCTGAAACGATCTGCTCATGTCACTTGGAGTCCCCCAAACGCTTATTCTACCAGTAAAGAAGGGGTCTCCCTGGGATTCGGCATGGAGCTAAACCAGGGCAATGCCATCTGCAACAGTTCATTGTATGCGTCACCTCGGCAGGGCGGTGGGATGCCCAGATACTCTGCAAACAGTGTTCCCGTGCGGCCGTGTCTGGATGAGATTAACATTGAATCCACAGACTGGGTGCAGTGATTGCCTCGCGAGGTGGATGGACACCACCCAATCCTTTGAAGCCTGAGTAGAATAAAATTTGGGCAAGACAGAAGACGCCGGTCTTCTCCTGCCTGCAGACGAGGACTCAGACTGGAACTTATGCCGTCAGCTCTCTGGGGCTCCAGCTCGCCAGCGTCTGACCCGGGCCTTGCAGCCTCCAGTGTCTCCCGGCGAATCCCTCTCTCGGTCCTTCTCTCTACGTATATTAATACACGTCGTCCGCAGAGCTGTGTTCTCCTGGGCGCACCTGCAGAGCAGCTGCCCGGCACGGCCCCCCATGCCATACACCAGGCTCCACTGTCTCTCGGGAGAAGCACTGGCCAGAGTCCTCTGACCGCCTGAGAGGGTCATTTTAGGTTCTTCCCAACACTGAGGAAGGGACTGTGCTTGTCCATCTCTGGGGTAGGGGGACTGACTTTATACATAAATTCAAGAGCAGCTTGGAAAGCACTTCCAAGCACTAATCAGCTCTGCTTACCTCCCGAGGTAATTCATAAGGCCGCAAAAACGCTGCAAAACATGTTGAATGTGTCTGCGTTATTGACAATAACCTGTAAGCATAACATGCTAATTCACAAGGATTAATTGCCTTAGAGGCGTTTTGTTAACTGCGGTCTTACCCACATCCTCCTTATTTAGAAAAGAAACTTACGGATAGTTTCTCTGAGTCATGCTCCTCCTTTAAACAGAAAAAATGCTGGAATCCCAAAAAGCATCCTTCCTGTTCACGTTGCTCATGGCTTTCAGTCTGGGTGAGGTGTCGTCCTGTGACTTCAGTAAACTTGATAAAGTAAGAGTTTACCAGCTTTTTATTTTTGAGTAACGACTTTCTCTCCTTGGCGGCAGCCCTCTCCCCAACTCTTCTGCATTATGCAAACTTCGAGCCCCATGGGAGTGAGCTCCTGGGTGGCTGGGGCGCTGGCAGCGTCTTTAGTCTCGAGACAGGCACATTAGTCTGATGTTAGCCGCGTCTGCTGAATTGGGTTGCCTGCATAAATTGCGATACAGGCTGGACAAGTGGTAGGAAAAAATATGTTTTCCCCCTAAAAAGAACCAAAATATGTAAACAACCCATCACGCAGGAGGAAGAGTATGTGCATCTTATTGAAAGGGGAGAAATAATTTGGAGAGATGAGAAGATAGCTGGGGTAGAAGCTGATATTCTCCTTTTATAACGGATGGCCCCAAGTTGTAGGGGCCATTATTTCTTGCATTTTCAGAGCAAATGGACTTGACAGATGGCCGTGTCACCCGAACCCCCACCTCCCAACTTGATTATGCAGAAAACAATACAATAGAAAAGAAATCATTACTGAAGGAACCTGGTTAGTCCGCAGAGGGCCGGGGAGTGCAGGAGAACAAAATTACAGTGGTGGAATTGAACAGCAAGAATGCATTTAACACAAAGTGGGTTACAGCGAGGCAATCAGTCATGGCTAAAGCTATTGTCTGGGCCTCCTTGCATGGTATATGAAGTAATCTGTCATCTCCCACAGAATTTATGCTTAGTTTATAGGGGAAAACTACCCGGGTTTTGAGGGGATGTGTTTCGGGAGCCTCCAGGGCCCAAGCGTGGGTCCGCAGAAACAACACAGTGGGCATTTGGGAGGCTGCTGCCTCCCGCGCTGGAGAGGCCATTATCTGATCGCCAAGGTGCTGCCATCAGGTGATCGCGTGACTTGAATGATGTGTTTGGGGAGGTTAAGGACACAGCTCCGCTGAGCTGCAACAATGGACAGCTGCGCACGGCAGCGTGGGCACCAAACGTACCGGCTGAGGCCAAAGACAGGGTAGCGCTTCTCAAAAGTTAGAAAAGCTGACAACCTTCCTATTTGCGGCAGTATATATTCCTAAGTGCAGGTCAACTCTAAATGTCTGAGCCTTGCCGTTTACATAACAGACAGCCAGGTAGAAAGGTTTACGTTGTGTGTTTAGCTACACTAGGCCAATCCCTCCACAATGCCTAAGGCGGTGTCTCAAAACCGGTAACTAATGATTTCCTGGAGTAAGTCAGGTACTCTGCTCCCTTGCTGAAAACCAGTGGGGTTTTGTCACATTTTTGCCTTTCTGCATGGCATTTCTTCCACCTGAAAACACCCTCCCCACCCATCGGTGCTTTTCGGGGCACGGCCACCTGGAAGGTGCAGCCCCGTGTGACTCGGCAGACAGACGGCTCCCACAGCGTCTGCACCCCCGTTTTCCCAGGACCCCATTCTTCCCAGCACTGGTTATTTTACTTCTGTCTCTGCTGCCCGATTACAGTCCACACTTCCAAGGCACTGACTGTGTCATATGCATCCGAGCTGCTTTCATCTCTCTCTGTATTATAATCTCTCTCTCGCACACACACACACAGATGTGATACCCAGATACAGGTGTCTATCTGTACAATGTGTCTATATACTAACCCTATACTGTCTAGCACAATATCTTATATACACACAGATCAGGTATAAAGATATTTAGGAACTTAATAATTTGATATAACTAATAACCTAATTTAACAGGTTATTAAATATAATTATACAGATTGAATATTCCTTATCTGAAATTCTTAGGACCAGAGTGTTTCAGATTTCCGACT
>NW_012154496.1:186111-192952 GCF_000956105.1 Propithecus coquereli | reverse complement strand
ATTGATAGGGTTGTTTGATTTTTTTCTTGTTGATTTTTTTAAGTTCAATATAGCAAAATCATTACTTGTAACCAAAATGTTTGTACCCCCATAATATCCTGAAATAAAAAAAATGAAAAAGGAGTTATTAAAACTGATATCACAGAAATACAAAATAACAACCATGAATACTATGAAAATCTCTACGTACATAAACCAGAAAACACAGAGAAAATAGACAAATTCATGGAAACATGCAATCTCCCAAGACTCAATCAGGAAGAAAGAGAACTCCTGAAGAGACCAATAACAAGCAGTGAGAGCAACACAGTAATAGAAAACCTCCGAAGAAGAAAAGCTCTGGACTAGATGGATTCACAACTGAATTTTACTAGACCTATAAAGAAGAGCTGGTACCCATACTACAGAAATTATTCCATAACACTGAGAAGGAGAGAATTCTCCCCAAATCATTCTATGAACCCAGTATCACCTTGATACAAAAGCCAGGAAAGGACACAACAATAACAAACAAAAAAACTTCAGATAAATACCCCTTATGAATATAGGTGCAAAATCTTCAATAAAACCCTAGCAAACCAAATTCAACAACACATCAAAAAAAAATATCCATTATGACCATGGGGCTTCATCCCAGGGATGCAAGGATGGTTCAACATACATAAATTAATAAATGTGATACATTACATAAACAGAAGTAAAAACAAAGACCATATGATCATCTTGGTAGATGCAGAAAAAGCATTTGACAAAATCCAGCACCCTTTCATGATAAAAACCCTAAACAAACCAGGCATAGAAGAAACATATTTCAAAACTATAAAAGGCACATAAGACAAT
Source organism: Propithecus coquereli (assembly GCF_000956105.1). Taxonomy (NCBI): domain Eukaryota; kingdom Metazoa; phylum Chordata; class Mammalia; order Primates; family Indriidae; genus Propithecus; species Propithecus coquereli. The sequence continues at coordinate 192,112 of NW_012154496.1, read as the reverse complement.
CCCACATCCAACATCATGATGAATGGGGAAAAGTTGAAAACATTCCCCCTCAGAACTAGAAGAAGACAAGTTTGCTGACTATCATCACTTCTATTCAACATATTGCTGGAAGTCCTAGCCAGAGCAATCAGTCAAGAAGAAGAGATAAAGGGTATCCAAATCAGGAAAGAGGAGGTCAAACTATCGCTTTTTGGTGATGATATGATCTTGTATTTAGAAAACCCCCAAAATTCCACCAAGAGACTCCTGGAATTGATAAATAAATTCAGCCAGTTCTCTGGTTACAAAATCAAAGTACACAAATCGGTAGCATTTCTATATACCAATACCAGTCAAGCTGAGATTCAAATCAAAGACTCAGTATCATTCACGATAGCGACAAAGAAAATACAATACCTAGAAATATACTTAAGCAAGGAGGTGAAAGATCTCTACAAGGAGAACTATGAAACCCTGAGGAAATAATCACAGAGAACACAAACAAATGGAAAAACATATATTATGCTCATGGATTGGTAGAATCAACCAATTCTGTTAAACCAATTTTGTTAAAATATCCATGCTACCCAAAGTGATTTACAACTTCAATGCAATCCCCACCAAAATACCAACAATATATTTCATAGAGCTAGAAAAAATAACTCTATGCTTTGTATGGAACCAGAAAAGAGCCTGAATAGCCAAAGCAATCCTAAGCAAAAAGAACAAAGCTGGAGGCATCACATTACCAGAGTTCAAGCTATACTGCAAGGCTGTAGTAACCAAAACAGCATCGTATTGGTACAGCAATAGAGACATAGGCCAATGCAAAAAAACAGAGAACCCAGATACAAAACCACCTACCTACAGCCAACTGATATTTGACAAAGCAGACAACAACATACACTGAGGAAAAAAAGCCCTATTCAATAAATGGTGCTGGGAAAACTGGATAGCCACATGCAGAAAAATGAAACAGGACCCCTATCTCTCACCACTCACAAAAATAAATTCAATATGGATAAATGACTTAAACACAAGACATGAAACACTAAGAATTCTAGAGGAAAATGTAACACAAACTCTTCTAGATATCAGTCAAGGAAGGCAAAGAACTTGTGACTAAGACCCTGATAGCAATCACAGAAACAGCAAAAATAAGTAAATGGGACTTGATTAAACTAAAAAGCTTCTGCACAGCTAAGGAAATAATCAACAGAGCAAACAGACAACCTACAGAATGGGAGAAAATATTTGCCATCTATTCATCCTATAGAGGGCTGATATCCAGAATCTATAAAGAACTCAAGCAAATCAGCAAGAAAAAACCCAAATAACCCCATCAAAAAGTGGGAAAAAGCCATGAATAGGAGCTTTTCAAAGGAAGATAGACAAACGGCTAATAAACATTGGAAAAAATTCTCAACCTCATTAATCATCAGGGAAATGCCAGTTAAAACCACAATGAGATATCACCTTACTCCAGTTAGAATGGCTTTTATTTAAAAGTCCAAAAGCAATAGATGCTGGCATGGATGTGCAGAGGAAGGAACATTTATACCTCGTTGGTGGGACAGCAAACTAGTTCAACCTCTATGGAAAGTAGTATGGAGATATCTCAAAGAATCAAAAGTAGACCTAGTATTAGATCCAGCAATCCCACTACTGATCATCTACCCAAATGAAGTCTTTTTTATGAAAAAGACACCTGCACTCAAATGTTTATTGCAGCACAATTCACAATTGCAAAGATGTAGAATCAACCTAAGTGCCCATCAGTTCATGAGTGGATTAATTAAATGTGGTATATGTATACCATGGGGTACTACTCAGTCATAAAAAGGGATGAATTAATGCCTTTTGTAACAATTTTGATGGAACTGGAGACCATTCTCCTAAGTGAAGCCTCTCAAGAATGGAAAACAAACACGACATGTACTCGCTATTAAATTGGAACTAACCAGTCAGCACTCATGTGCACAGAGGGAAATCAAACAGATGGGGGATGGGAGGGGGACGGGATGGGTGAAAACCTACGTCACGGGTACAACGAACACTGTCTGGGTGACGGACATGCTCACAGTTGTGACTCAAGCTTTACAAAAACAACCCATGTAACCAACAACATTTGTACCCCTTTAATATTTTTAAATAAAAAACAAACAAACATGAAAAAAAGTCAGTCTGAAGTGGTACATATTTGGAGATTATCTGTGTCTTCCATAACAAATCACCACAAACATGGTAGCTGAAATGAAAAGTTCCCTGTCTTCCTTTCCTTCATCCATCAGCAAACGTTCATCAGGGCGACCCCGGGCTGAGACCGCGCTTAACGTCCCGTCGATAGTGGGGAGATAACATGTTTTGAGATTGTTTGTGGACTTGGCTCCTGCCCTCATTAAGCTTATAAACTAGTGGATGACACAGACAGTAAACGGTCTGCATGAAGCTTCCACAGTTAGAGAGAGAAGTGGTCAGGGAGGGCTTCTTAGAGGAGGTGACATTGAAGCAGAGACCTGAAGAATGAGAGGAAAGCAGGTGTTCATGCGGGTTAACTGGAGACCACACCAGGTGATAGTCGCCACACGATGGCCGGGAATGCCGCCCTGAGGAGCTGAGGGAGCCCCTACCTTCCTGGAGCCTGCGTTCTAGTCGGGGGCAGAGAATGAGCAAACACACAAGTGAACACGGATATCGTGAGTCAGAGGGAGCGAGCTCCCAAGAAAAGTTAACAAGGGGCCTTGGCTGAGCCAGCAGCCTCACCCGAGAGTGTGAGGCGGGTGGTCTTCGGGGTCCTGCTGGCTCTGGAGGAGAAGAACTCTTGGCCTGGGGAGCACAGGTGCCACTGGGTGGGAGGTGAGCCCAGGAGGGGACCCCACAGCTGGCCCTCGGGGGAGAGGGGCCTGCTCTGGGGAGGATGGCGGGAACCCTCAGGGAACTCTGCAGGGCTCAGGGGACGGAAGCAGGTAGAAGTAGCTGCCGTATTGGGACGACTCCCTGGCCAGCCCTTTGGTCAGGCTGCAGCGTGCACGACAGCCTGTGCAGTGGTTTGGGGGCCTCAACGCAAAGCAGGGGGCTCGGCCTTGCACTCACTCCCCACCACTGGGCAGAGCCATCCTTCCAGCTCCTTCCTCCCTCCGCCCGGCACACGGCTCACAGCCTGGGCCCCTCCAAAGTGTGCGCCCCTCTGTGCACACACAGCTGGATGGGGTGGAGAGGGCCAGGCCGTGGGGGGAGGGCAGCAGCATCGAGGGCAGAGAGGGTTCTTTTTTTCCTAGTGGTATCGAGGAAGAATCAACCTGCAAGGGCTTTGCAGAAGGGCTCGAAGCCCCATGCAAACCATCCCCCATCTGCAGGTGGTGAGAGCCAAGCTGACTGGTAGGGAACGTGTAGGGACACAAAGCAGAGTCGTGCAGAGAGCACTGGGCTGGGGTGGTGACCCGGCTCCCAGGCTCGCCTCCCAGATGCCCAGACACCCAGACGTGTGTCTTCACGACGTAGGTCCTTGGCACCCTCAATGCCAGCTGTCACCTTGGGGGTCAGTCTCAGTCCCGGGATCCCTGATTACCCTCCATGCAAACCCAGACACTGCCACTGATCAGAGAGGGGCACAGAAGGTTCAGGGCAAATCCGTCACCCTCAGAGAGCGCCTCACCCGGCCGCAGGTCAATAAGGCGTCGTCATATATTCAGGGAAGCGCCTCTTTAGTGAGGAGCTGGGGACAGCTCCATCAGCATAACTTTTTAAAATAGTGACATAAGTATCTATCATTTCACTATATATGAATTTTTTTTAATATTTCCAATATAGACGATGCTGAATGTGAAATTTCACGAGATGCGATTCCACGTAGCCTGGGGGCTTTTTGATTCCTCTGACGTTTTTTATCGGGTTTCATCAGCTTTATTGGAAAAGGGGGCAGCGCCTTATTGGAAGGTAGGTGGAGATTTGTCAAACACTCAGCCGCGCTATCCGTCTCCCGCACGGAGACGCTGCCGCCACAGTGACGGCAGGGGGTGGAACGTCTCCCAGAAACGGACACACGGGTGAACATGGTGTGCAGACTCCTCTCTGCACACGCAGCAGCTGCACAGGGAAAGGGATGGCCAATAAACAAAGGAGACACCATTACAGTACAGGCAGGGAAACCTGAGCTGGGATTCTCATGTGGGATTCATGGAAACTACCAACATTTTCATGCTGGAACTAGGGAGAGAGACTTGAGGCAAGACTGGAGACATTTCCTACTTGACCAAGTGTAGGAGTGAACCGCTTTCATCAACACGTGAGCGAATTAATGAAATGTGGCATATGTACACCATGGAGTACTACTCAACTACAAAAAGCAATGGTGATCTAGCACCTCTTGTATTATCCTGGATAGAGCTGGAGCCCATTCTGCTAAGTGAGGTATCACAAGAATGGAAAAACAAACACCACATGTACTCGCCATCAAATTGGTACTAATTGATCAACGCTGAGGTGCACACACAGAAGTAGCATTCACTGGGTGCCATTCAGGTGGGAAGGCGGTGGTGGGGAGGGGTAAACTCACAACTAATGGGTACGCAGTGTGCTGTATGGGGGAAGGGCAGGCTTATAGCTCTGGCTTGGGCGAGGTAAAGGCGTTGTATGTAACCAAAATGTTTGTACTCCCATAATATTCTGAAATTGTAAAAAATATTGATTTCTTTGTAGCATAAAGGCATGATTTATTTTCTTCTCCTGTGATACCCATAGAGGGAAGACTCAGCTCAGACGCCACATTCGGGAGCTCCATCTCCTGATTTAGCCCATGGCTGGGGAATCAGGGACTTAGGTGATGAACTACCAGGGACCAATCATACAAAAAATGGGAAAGGTGTTTTCAAATAGCTAAAAATCTTGAGTCATCACAATAGAGTCCAAAGATGTGTAAGAATCGCCTTAAGGAAAAACATGAATAAATACTCTTGAGAAGGCATCTTGTTCAACCAGAGACAGGTTGGTCTAAGAAACTGTTCAACCACTGTCCTTCTGTCTCTCTGGGTGGCACCTCTGCCTTCAGAGCTACTGCAACCGCTCTGTGGCCCCCTGTGCATTGGCGGAAATCAGCTCTCAGTACCTGAGTCACTGACGGGGCAGATGTTCTGTAGGGCAGTCCCTGTGCTAACAGGACACGAGCAGAGGCAGCTGATAGGGGACGCATTGTGACTTAACACAGCAACAGGAGTTGGGGACCTAGAGGCTGCGGTGTTTGTGCAGGGCTGGGATGTTACCGTACAAGTAAGGCACTTCCCAGGTAACTAGTACATCTCTGTAGCAAGTGGACAACCACATAGAAATAGTCAAATAAACAGGAGAGGAGAAGAGGAGGGGGAGAGAAAAGGGTGCTGTGTGGGGGTAGAAATGGGTAGAAATGGGCCAGTTCTAGAATGAATGGAGGGGAGCCCGTTCTTCAGGGTTGGTGGCAGCTGCCACATCACTAGGTCTGAAGGCTCTGTAGGTTCCTTTCAAATTCTCTCCCTGAGCCCTCACTGGTCTGCACCTCACTTGCTGTCCGACAAACACAGCGGGGTTCTGCAGCATCCCGGGGCAGGGTCCCCACAGCCAACACTAGTATGGAAACTTGAGGACATGTCCATGAACCCTCCTTGCCCCCCGATCCCTGCCTTGGTGGGTGGCAGGAGCCCCCCACCTAGGACTCACCCTGGACACCTCCCTTCCCTACCCGAGCATTCAATGTTACTGAGCCAAGTCATTTTCCCTCTGAAGTTTATCCTAAATCTGTGCTTTTCTGTCACCCTGTCCCCACCCTGGTCCAACCCTGCCTCGTTCCACCCAATTTCCATATGTGTTTCGGGCCCTGCGTGTGTTTCGGGCCCTGCATGTGTTTCATTCTTCTGCTGTATCCAAAGTGATCTCTTGAAGATGAAAACCCAATCCCCATCCCTTTCCTTGAAAAAACTCGAAGTCGAGATCTCACTCTGGCAGCTCATGTGAGATACTTGGTTGGAAAACATTTTTTCTTTGGTTCACATTT
>NW_012154496.1:178546-184956 GCF_000956105.1 Propithecus coquereli | reverse complement strand
TTATAGGTTTTTGCTTTGTGGTTATCATGAGGCTTACAAAAGCCATCTTATAGATATAACAGGTTATTTTAAACTGGTAACAACTTGTCTTTGATTGTTTTAAAAGAAATTATGTCTTAACTCCTCTCACCTCCACTTACACATTTTGAACTTTCGATGTCATGCTTACATCTTTTTATATTGCATGTCCTTTAACAAATTGTTGTAGCTATCATTATTTTAATAGTTTTTTCATGTTCATACTAAAAACATAAGTGGTTTACACAACAAAATTCCAGTACTAGAGTATTCTAAATTTGACTTATACTTATGTTAACTGGTGACTTTTATGCCTTCAGATATTTTCATTTTACTCATTTGCCTGACTTTCTCTCAGCTTGAAGAACTCCATTTAGCATTTCTCGTAAGATGGGTCTGGTGGTGATGACATCTTTTAGCTTTTGTTTGTGTGGAAAAGTCTTCATCCTTCCTGAATTTCTGAATGGCAGAGTTGCTACCTGAAGTGTTCTTTGTTGAGAGGAAAATCGATGAGACTCTCTCTGTTATCTCTTTATTTTGGTTCTTCAATCTGGATAGTTTATATTCTTCTGTCTAAGGTGTATGACTTCTGTCATTTTTAATCTTCTGTGAAGTTAATTCAGGGACTATTTTTATTTCAAACATTGACTTTTCAGTTCTAGATTTTTCATTTCCTTAACAGTTTCTATTTCTTGTCTGATATCGCTAACTCTTCAATCAGTAAAATCATGTTTCCTTTTAAGTCTTTGGACATATTTATATAATCCACTTTAAAAATCTGTGTCTGCTAAATCCAATATCTAGACCATCTCAAGGTCTGTTTCTATTGTTTTATCCTTTTTTCTTTGACTATAAGTCACATTTTCTTACTTATTTCTACAACAAATTATTTTTATTGCAGATGATACACTGTAAAATTTCTGGATTTTATATTCTTGCGTAGTGTTGAATGATAAAGACTTCTTTCGTAGAAAGTTCTATTGTTGACTGAATATTGTGATCATTTAAGACTTGGCTTTCTTCTTTGCTGGACTATATCAGTGGGAACACCAAGGTGTTTACCAAACCTCTCTTTGCCTCAGCCCTTCTTTGCCTCAGTTAGGTGCCAGGATGCCAAGGAGGTCTCTTCACTCCAGCTGGGCTGGAACACCAACATCTCTCAGTACTGCTTAATTTCTAACTCTATTTGTTTTATGAACCCCATAATAGACACTCCAGGAAAAGCTTCACCGGGCATATGTCCAGTCCAACCCCTGGCTAAGGATTTTCTTATAGAGATTTCTGGATCGTGGTCTTGCACTGCCTGCTGCCCAATGCCTCAAAACTGTCCAGTTTTGTAGTTGTATGGCAGAAGAGCTCATCTAATACCATTATTCTGTCATGGCTAGGAGGAAATGTAAGGTCATTTCTTTGCTAAAAAAAATTAAGCCCGTAAATTATTGGTCAGCATTTAGATTTCTATTTCTGGAAAATTTTTAAAAAATAGCTTTGTTAATTTTCTTGATTAAATATTATTTCACTTACCTAGCACATCAGGGGAACGAAAACATTTGCGGACAATAGAGTGTGTTAGGGATTTGGAGGAGGATAGCAGAAGTGTGGACCCATTTTCAGGGTGTTTGCCATTCTTTTAAACACAGTCAAGCTCAGGATAATAAGAAATTTTAGTAGGAAGGTTAAGGTAGTGAAGTCAGCAAGATGGCAGAATAGGAGATCACCTGTTCATATCCCCTGCAAAACAAGAATCTATACTCACCCACATGCAAAAGTCTCTATGGGAATCTTTGAAATCAGGTGGGAGGTTGTGAAACCAAGTTGGAGCCCAGGGCCCGGGGGTCAACCCGAGAGTGCAGACCAGCACACAGGTGGTACCTGCCAGTCATGCCCCCAGATTCAAACTCGGAAGCAGCTCTGCTCCCAAATGGCCTGGTTCAGCCCCATTTGGCCTTGAGCCAGCAACCAAAAGCATCCAACAAGGGTCTAACGGAGCCACACATACTAGTGCCTCAGTGGATAGAGCTCTTCTGCCAGCCAGTGTGGTCTCAGCAGTGGACATGGAAGCTTCCCTGCACCCTGGCTCCAGCCCCACTCAATGTGGACCCAGCTTAGCTTGCTCCCACAGCACCCAGAGGGGCTTGCCACCTCTGTCCCACAGCAGGTCCTGGAGGGGCCCTGTCTTGGTGTCAGTCCCTCTCTGCTGTGGCCAGGGAGCTGCCTTGTCCACGCAGGTGCCTGCTGGAGGGTGCACCTGAGTCGTCAGAATAGGCTTGCTGGCCTCGCTCCTGTCACATGTGAAGTTGGTACCTCCACGAAGGTTTGCAAATGGGGCAAAAAATGAAAAAATAATGGCCCAAACTCCCCAAATTTGATGAAAACATACCAATTTACAGATCCGAGAAGCTTAACCAAACTCAAGCAAAGTAAACCAAACCTAAACACGTAGTCAAATGGCTGAAGACTGAAGATGTATAAAAGAATTGTGAAGGCGGCCCAAGAAGAGAAAACAATTCATATGAGAAAATTATGATACAAACAAAGTCTAAATTTTCACCAGAAACCCTATAGGCCAAGAGGCAAAAGGACTCCTTTAACCTCCTTAAGCAAAAAAATCTGATAACCCAGAATTCTGCTACCAATGAAAATAGTTTTCAAGGATTGTAGTAAAACAGAGACATTTCCGGGCAAGTAAAAGCTGAGCTTCCAGAAGATACTCATTACAGGAAATGCTCATCAGGGACATCTTCAGGCTGGAGGAAAGTGTTTCCGGGGTCAACTGAGATCTAGAGAAAGAAATAAGGAGCATCGCGAATGGCAAAGATACAAGCAAATAAAAGCAATGGTCTAATTAAATTGCATTTTGCCGTGGACAGGGCAAAGGTTTTGGAATGTGTTTTTTAAATTGCTTATCTACCATGAAAAAACTGTGGACTGCTTTGGCTTAACAACGCAGTAGAGATTATTAAGCTTAACACTCTAATTTTTTAGGCAAGACAGTAAGTTCCCGCTTTCCAGAGTCACCAGCTGCATAGACGCATTGCTGATGTCAGTGTTTCCCTCACTGTGGTTTCCGCCCGTGCTCCACGTGGGATTTCCGTCCCGGGGTCCACGTGGGAAGATGGTCCACTGTAACGACATCTGCCCGGGACAGTCCCGCGGGAGTTGCTGGCACTCTTGCTGCAAACCTCCTTCCTCTGTCCTGAAGGGAACGATAATGGTGACCACACGGGATGCTACGAGCCCTTCGCTGGGCTCCTGCGTGTCTCCCGTGTAGCCTTCATTCTTTCCTTTATTCGTTTATTCGTCAACACTCTTTCACCGAACAAACACGCCTGGAGCACCTGCTACGTAGTGGCTGTCACTGGTGCGCGTGGCGGGAGACAACGGTGGTTCACAAGCCAGGTGAGCGTTGGCGCTCCGGGGATCCAGGTCTCGCAGAGGCTGCTCTCGTGGCTTCTGCTTTGCTCTAAACACTCGTCACCTTTGAGGCTTCTGTCCCTGCATGATGCGTTAGGAATCGTGTGCCCCCCTGTGTCCCCCAGCTGCTGCTGCCCAGTACAATGAGGAGGGAGAAAGAAGCCCCTTCCGCCTTGGCTGAGCTGCACTCGGAGCCGCGGGAGCAGGTGCTGCCGGGGTCCAGCAGCTTTGCCCAAGCCGTCACCATTTCTGTCATTCTGAGGCCTCTGTGCTGCAGGGGCCCCTCTGCCCGAGGTCCCTCTCTGGCCTGGGAGCACGGTCGGTCGGTGTGAGGAGTGGGCCAGAGGGGCGGGGGAACTCATGTCCTGGGAGCGGCCCTGGAGCACTGACCAGTGGGCGCTGGCGGGTGTAGGTGCCGGGTTCCTCGGCCCGCAGCTCGGAGCATGTTCTCTGGGGTCCCAGAGGTTGTCCTTGGGACTGAGCTCCTGGTGGCCACAGTGTTCTCTTGCCCTCTTGGGCATCCCGGGCGAACCCTGCCCTTCCCTGTATCACTTCCTCACTCTTCTACGGGTGCTTCCTGGGGTCGCCTCCCGAAACATCTGCTTGGGGTCTGCCTTGGGGACGCGCACTGAGTGGCCACAGTGCTGACAGGCCTATGTGCTAGTCTCCCTGTCTTTCTGCCACTGTGGCTTCCTTTCTGGTGTGCTGCCGTGTAGTGCCTCCTCCCTGACTCTGGCCCCTCCCCAGCAAGCTGGAACCAGGCGCAGGTCCCCAGGGACAATCTCGAGCATGCTGCTCTGGTTCAGCACTCCGAAGGAGGAGGACCTGCCGGCTCCCGGCCCACGCCGCAGACCAGCCCTGCGCGCCACCGTGCCCTCTGTCCTCACGGTGGGCGCGTCCCCTCTGCTGCTCCTGCACTGCCCAGGAGGAGGGGCCGCTGCTCCCAGCTGCGCGGGGTCTCCGTCGCAGACTCGGCTGCCATGCCATGAAAACCATGCCACATTTTCTCCTACAGGCATGTTTATTTACATCTAATTAATAACAGCTAAAACGAGCAAAGTCAGATTGTCAGCACCAACTGCTTGATCTACTGCCCAGAATGCTTTGCACACCTTTTGATAAGAAACCCTAAACCCTGCGAGCGGGCGTGCAGTTGCAGCTGGGCGCATATTTGCATACTTGTCAAGCTCAGCCCAGCAGCGAGTTGTGAGTGAACTGCGGGAGGTGGAAATGTTTTCTTTAATTTTTTTCACCATTTTTGTGTATTTATTTCAGTGTTTGCAAAAGCGCTGTAATTCAGAAAAGGGCCTCTGGGTATACATAAAACACTTAAACATCACATATCCAGTATCGGCCAAACTGGAAGCCGCCCAGCAAATCAAACCAGCCTCTGTGATTTTTGACACAGCCACCTGGGAACATGCTTCCTCAGGTGCTTTCCCTGCTTTGCAATCAATTCGGGCGTTTCTTTCATTCGAAGAATGCAGTTGTATTAATCTCCAGTGGAGAAAGGATGTTACAGAGGGCTTTACGTAGAATTGGATAATGTTTCTCACAAATTTGTATGTCCATGAATAGTTTCGAGTTAATTTTAAATAAACTTATTTTCACTTTAAAAAATGAGTTTTAAGCTATTGTTAAGTTTGTCATCAAACTCAGCCCTGGACAGGCTGCTCAGAGCCCCAGAGGTCAAGGGTTGGTCACTAGGATGGGGGTGCCAGCCCCGACTCTGCGCCCCGCCGGCGTTAACACCTGATGTGATGGTCCCACTGCTCAAGTCCCGGCCGCCTCCTTCGTAAAGCCAGGAGGGCCGGAGAAAGCATCGTTTGGGAGTCCTCTCGCCTCACAGTCCGTGATCAAAGACCAAAGACGCTGTCCATTCAGAGAAATAAGGAGCATCCTAAGGAACGCTGTGTTTCTTGGGAGGGCACTGCCACCGGCTCTTGCAGCTGTGGGGATGCGGGGAGGACCCTGTGCTCAGGGAAGGAAGGACCTGGATTTTCATGCAGGGCTGTACCTTGGTTTGAGCTCCGTCAAATCCAGATCCGGGATTGAGAACAGAAAGGAAAACGCCGCGAGGACAGGGACGCGGAGACCACGCTCTGCACACTTGCAGGGCACGGAGCGGTGCCTGGTTGGCATGCGGGTGGGCGCCTCGTCCTGCCTGCCCCCTGGCACTCACCACTGATGGCACAATTACCCTCAGCCCAGGGTGTGGGGAAAGCACTTTCTCTCCCTTGGACTCGCCACTGGGAGCTGCCGCCTGCTGGGATAGGCGCGCCCTCTGATTTTCTTTCCTTACTCAGCCCACGCAATCTCCACACTCGCCTCTTCTGATTGAATCAGAAATTACTCTAAATCTGACATTCGATTCAAAGCAAAATGCAGTTAAATCACTCTGGCGTCTTCCCCGCTTATTGCCTGTGAGGCTGTGGCAGCTGCCCTCAGCTTGGGATCGGGAGCGCGGTTCCTCCATCGCCCGCTTCTCTCTCCTCTCTCTCTCTCTCTCTCTCTTCTCTCTCTCTCTCTCGTAAATCCTAACATATTTTAAGCTCACAGAAAAGCACAGAGGAAACTATAAGCAATGCTTTGCATCAACCACTGGCTTTTCAGATCTCCTCATTTTCCAGTCTTTGCTGCAGGGTCTGGAGCAGTGACCTTCCTGAAGGTTCTGCCGGAGTTCTGCTCCGAGCACCGCCGGCTCCCTCGCGCCTCCCCTCCCACCCCAGCTGGCGCGGAGGCTCCACACGCGCTGTAGGACGTTCTGTGCTCAGGCGGTGCCAGCGAACTGTGTATATGTGATCTCACAAGTTTTAAAATTAGACAGGCCCACACACGGACACCACCCTGCCATTTGTTCTGTGGCTGAATACTGTGTCGTTTGAGCAACGTCTCTTGGTGCATATGGCTTAATTTTTTTCTTCTCTTGTCCATTTGTTTACTTTGGCTTACAATTGCTTCTTGTCTTCTGAACTTTT
>NW_012154496.1:167607-176536 GCF_000956105.1 Propithecus coquereli | reverse complement strand
GAAATACAAATGATTTTACATATATTCATCTCTTATATTACAACTTTGCTGATGTCATTTATTAATTCTAGTTATTTGGTGGAAACCTTGGGATCTTTTTCTATGTAGACCATCATGCCATTTGTGAATATAGTTTTGCTTTTGTTTGTTTTTTTCCTGATCTGTGTGCTTTTTATTTCCTTTTCTTGTCTTATTGCTTGGTTAGAAGCTTCCCTGCTGTGTTGAGCAGCAATGGTGAGAGAAGATGTACTCGTACTGTTCTGATCTTAACAGAAGAGCATTCGATTTTCACTATTACTTACCCCTCGACCTGTAGGTGTTCTGCAGATGTGCTTTATCAATTCAGGAAGTTCTGCCCTATGCCTAGTTTTATAAGAGGTGTTTCTTTTTATTTTTCTGTTTCTTTAAACTAGGAACGGTTATTGAAGGCTGTCAATTTTGTTCATCAGTTGATATAATTATGTTACTTTTATTCTTGAGCCTATTACTATCGTGGATTATAGTGATTGATTTTTGAACATTAAATAAGCATCACACCCCTGGAACAAATCCCACTTGATCATAGTGTGTTATTATTTGTATATATTGCAGAATTTTATCTGATAATAGTTTGTTAAAAATTTTTGCATTTATATTCATACAGGCATCAAGGATATTGGTCTCTCTCTCTCTCTCTCTCTCTCTCTCTCTCTGTACGTGTGTTATTTCATCTGTCTTTGTCTAGTTTTGGTATCAAGACAATACTAGCTTCATAAAATAAATTAAGCCATGTTCCTTTTTCTTCTATTTGCTGGAAGAGATTGGTAGAGTTGAAGCTCTTTCTTCTTTAAATGTTTATTAGAATGCCCCACTGAAACCATCTGGGCCAGAGGGTTCTTTATGGGGCTGGGTGGGGAGTTTTTAAATTGCTTAATTCCTTTGGAGCTATCCAGTGATCTATTGCATAATGGATCAGTTGTGACAGTTGGTGTTCTGTGAGGGACTGGAGGTGGGTCCATGATGTCTCAGTGTCACAGGCTGCGTAGAAGGACTTTTGGGCAAAAAACAGACTCCCAGAGGTTCAGTAAAAGCCAGTGAATGCTGAACTCACAGGATGCTGTTGCTACTTGACAAAAGTGTGAATGAAGTGAGTGTCCTTCTCTGGGTATGCTGTGGTGAACACCTCTTCCCTCTCTTCCTGGCCAGAGGCTTTATAATGCACGTTGTTTATCAACCTGCCAATGTATCCAGTGTTGGCTATGGAGTCTCCTGTATTAGTCTTCTGGGGCTGTCATAACAATGTAAGACAGACTGGGTGCCTCAAACAATAGAAATCTATTGTCTTCCAGTTCTGGAGGCTGGAAGTCCAAAATCACAGTGTTGGCAGGTTTGGTTCCTTCTGTGGCTGTGACAGAGACCCTGTTCCAGGCCTCCCCGCTGGCGCCTGGACCTCTGCTGGCCATCTCTGTGTTCCTCGTATTCTAGATTGTCTCTGTGTCTTCACACCACACTCCCGTTCGTGTCTCTTCTCTTCACGTGGTGTTCTTTTTGTAAGGATGCCAGTCGTGTGGGATTAGGGGCTCACTCTACTCCAGTACGGCCTCATGTTAACTAACATTTGCAAAGACCCTATTTCTAAATAAGGTCGCATTCTGAGTGAGGTTCCAGCAGTTAAGATTTAAACATATGAGTTTTGAAGGTCAGGCACAATTCAACCCATAACATACACATAACTGGAAAGCCTTGTCCAAATTCTGACTCTTTTTTGCTTAGAAACTTTCCAAACTTCCTCCTCTTCCAGAGGGTAAACTGACGACTGCCTGACTGAGGCCCCCAAAGCCAAAGTGAAGTCCTTTCCTGTCACACACCCACCACTCTCTTCCCAGCTCTCAGTGCCCCTGGCACTTGGCCCACAAGCAGTCAAATGCGCGGGAGCCCCGTGGTCCAAATTCGATCCAAAGGGATAAGAACGATGCAGGGAAGGAGAATTCTCCTCTATTTACAAAAAGCCGTGGATATTTGCACATTGTCTGATACTAGGACTTTGCCTTTTCTGTTTAAAGCCATAAAATAAATGTTGCTCCAAAACAATCAAAATTCTGTGAACATAAGGCTTATTGGCACTGCAGAATCAGCAAATTGCACTAGTATCCGCCATGATTTATGTTAAGCCTATATTGCACTCACAAAAATAAAAAATAAGGCTTGGTAAAATACACAATGGGGTTTTGTTCAAAAATCAAATAAATCATGAAAACCTTTGTGAAGACTCTGCCTTTTTCTTCCCTCGTGGTTCTACGCCACCCGGCAGTGTGCTTCCTAGAGTCAGAGAGGTTGAGTTATTTGTGTCTCCCTTAAATCTCTACACAACAGTTTGCTCAAATTCACTCTCTTTTTTAAATGTCTCTAGTGGCACCTGTCGTGAGTTGAATGGTGGCTCCAAAGAGGGATGTCCAGGTCCTACCTCACTGAACCTGCCCGGGTGACCTTGTTTGTAAAAGGGTCTTTGCAGAGGTGAGAAGTGAAGGGTCATGACATGAAGTCTGCCGGGCTTTCTGGGCGGGCCCTACCTCCCATGACAGCTGTCCCTGTAGGAGACAGGGGGCAGGACACGCACACGGAAGGAGGCCATGCGGAGACGCAGGCAGAGATTGGAGTGACGCAGCCACAAGCCCAGGGACACCCGGCGTCACCAGGAGCTAAAACACACAGGAAGGCTGCTCCCAGGGCCTGTGGGGGCGCAGCCCTGCCCCCACCTTGACACCAGACAAGGGGCCCCCAGTGTGAAAGAGGAAATCCCTGCTGTGTTAAGCTTCCCAGTTTTATGTGATCTGTGACAACAGCCACAGGAAACTAATGCAGCATCTATTTTTTAAATGATAAATGAAGAGATCAGGGAAGAAAGTGAAAAGGGCTGAGGGTCCGGAGCACCTAAGGCCACCGGCCCACCCTTCACCGCTGCCACACTGTGCCCTGGGGGAGCTTCGGAAGCCCCCCTGCGCCCCACTTGCCCCTAAGCCCGGCCCTGGGCTGCTCGGGGCGTTCGCACAGTGGGGTTCTAGCCCCAGTGCCCAGCGCCTCTCCCTGGGAACGGCGCTCTTCCTGCAGGCCGTGGTCTCTGCAGGGGCACGTCGCAGCGCGGCTTCCTCGGGGGTGTGCGGCTTGCCTCCGCTGCTTGCGAGACGATAGAGCCAGTGCAAGCGTCTGCCTCGTGTCTGGCTGTGCAGGTAGGTCGCTCAACTGTGTGTTGAAGCCCAAGTTTCCCAGATAGCAGAGTGTGAAGGGAAGCATTTGTGAGCACGAGAGACAGCTGTGATGCCTGGCTGAGTTGGTTGCTTCTATCTGCAATGGTACATCGACCCCACAGGCGCTTCCTGCAAGACACTGCATGACCTGCACTCAGGACCGTCCGCAGGAAGGACCCATCCACCTGCTCCTCAGGGCCAAGCGCCATCCACAGGAGCTCAGGGCCACTGTAGTTGCAGGAGCAGGGCACAGGGTTGGGCTCAGCCCTTGCTGAGTTGGAGGCCACAGTGTCCACTGGTTCAAGACCCAGTAGGGTCTAGAAGCTGGAGAGTCCTGACCTCTACCTTCCCAAAGGACTAGGGGCAACCCTGGGGGCCTCCCTGGAGCCCACCCTGCCCCTGGTCTGGAGTCCAGGCAGAGGGACAGTGCCCAGGGCTGACAAGCCTCTGCAGTTCCGCATGCCCCGGTGCCTCAGCGCCTGCACGTCAGTGGCACTGGCAGTGAGGCCACATGAGAAAGAGCAAGGCACACGCGGTCCTCACTCATAAGCAACTTCAGTTGCTCCTGTTTGCTTGTCACTACTCTAAGTGCCTTATCAATTGTAGCAAATTGCTCTCAATGAGACCCTCCCACAGAGGTGCTGTACTTAGGTCCATGTACGGAGAGAAAGCTGAGCACAGAGCAGACAGGTGACCTCCCAAGGCCACACAGCAGGCCAGCGTACAGGTCAGGGTTCAAACCCAGGCCACCCAGCCCACACTCAGCCCTGGCTCCTAAGAACATCAGGGCCAGTGGGTCAGCACCCTGGCTCACGCTGGAAGGAAGCAAGGGCGAGTGCCCACGAGAGAGAAATGCAACAGTAATGAGAGCAGGGGGTAATGGGCAGGAATGGGACCAGCCAAGGTGACACAGTTTGTGCCAGGAAGGGTGTGCCAGTGGGAACAGAGTGCACAAAGCCACACGCGTCTGGGTCCCCTCTCGACCTGGGTCCTCCGGCAGCCTGGGTGTCAGTTGACCTGGGCCCATGCTGCCGACATCATCTGATGTTATTTTAGGTTCTTAGCCTTAGTTCTCAGTGACGGCGGGGAGCTGGCCTTCTCAAGGTCAAAGCGACCAGACTGGGAACCGCGCCGGCCCTGAGCACCAGCGCGCTATGCTATCCCTGCACTCACATTTCCTGTGCACGCGGCAGGCAGAGCTCTGCCCTCCCCGACTGTGCTCCCAGACGGGCTGCTCTGCATTTACATATTTCTTCTACGTTTTACTTTTTGACCTTTGGGGATGCAAGGTCAGGAGATCCAGTTCCCAGTAATGGATACATTGGCCTGTTGTCACGTCTCAGGCAGGACCGTGAGCCCTCAGCAGTTTTGAGTGCGGCTTGCTAAGCACTCCTCGTACTAAGTAGCATCTGCGTTGTGCATCAGAACATTGTGTCAGGGACACAGCCAGACACTCGGCTCGGTTCTCCCGAAACGCCGGTAATGTGATCTCATGCTGGCCCCGTGCAATGAGGGATAGAATTCTTCAAGCTCAGAGCTGAAGACACACAGTGGTTACTTGGTGCTCTAATTGGAACACATCTGATGAGATAAGACACCCATTTGTCAAGAGCTTATATTTGGCTTGGGGAGGAAGTGGTTCACAAGCCAAATAAACGGGGCGTTGTGAGCAAGAACATCACCTGTCCGGAGAGGAAGCATGCACACGGGGCGGGGCGGGGTGGCGGCTGTCCAGCAGCCAAGGGCGTTTTGCGCTGAGCTCTGAGGGCCTGGACTCCCAGCCCGACAGCGGGGATCACTTCTGAAGTAATTAGCAGCAATGCCATCCATGCATTGGAGAGCATCAGACAAGGGAGGTCCAACCTTGGGGGAAAGCGGGAGCATGAGAGGAAGTGGGAATTTGGAAGCTCGCCCCGGAAGTCCGCGAGTACTGCAGGATTGCCTGTCGTAGGGGTTCGCCAAAGGATGGATTTCAGAGACGCTGAGATGGAGAGGCTCTTACCCAAATGATCTCTTAGATTTCTAGCATTTATAAAAGTGATTAGTGCAGCTGTTTGCAACTGAGGAATAGCGCCACTACGTTAAACCAAACTGAATGTAACTGATTACATAATTAATAGACCCACTGGGGGCTCCGGGAGCACAGGCACTCGAAGCATCTCCGGAATCACACCGAAGTCCCCTGTGTGTTCAATGTCATTTCACCACCTTCCTTCTTTTCTTTGGAATTCCGAGCATCCCAGTCCGATCTCCAGGAAGAAAGCCCTGCCTTTCAGTGACATTCGCCACCGCCCCCACCCCCTGCCTTTGCCTAAACAACTCAGACTGAGAAACGTTTCCAGCTTCGCCCAACAGGTACTGCGGACATGGGTCCTCTCAACCTGCCCTGCCTCTGTAGCAGCGAACAAGGAACTCGACCTCTGCACCTGAGCCAGGGCACCTCCCACCTGCGGGACGACCGCCTGGGGGCCGTCGGCTTCTCTGAGCAGTGAACCTCACAACCCCAGAAGACGTGGCTGCTCCCTCTCCGTCTCTGTTTCCAGCCCACCATTCCACAGCGGTACCTACGCTTCTGAAAGTGCTCCGGTGCGTTGCGTTCCCACCTATGGAATCCTCCGCGCCCTGTCACGGTTTCCTGGTGACCGTGACGTCATTGCTAGAGCACGGCTTCCTTGCACAAGAAAGTTCAAGATAAAACGTGTGCAAGTTCAACAGGGCCGGCTTGGTGTTCGCCGGAACACAGAGGCCCCCTGCCCTGGCCGACCTCTGCGTGATCGGATGCGCTATTTGTGCCCGTCCGGTGCGCAGCGCGGCAACGCGCATCACTGTTTCTATCCCATTTCCCTCCCTGGTTCAGAGGTCATGTGTGGCCTCCTCTAGTCTAGGGTACTTTTTTCCCTAAAGAAACTTTAATTTCAATGTATATATATATTTTTCAATGTATATACATATACACATTGAAGTTAAAATAAGTGATATATAAATATAGATATATTTTATATTTTATAATATATAATATAATATATAAATATATAATATATAAATATAGATATAAATAGATCTATAAATAGTACAGAAGCACATAAATAAAGTTTTCCTTTGAGACTGGTGGCGTGTGAGACCAGTTCAGGCACCTTTTACCTCCTCCGCGGTCACAAAGCCACTCGACTTTCACCTTTCACACTTAGGTCTGGAACTCAGTTCTACATCGAGGGCCATCGTCCCTGCACGAGCTCCCACACACTGTCGGTGACAAAGCGGAGAACAGGCCCCTTCCACGTAAGGAACAGGGAGGCCGTGCTCTGTTGCTACCACGAGACGTTTGGCAGCGTCTGAATCGACGACCAGAGCGACAGGTCTGCACGGCAAAGCCCGGGCACGGGGTCCCGAGGACAGCGCCGGTGCCAGCAGCCACTGCCCACGACGCCAGCGCGCTGGTGTCAGTACGTCCTGCCCGTCAAACGCAAAGTGGCAGAGTTACCTGGGCTGGCGGTTTTGTTTCAGAAAAGAATCTCTAGACATTTCAGTACCTTAGCACTATTACTTTAAATAATTAATTTAGATATAATTTTCCTACTGACCCAGAGACACAAATTCCTTTATTTAAAAGAAAGTGAAACAAACACAACAGACTTTTACACTGACATGAGTATCTGAAATATAAACAAGATGCTGGGCTCCACCTTGAGCACCTCCTCTTTGAAGCATCTTTCTGGAAGGGAGTCACCACTGCCGCGGCCTCCGTTCCAGAAGGGGCTGGGGAGGCCGGAGACGAGACGTCCCGCCCCGTGTGAGAGGGGCACAGAGGAGCGCTCGGGGCGTGGGGGCTCTGGAAACAGTGTCTGCAGATGACTTTGGTCCCCTGGCGCGGTGAATCACGGAGCCGCAAATCCTTTTTAGCTAATTGCTATCAGCTTGTGAGATTTTTCCTCCCTTGTTCAATATCAATTTTCATAGCCATAGGAGCTAGCGCTTCTCCCCTGAGCCTGCTGGCGACCGGCCGACGCAACAGCCGCAGCACTTAACAGTTTAAAGGGGGAGTCATCTAACAGCAGCTGCCGCCCGAGACCAGAGGGGAAGTTAGGGGCCACGGTGCGGAATGACAGGCCGTGCTAATGCATCGCAGGCTGTGACCTTCTCGGAAAGTCGTCCTCCAGAGCTGACGGGCTCCGCAGACGTTGTCACGCTGCAGACTTTGCCTTGTCACAGAGCTGGCTCGGTCATCCTGAGGGTGAAGGTGGGATGTGTGTCTTTCTGGACTGAGGCTTCAGTATGAGCAGGAGAGAAATTCGCGTGTGGCGGGGAGATGGCGGCTGGGTTCTAAAGGCGGAGCGTGGTGGGGCCACCAGCGTGTTCCTGGTGGCTGAAGCTGTGCTTCGTCAGAAACAAAGGGGCTCAGGTGCTGCCTCCATCAAAACAAACCCAGGATGTGCGAAGTGACCTCCCTGGTAATAGAGCAGACTCTTCGATTCCACCCCGGAGAGTTCCCTTCGGGGTCTGCAGAGGTGTGGGAACTCTCCCGTGCACAATTCCGTGGTATGGCCGCACCGGCACGCGCACGCCCGCATGTACACAGGGCGTGGACGCTGAGGGCTCCGCGAGGCCCTGCGCAAAGGGGCTACAGCCAGCGTAGGACCCAGATTCGAGGGGCTTCACTGTCTGGCTTAGATTTAAAGACCTGAAGTGGCAAGAAACAAACTGATGAGCATGTTCTTGGGCCACTAAATGACAAATGCGTTTGCTCCTGAGTGAGGGTGCGAGGAGTTCATGTTTCATAGAACTGCGGGGAGAGAGATTTTCCTTTTAGCACCGCCCTGCTGTCGTGACTCGGGCCCCCACCCAGCCACCCCCAGCCAGGCCCCTTAAACTTGCAAAGCCTGCCTTGATTTCCCCAGTGGACAGTGGCAACAGGACCTACTGAGGACATGGTATCACTGCTATTTTGCACTAACGGTCGTGGAGATAAATTATTTCTGTTAATGCTGCTGTCACTTGCTTTCTTAGGTCTCAGCGAATGAGCTTTCATACAGTGCTATACGCCTGTGCTAAACACTCACACCCGTCACCCCCTGCCATCCTTATCCCTGTGTGCTGTGTGTAGTTGCCACCCCCGCTTTACAGGAAGGGACCTCATGCTCACTGGCCTTCAGGGGACAGAGGCCCGGAGCATGTGGAGACTGGAGCTCGGCGCACCCACGACTGTGACCCGGAGTCACAGAGTGTCTCTCAAAACACTCAGGCACTTGCCAATTTTGTGTGACTCGTGTCCCCCAGCAAACCTGGCACACAAGTGGCTACTTAGTAACTCGGGGAATGGTTGTCACTGCCTTTCCTGTTCTGTGACCGTGCTCACGGACAGTCAGACGGCACCAAGGCTGTGAACGGCACACTCCAGAATCAGAGGTTGGTTGAATAATTAAGAGGTGATTGAAAATCTTTGAAGATGGCTAATTAATCACTTTCCAGAGGGAGCTGGACGGACGCCCCGTGTGCTTTCGCGGCTGCTGTCCTGCGAGGGTGAGCAGACCGGCCGCGCGGAGCTGAGGACCGCACAGCCCCCGCCCCGCACTGGCGCTCAGAACCGCTGCGCATTCGCGGTGGCACCGGCGCCTTCGCCCGGGAGGCTGCGTTTGGGAAGGCGGTTCTCCGGTGCGTGGGTCCTCCCCGACAGCCTGGCTGGAAAGACAGTGCCCGAAGCCCAGCCC
>NW_012154496.1:134230-166822 GCF_000956105.1 Propithecus coquereli | reverse complement strand
TTCTTCTCTAAAATGAGGACGCAGACCTGGCTCCGCCGCCCCCGAGAGCTGGTGCAGAGTCAGATGAGATGGGCCGTTCGCTGGAGAGCCCGTCCCTCCAACCGAGACGCAGGTCCCTGTCGTGGAACACCGTGACGTCACGGCCGGCTGCTCTCCGTTACAGGTGCAGTGGCCCACATTAGTCCTCACCTTTCCCTCACGTCTCGTGAAAGGGAAGGCAGTAGGCGTGTAGGAAGGGGAAAGGCTACGTTATTGTTGAGACAGTCGAAGACCTTTCCTTCCACAGGAGATTTTCTTCCAGGGAATATTGTGACTGTACCGTTCAGCTTGGTTCTTTTGGACAGAAGCGGGGGAGGGGGGTGCTCTGAAGCCAGAGAGATCGTACAGATGGGAAAAGCCGCCCCACACACCCCACCTGGGGGCCCAGGCCCCACCTTCCTCCCGGCCTTCATCACAACCACTTCCTCTGGGGCACAAAATTTGGTCAGACATGGAGCCTGATATTTTGTTTTTAAAACACCTTAGTTCACACATATTACTTCCTAGGATTCTATTATACTTAAAAAAAAATAAATACAATGCTAATCAATAAGAAAGAATTCTTTCATTAGCTGTTGGGTGGCCAGTGTTAGCTTCTCAGCTCAATGCAATTTTCCTCTGTTGCTTTGTTAGGGCTTCATGGCTGTGAAATCTTGTCTGGAAAAAATAAGATTTGGGAAAGGCAAATGATAAGTATCTCATGCAGTCATTCAACAAGCATTCACTGGACGAGGTGGCGTAGCAATGTATGCGCACCAGACAGTGGACGCAGCAGAGCTGAGAGGCATTTGGGGCCCAGAGGAGAGGAATGGAACCCTGTGACAGGCGGACGACCAGCCACAATTGCTGCAGGAAGACTTCTTGGGGGCGTGTGTGATGGGGAGGGGGTTTTCCACGACAACAGAAACCTGTGACACTCTTTTTGTATTAGATGAACGTGGTTGCCCATGGAAAGTAATTCAGGTTAAATAACATTTTTTTACTTGTTGAATGTTTACTTGTTGTGGGGCCAAGCAAGGCCCCACACCGGACAATTGCCTGTCTGGAGAAGTGGCAAGCAGGTGACTCCCTCCCTGCGTGTCCACAGGAGGTGGCAGGCTGCACGGCCCAGCAGGCCTCAGCAAGGCTCTGTGGGGCTCCTCCAGCTCAACTTCCGCCCTCCAACCTGAGGCCCCTGCTCCCCTGTGTGTCCCTTCCCTTGGCGAGGGTGAGATTGGTCTCCGGTGCAAGGACGGTGGTCTTACACGTCTTTTTTCCTGAAGGAACAACAGTGTGCCTGCAGCACGGGCGGAGCCACGCTGGCTCTGGGCCACGTTGCTTTTATTTATGAAGCCCAATTCCAGCCTGAAGTCTGGGCCCCGAGCACCTGTGCGACGTCCTGGTGGTGACAGAGCTCTGGCCCAAAGATCGCACAGCCTCGGATGACAATAATCGATCACCTAGCACAACTGGGATCATTTTCTTCAGCCGTTTCTGACAGTGTGACCTGGAAATGTAAGGCTGAGGAAGTGTCCTAGATTCCCTGACCAGGAATAATAAGCTCATTTGATGATACGCAGCTTCATTATTTTAAGACGAGTGTGTTTCTACACATCCTAACATTCCGTGCTGTTACATTGTATCACCCCCTTTGAGTGTAACTTTGCCTTGGTTACACATAGAAGATTCTACATATATTCACACGTATTAATTATAACAGTTTTGTTTATTTGAAAATTATCACAGAATCTTTTCAATTGAGTTCTGTTTTTTGAAAAAAAGCCCACAATCGACTGGTGCTTGTGTTTACACTTTCACTGTAAGATCCTCTCCAGCGGTGTGGTCCGACCAAGGTGGAGGGTGCCATTTCTCTGTGGCACTCAGGGGATGGGGCTTTCAGTGGCATATAGTCCCACCCCCTGAGACTTACCGCCCATCCACGCTCCGTGCACAAGGTGGGCATGACGTCTGGGACACCTCAGCGCCGGCCGCGACGTAGGACTGCACGGAGCACACACAGATGGCAAACCTGCGCCCCGGCTGGAGCAAAGGGCCCCCATCCAGCCCCTCCTTCTGGAAGGCAGGGGTCTGGCCTCCACCATGCGGCAAGCTCCGGTCCCTGCTCTGCTTCCCTCGTGGCGTGAGCGGTGTCCTTGGACATGAGGCAAGGACTGTACGTCATGAGGGGACAAGAGGGCAGTGAACTCTGCTGAGCTCGTCTCCGTCATCTCGCCAGGTGCCCACGGTCAAGCAAGTCGACTTAAAGACATGGGACGTGATTGGAAGTGAGCCCGCAGGTGCCGCGCTGGCTCTCGCTAGGAAACCCGGGGAGGAAGTCCCGCCTCTGTGTCGCCGCGCATTTTTCTGTTTAAGGGTCTCTACTCACCAGAGGCCATCTGGCAGTTACTCAAAGGACAGATGCCACGTGTGAGCCCCCCCCCACGTTAGAAATGGGGAGAGGGTAACTGGTGACCCGTCGGGGTGCTTTGCCGCCTGGGTCTCCGGCCCAGGGTGGAAAGGGCTCTTCTGACTGCGGCTGCCAGACCCAGCGAGCCAGGTGCCCCCGCCGGGGTCCGCTCACTTCTGCTTCATCTCTCAGGGTCCCTTCCTGGCCTGGCTGCGCCAGCTGCGTCCTATTCCTGGCATCGGCTGGTTTCGGGACACTGTGTTCGCAGGCTGAGGCTGGGGCTCTGCCTGGGCTTTGGGAGTGAAGATGGTGAGGCCGTTGGAGAGAGCGTGAGACGCCAGCATACACGTCGCCTGCACTCAGGGACGACCTTGGCTAAAGGCTGCACGTGCCACAGTGGTTACTGAAAGGTCTGCTGTCTCCGGGCAGGACGGCTTTCGCCTTACACACACACACACACACACACACACACGCACACACACACACACACTCACCGTGTCTGTGCAGAAAGCTGGCTATCTGAGCTAACCTTTGCTGAGAATTAAGAGGTCACCTTGATACGCAATAGTCTAAGTAGAAATTCTTCACTCGGGCTGTGGAGGTCGAATTGCTAGGGCTACACGTTTTTCTTCGATCCATACTTCAACCTATTTTGTTTTACCAAATGCGCTGGCACACTCACGAGCAAAGGCTTTGCTTTCAAGAGGCTCTTTCTTCCAAAGCTGAGGGCTACACTGGGTCCCCCCCCTCTTGCCTTGGCTGCCTGGGCTGTTCCGGAGGGAGTCCTGCCAGCATCTGTGTGAGGGGACTGTCTACACCTCCTGCACCCTCAGATCACGACTCATCGCCACACCTACCCACCCTCCTGCAGGTTGCCCAGAGCACAGAGGGCTTTTTCTCACCCATCTTTCCAAGAAGTTTCAGCCCCTCTACCCTCAATTGAAAGCACAATCCCCTTCCAGCTGGATAAGGGGCAGGCCGACAGAATTGCCCAGCGGTTGCTCCTTTTGATTCCAAACGTTCATCTGATCTGCTCTGCCCCTCTCTGGCCACAGAATGGCTTTACTCTGCCCGACTCTGTCTTCCCAACCACCTAAAATCATTCTGAACTTCTTAAACCTTTGCTCTTAAAATTATTGACATCTGGAGTCCATTTTCTTTATTTCCTATAATTTGAGCAGAAGAAAAGTTTTGTCGGATTGATGGGGAAGCTGCACATGCCGGAGGTGCTGAGAGAATCAGAGCCCCCGTCGACAGAGCCGCCCCAGAAACCAAGTCCCTGCAAAGGCACGAGGCAAAGGGAGGCCTGGGTTTGTCCCCTTGCGACATTTGTACGCAGGAGCATCAGTAGGTGTTTGCCAGTGCGAGGCAGTGAGGAGCACTGGAGACCGTGCTCGAATCGCAGTTGCAGTCTCTCTGCCATCTTGCAAGGGGGGTGTGTTTCTTTTTATTAATGTTTTCCGTGGCATCTTCCCCTCCCGCTTCCCTGGGGAGGTCCCCGGGCTCTGGCCTTTGTCTCTGAACACGCGGAGTGGAGCATCAGGAGAAGACGAGGAGGGCTGGGGGGCCCTCCTGACACTGCTCGGGCACCAGCCTCTGCAATTACCGCCACCTTTGCAGCAGACGGTAATTGAAAAGTGCGAACCACATGGGCGCCAGTCAATAATGGCGCCGCTCACAAATGACACTCGGAGCTTGCCGCGGTCGCCGTCCCCGGCGCTTTGCTTTTCACCTTTTATCCTTCTCAGCATCATGACTTAATCCACTCTAATGAGGTGAGCTCAACTGCCAAGACCCGGCGGCCACAGGGCTCCCTGGCCCCGCGTGGGGTTTGTAAGAAGCCGGAAAAGAAGGGACTTTGTCAGCCTTCCAGGAGAGAAGCTGGTGCTCCTTTGATAAAGTTTCCTCGGCCCTTCTGCGCCCACCGCCTCCCCCCACCACCCGCAAGTCCTCTCCATCCCTGCCCGGGAACTGCTGAGCCGTGTGCACCGCGTTCGTCTTCAGGTGGGGCCGAGGCTGCCTGCCTGCGCCTTCAACTTATCGCCACACATGCTTCTCCTAGCTTGAAGGACACGGCTGGTGGCCACATGTCACTGTTTACAAACAGCAGGTGACTGCCAACAGCAGCGGCAGCGAGAGTGCGAATCCCTCTCGCTCCTGCTCCTGACCCATCTGCCCACGCGTCTCGAGCTGGAGGGACCCGGGCGCGGAGCGCAGCGGCAGGAGCGGGCGAGGTGGCACCGCTCGCGCACACGCGGGGAGGGCCGGGGACAACCTGCTTCTGCCCGATGCGGCAGCGTGTTGTAGAGGAGGAAGCAAGAGTTGGTTTAATTGGTGGATCCCATATGTTCTCCATGGCAGGGCTCTGCAGCATGGTGGCTTTGCCGGGAGATCAGATGTCACCGCACCGCGCTCACACCTGCCCCGCTGCCAGCCTGGCTCTGCGGCAGCCTGCACTCCTCATTAGCAGCGTCTCCTCCGCCGGCTCCACACTGCTCGGCCGTGTGTCTCGGTCTCGGGCAGCGCCAGGCCTGTGCCCTTCCCAGGGGCACGGGCAGGCCGGCACGGTGCGCACCGACTCCCGAACTTCTCCAAATCTGCGCGGCTGCGCCAGCCCGGCCCTCCCTGCGCATGCCTCGCATTTTTAAAATTGACACAATATTTCACTCTGACGGCTTTTCGGTTGAAAGAAGGGAAAAAGAAGAAAAGACAAGTACAATGGCCTGAAAGCTCGTGGGATTAACCGCATGGTCTTAATAAATGTAGATACAACGCAGGCAGGGAGGAAAAAAATTTGGCTGTTACACGGCTTGAAACTCCCTCCCTTTTCTCCAGCCTTAATCTGATTTTTGCCAATTCCTTTTGATCTACTGGGGGCGGGCAAGTCAGGTCCGCAAGTACAGATGGACTAAATATGGAGATTAGCCCCTTCTCCTCCTGCCCGGGCTCCTAAGACCTGATTAAGTCTAGAATCACGCAATTGTCTCCGAGCTGGCTATCAGAGTGGCCGGGCTCAGGAGGGGGCAGGATGAAGGCCGATTTTGTAATGGATACTTATTTTATCCCAGTGCTATAAGAAGATTAGGCCTGGGGGTGTCACATTAGCCGTGATCTCTGGGCCCCTGGTCGTCTCTTGCCGGTTTCAAACACCTCTCCTCGGCCTCAGAACAAACAGGGAGCTCGGACCCAGCGGCCCCATGTCGGGCATGAATAATTGCCCACTGCAAAGTGTTTGAAGATCACAAAGTGCTGTGTAAATTACTCAGTTTGGGCTTTAGTCGGGGTGATTTGTGGTGACTTATTGAACCTTTTCACAGTTCAGAATTAAACTTTCTCCGCAGCTAACTGCAGACAGCGTAGAATGAAAGTTGAGCCTTAACTGACAGACCCCTTCTCAGATCAATCTCCGCCAAAGCCCCAGCAGAATGCTGCGTTCAGAGAGCCGCGTCCCCGCGGTTCAGAGGGATGGTGGACGCCTATTCTTAGCGTACTGCCCAGTTAGCCTATTCAGCAGACAACTTAAAATAGCGAAACCGAAAAAAAAAAAAAAAAAAAAAAAGGAGGGGAACTGCTTGTTTCCAATCACCCACACGTTTTTGGCAAGAACGCTTGGCCAATTTTCCTACCAACAGATCCAATTTATTTTTTGTTTGTTTTCAAACATGGCACATTTCTTTAATTAGTGAGGGTAAACAAGTTAGAAACAGGGAAAAAAAGAAGTTTAAAAATTCTAGTCGGGGAAACGATGTCATTAAACAACTTTCAATTAGAGGGAATTAGCCGGCCTGGTAGGTTTCCGAGTTAATTCTGGGGAAGACTGACTGCCCTGGGTGTTCACGCCCCGGTGCCAGAGCCACTGATTGTAATTGGAGCAGGAGAGTGAACGCTTTCGCATTTTAAGTACCTTTCTGTGGTAGGTTATTGAAGGTTCTGTATTAACTAGAATTCCAAATCAGTATGCACTTTTTCTTTGTATCTACCTGATCTAAGTTGTTTTTGGTAAATACTAATTATAAAATAAAGAGCAAACTCTGTAATATCAGAAATAATGATGATTTTTAATATTGCCAAATATTTTGGAAATAAGGTAAGAAGACAGACAGTTACTCCAAAGGGCTTTCATTGTAA
Organism: Propithecus coquereli; assembly: GCF_000956105.1. Lineage (NCBI taxonomy): Eukaryota > Metazoa > Chordata > Mammalia > Primates > Indriidae > Propithecus > Propithecus coquereli. The sequence continues at coordinate 160,269 of NW_012154496.1, read as the reverse complement.
AAATCCCAGATAGTGTTTGTATGTTTTTATTGTCTTATTAGAAAACTAATAGTTCTGACAATCTGTTTTCTAATTATCCAGAAAATTGTGGTCAGACATCTGAACATATAAATATTTTTAAATCACATACCATTAAGAAAAAAGAATCAAAATTAGAATATGCAATTAACAATATAATTATCTAGTTAGTGGAAAAGGTTGTCATAGTTTTCCTGTGTATTTACTTATTTTTTCATTTGTTTTTATCGTTGTTTTTAAAACAGGTAGTGACTAGATATTCATAGTAATTAAGGTTTTAGTCCATTTCTGAAACTGTGAAACAAATGAAATCTACCCATCTTCAAAGCATCCTTTACCTCCCTGAATAGAACAGTTTTTGTTTTTATATTATTACTAAGATATGTTTCTCACCTAGTAAATACCAAAAAAAATTGACAGGCAACACTCAAATATGCTGTGCTTTGTTTTAAAATAGGATTATTAAATGAAAAAAAAATCAGCACAATAATAAGTCTCCCTTGCAAAAGTAGGTAAACTTCATGGTCCTTATTAGAGTTGGCCTAGTTAACTATTAACCCCAGTATTTACCTATATTACAAAAACAAATACAATTTTAGAAGGATGACCTAGTTTCAATTGTATACCTATAATTTTACCATATACATTTTTCATACATTTTTGTTTTAATTTCAGGGTCACAAATTTCTGATAGATGTAAAAGAACAAAATACCCAAATATTTGAAACAAAGAGGGCTTTTTTGGTCAGTGGTAAGAACAATCTAGATAATTGTTTTGGTTCTCAACTTCATTCAGACATTATTTATCTAAATTTAGGCCAGTTTATTTCTTGTAGGAAGATGTGTGCTCATAGAAATAATGCTATTTCCACATATTTGATGGCTACCACATGCAGGGCATTGCACTTGGCACCTTAGTGACATGTGGGTGAGAAACTTCTAGAAACGTCTGACCTCTGCAAAGTCATGGGAGTGTGTATGGTGTGTGTACACGGAAGGAAGGAGAGAAAAGTGAGCCTCGTAGGTAACACACATTTTTAGCATTTCTGACCTTCGCCGTCTGTTCTAAATACTTTATGTACATTAACTCACTTAATAATGTCACGCAGTGGAGCTGTTCTTATCCCACTTTGTGTTGGGGACCAGAGGGGAGGTGACATGCCCAAGTCCACACTGGCCAGGACGTGGCAGAGCGGGGGTGGGAACCTGCTGCCAGGCTCCAGGGTCCTTGTTTATCCACACACCAAAGGACCAAAGGAAGTTAAACTGTAGTCAAATCTGTAGTCAAACCAGATTGAAGTCCCAGTTTTACTATGTTATTGATGTGAGATGCTGGGCAAGCTACTTACCTTCTGTTTGCCTCTGTTTTCTTATCTGTAAATTGGGAGTAATAATAGTACCCAGCTCATAAGTTTGGTGTGAGTTTTAGTGTCGGGAACAAAATAAGTTCCCATAAACATTAATGATATTATGTGTTAAGCACCTACTATGTGTTCAGGCTCTGGTGTAGATGATACAGAAAATATAAAAGAAACAGACAGGCCTTGTCATCACAGGCAGGGGACAGATGTTGAAAGGAATCAGGAGAACAATATAAGAGATGAGTAGTTTCCTTTAAAAAATAGAGTCTGTCATGCAGATGCATTGCTGGTTATTGTCCAATAAAGTCAGGAGACAAGGATGGTTTGATCCTGCGACAGCCTCGGGGGATGTCAGGCTAAGGAAGGCCTTGAAGGATGGGTAGGGCTTAGAAAGAAGAGAGGTAGACCTGTGATGGCACAGGCTATGAGATCCAGACCTGCAGCAGGAGGACAGCACTCTGAGGGTCTGGAGCCAAGGGCTGGGTGTGTGAACATTGGAAAAGGTAAGTAAATCCAGAATTTGTATTGCAATGATTGGGCTTACCCTGTACACAAAGATGGGGAGACATGGAGTGTTGCAGCAAGAAAGCAGTAGGACAGATACCATAGAGATGAGTTTAGGTTAGCTTAGCCCCATGCACAAGCCCACTAGTTTAACATGTGTGGAACTTGACAGGCTAGAGAGGTGGGGGCAGTGAGAAGGTCTTGGCAGCTGACCAAGTGAAAGATAATGGAACTTTACGTTGGATGGTGGCACCGGGAATGGAAAAGAAGAATTATCACATTATTATAATAGTTATAATAATGGCACAGACACAGCAATATTGATCACCTACTCTGTGTGCAAATTTTTCAAAGTACACATATTACCTCATGTAATTATTTGCATATGTGTCTGATTCTTGCTTATATTCTTGCTCCTGAGTTATAGTTTTCCCTCTAAAGCCAACATATCAGCTATTTATTGAATGTTGACTTGGCGTGAGACACTGTTCCAGGCGCTTTCCAAATGTGTACAGCCTAATCGGTTTCTCCCAGTAGCCCAGCATGGGAGGATGATGTAGAGGAGAGGGGAGCAGCTGTAAGGAGACCGAGAGAGGACGCTCTGTTTCTCATTATTATGCACATGCGGCTGGGCACCCTTCAGCTTGGCCTCACCACTTCTGTTGGGATAGCCAGACAGAGAAGTAGGATGATTACTTCAATTCTACTTAATTATCCAGTTTTTACAAATAGCTTTTAAATGCATTGAATAGATGTTTACATAAGTTTTGCAAACACTAGAAATACTACCATTTATCATAATGAAATCTGCCTAAGTGTGATAAGATCTGTACTTATCAGAGTTTCTCATCTGATAAGAACCTGACAAAATCCTGATTCTCCTGTCCCACCACCAGAAACTGTGATTTACTAGGTCTGGGCCAAGGCCCCAGATTCTGCATTTTTACAAATATCCACATTACTCTTACGCACACAGAAGTTTGAGGACTTAGACAAGCTGCTGGCTTTCTTGATTTTCTCTCTTGATGGTAGCTCACCGAGAAACAGAATTGTGAGGAACGAGGAAAAGAGAAGAACCAAAATGACCTTCGAGATAGAAGGCAAGTCAGCAGTTTGCCTGTCTTGCTCTATGTGGGATAAACAGGATTCTTCTCACCTGAGGCACAAAGCCCTTTCCTTTAAGGATGTCTCCCAATCCGCCTGCAGCCCTTAGCATTTCCGCGGAGCAAATGTGTTTTTCCTGCCCTTCTTCCCCCATACCTGTATCCTTGTGACTGGCTGGAATTTGTACGTCTTCATTACATATTGCTATTCAAATAAATAAAGGATTTGCTGCAGACACTTTTTGTTGCATTGCAGGGTACGGGGAAATTTCCCTGGGTTGCAGGGTACAGGGAAATTTCCCTGGGTTGCAGGGTATGGGGAAATTTCCCTGGGTTGCGATGACATTTCTCCATTTCCTGTGCCGTGGAGTTCTTGTGCATGCTCAAGACCTACGGCCAGGTGCAGGGAGGCCGAATTTGAACCTCCATTTCTCAGCCTCATCTCTCTGCTGATAGCATGCATGGCTTCCCTGGGATTTCGCCTCCACGAGAGTTCCCCAGAGCAGGAAAATTGCTCTGAGTATAGGCAGGCAAAGGTTAGATCTTAGAAAGGAAATGTTATTTCTTTGAAAATTGCAAGGGTCAGTTCAATAATTGCCCAGCGGAAGTGATCCCTGGCCCCAGCCCCGCATTGACAAACATGCCACAGCCTCTTTGGTAATGAGGTGGGGCCTTCGTCAGGGATTTTGGCTGGTTCTCTAACTCCTGTGACATGGTCTTCCCGCCCCATGAAGTGCCTGTCAATTCCTCAGGTTTATTAATAGAGATTAATCAGTAAAGATAGACATCGGGCTCTTCGGAACAGTATTCAAGGTCAAGCAACTGCAGGGCAAACCCCAGCCTCTCGCTCAGTCCTGGTCTTTCACTGATGTCCCCTGCCCAAAAGATGCATCCACTAGGAAGGACACAAAAGGAAGAGCGCTGACCTGCAGTAATCCCGAGTCTCCTTCCCTTGAGGTCTAGGGAGGAAGCCGCTGGCTGCTCCTGGAGGCCACTTGGCATCTGCCTTCTTGAACAGGTGGACAAGCTGGGGGCTCTGCAGCCCTGGGGAAGCACCTTTGCTGTGGTGATGCCGTGGTTTCCATGGGGATCATGCTTATTCAGTTCCCTGTACTGGGTACCACTCTCTCTCCCCCACACACAGTCATGTGCTGTCCACAGCGACCATACACAGAACAGTGGTGCCGAAGGATTATAATGAGCTGGGAAACTCCCATCACCTCGTGAGGTGGCCTTTCTGACATCGTAGGGCCACACATTATCCCGGTGTTTGTGGTGATGCTGATGTAAGCAAGCTGCTGTGCTGCCAGCCGTGTGAAAGTAGAGCACAGACAATTGTGCACAGTTCACGATACTTGATAATAACACACGCCTGTGTTACTGGTTTATGCATTTCCTGTCCTGTACCTTTATGGTTACTTTGGAGGGTAGCTCTTCTACTCGCTAAAAAAAAATTACCTGTAAAACAGCCTCGGGCAGGCCCCTCAGGAAGTTTCCAGAAGGCTGTGTCATCGCAGGGGGTGACAGCTCCACACCTGCTACTGCCCCTGGAGACCTTCCAGAGGGACGAGGCTGGAGGTGGACGACAGAGACACTGATGACCCCGACCTGTGCGGGCCTAGGCCGGTGTGTGTGTTTGTGCCTTGGTCTTAACAGAAAACTTTAAAAAGTAAAAAAAAAAAGAAAATTAAATATGGAAAAACACTTATAGAATAAAACACATAAAGTGTTTTTGTGCAGCTGTACAATGTGTTTGTTTTAACCTGTTTTAGTACAAAAGAATCAAAAAGTTAAAAATATTTAAAAGTTCATAAAGTAAAAAAGTTACAGTAAACAAAGATTAATTGTTGCAGCAAAAATGTCTTTATAAATTGAGCGCAGCCTAGCGCGGAGGGTGTACAAAGCCTACAGCCGTGCACAGGAGGTCCTCGGCCGTCACACGCACTCCCCGCTCACAGGTCACCCGGAGCGACGGCAGTCCCGCAGGCTCCATTCCCGGTAGGTGCCCTGCATGGGTGCACCATTTTTATCTTTCGCACTGTATTTTTACTGTTCCTTTTCTGTGTTTAGGTACACAGATCCTCACCATTGTGTTGCAGTTGCCCACAGTGTTCAGGACAGCAACATGCTGTGCGTGTCTGTAGCCCAGGAGGAGTACGCTATCACACGGAGTCTGGGTGGGTAGTAGGATGCACCGCCCGGGTGTTCCCATGATGTCCGCGTGACGCTGGAATTGCCTACACGTGTTTCTCAGAATGTAACCCCGTCATTAAGCAACTCACAGCTATATACTCACAAGTGTGCCTTTATAGGATCACAATATATAGTTTTAAACTAATTCAAGGTATTTATTTGGTGATCCGATTATTATATTACCTTGTAAAATGGAGGAGTATCTCTCCTAGGTAAACATGGTTAACATTTCAAACATTCCTTTGTGGTTGTTTTAATGCATGTGCGTCTTTTGAGAACATTGAAGTTGCAATTGTTGCGGACACTACTTTTCCCCGATATGTTGTCTTATATTTAAGTTTCTCTGTCCCCAGACGTTTGGATAGATGTCAGTTTTTCACTCTTAGACGCAAGACTGAAACAGGTCTCTCAATTAAATTACTAACTATATCCCCGAGTTTGTCATTAAGAGATATTCCTTCCGTGGAATTGTTGAGATAAATTGTCTGGATGTGCTACAACTCTTACTATATGTCATCAAAGTGCTCTGCAGAAAACGTCTGCCAAATTTAACATCCCACTCAGAAGTGGCTGCGAACATCCTGGACAGGATGAGGCACCGCTTGCGAGACCTCAGCAGCGCGGCGAGGCGAGCTTCAGCTTGGATCCCACGATGTCAGGCAAGAATCTCATCACTTTGTGGACTACTTTTTCTCTTATCTCGTGTTGCATGCTTGCCTTTTTTGTTCATTGAATTTTAGTAGAAATGTGTATTAAGAATTATAATATGGCAAACAGATTACATCCTTTTTTCTCCATTTAGGGTGTTTTTGATATTGTAACCTTTGAGCTCTTCCATTGCTAAATGTGCTTAAAATGCCCCACTCCTCAGATCTGTTAAAGCAAAATAATTCATTCTGTATAGTAATTCTTTAATCCATTTGAAGAATTTTTTTCAAAGGATGTAAATTGCCTTAGTTTTGGAAGCCATTTCCTGAATGGCGCTTCCTTCCTCATTCCGCTCATCGCACTTTGGTCACATGACGATGCCTGAGCCGCAGAAGACTCTGTCCTGGGGCATCTGTCCTGGTGTCCTGACTGTCGGCATGTGGGTTGTTCTGCCAGCAACAGCCGGAGACTTGTACCGTGAGTAATAAGGCCCCACGACCACCCTTATGTGTGAACACCTCCATACAGACACTTACCTGTCTATGCTTCACGGGAAGTTTGGAATCTTTTGTGTCAAGGCTAAAAAATCCATCTGATTCTGAATACGGGCTGGGGAGTGACGTTAAATCTGTGTGTGATTGTGAAATAGAAACTAACATTTCTGGAGCACTATCTGTAGGGTAAGTACCAAACTAAGTGCATTTTATGCACCATGACACTTTTACGACACAACGCTGTTATCGCCGTTTTCCGGAAGAGAAAGCTGGGTGGAAAGAGAGGAAGTAATTTCCCCGGTTTTCCAATTCTCAGAAGCTTTGGCCAGGCGGTGTGAGGACATGTTCCACTCAGTCCCCCAGTTCAAAAATAGCAGACACCCCTCTCTTTCTCAAGAACTTTTCTGCCATTAAATGTTTTCGGGTTTCTCTGTACGGAACCCACATACCCAGGGTAGGAGTACTGAGTAGATTGTGTTTTAAAGACTTCAATAAATGTTTGTAATTTCTACTGTGAAGTTTAGGCATATTTTCATAGATTTAGTCCTCGATGCCTTAGACTATCTGTGGCTGTTACGAAAGGTATATGTTTAACTTCTGGGAAGTGAGGAGGGTAGACGGTAACTGTTTTTGTTATGTTGATCTTTTATCCGGCAATCTTGATGAATTCTCTTCTAGTTGGCATGCGTTGGTTTATTTTCTTGATTTTTCAACATAGATAATCATATCTTCTATAAATAAGGAATAGTATCTCATCTTTACCAATTTCTATGAATCTTTTTTATTTATACTCTATTATTGCTTTGATTTGGGTACTATAAAACAACGTTAAATAGAGAAAGAAAGTGATAGGAAACCTTGATTTCCTCCTCATTTAATAAAAAATGTTTCTAATATCTCATTATTCAGAAGGGTATTGGTGTCAGGCTTTGCTGGATGGCTTTATTAGAATGAGAACGTCTTCCTAGTTTCCTAACAGTCTTTTTTTCTTTTTTTTCTTGAATGAGCATTGAATTCTATAATTTTTTTCTGCCTCCAATGAAATCAGATGTTTATTCCTTATCATTTAATAGAAAAATCTGGGTAAATTAGGTTGATAGATTTTTCTATTGTCAAATCATCCTCACATTCAAAGGCAGATGCTATTTGGTAATTATGTATTATTTTTATAAGTATTAGCAAACTTGTTTTTTTTAAACAATTAAGTATTATTTTATTTTCTCTATCAGATTTTTTGTTTTATATTTAGTAGAGTTCTTTAGTAGTCACTTTAAAAATTTCCAAAAATGCATACCTAATCTATGACTGCCCACCCGAAGTGACCACTTTTATACATCGAAAGTTCTGGAAACATCTGAGAGCAGTTTAACTCCAACTCACACCACCACCTTTTCACTCTTACTGTCATGCATTGTATTTCTACCTACAGTGTCAGCCCCAAAAGACATCGGTATTTTGTTTTAAACAGATAATATCTTTTACATTTTCCTTTTTTCAATTACTACTATTTCTTTCTGTAATCGTTTTCTTTGTACATGAAGAATGAAGAAGGTTCTTTACTATATTTAATACTGTAAAATCTGACAGGAACAAATATTCTCAGCCTTTATTTATCTAAGAATATCTTTCTTTCCCTTTAATTTTAGAACAATATTGTCACTGAGAATAGAATTTCAGAGCTTTAAATAGTCGCACTATCGTCTTTTCTGTGTTTCCCCTGAAGTTACTGTATGCTCCTCCCCCACCCCAGATGCTTTTAATATTTCCTCTTTATCTTTTTTGAACAGTTTGACAATGATGTGAGGACCCCGTAACATGAACACATGGACAATTCTTTGATCTCGGCTTACCTGTCCTGTTAGTCATAGTTAACGCATTTGATTAACTGCTGTTAAAAATACTTTTTTACTGGGCTCTTTGAAAATCACTCTCTCAGCTCTTCTTCTGCCTCACTAAGTGCTCCTTCAGCTTTCACCCTCTAGGTGATAATACGCAGCTTGTTATTTCAAGATGCTGTGTGTGTGCTGGCGATTCACAGGTTGCACCTCCAAACCACGCCTGGCTCCTGAACAGGTTTGTGAATCCACCTGTCTTCCCAACCTTTCCACTCAGATGTGTGAGGAACCTCTCAGCCTTAACGTCTTGAAACAAGCTCTCAATGTTTACCTCCAAACCTTCTTCTGCCAGTCTTCCCTACCCTAGTAATCTATAACTACATGCTTTAATTTGCTCTAAGATCTTGGAATTCTCATTAAATCCTCTCTCTTTCTTTTCCCTACTCCATGTGTAACCCAACATACAACTCAGTCGCGGTGCCTTCAGGGTCTGTCAGACTCCAGCTGCTTCCGTCCCCTCTCCCCGCTCACCTGCCAGGCCTTGCTCGGGTTTCACGAGGGCCTCTTTGCCCTCACGGTTTAGTACTGGGGAGCAGTCAAGGTGATCCTTCGAACATTTGTCAGCAACAAGTAGAAAACAGGATTGTAACCGAGCACAGCATTTATAACAGCATCAGACACAGTATATGTTCAGACATATCACTAAAGTTATTTAAGTCTTCTACTAAAAAAACTATAAAATATTATTGATGGAAAGAAAAATTAAAACAATCTAAGTAAATTGAAAGTCATACCATGTTTATCAATTGGAGAAAATATTATAATATGTGATTTATCCCCAAACTGATCTATAGACTTATTGCATTCCCAATAAAAATCTCAACAGAATGTGTGTGTGTGTGTGTGTGTGTGTGTGTGTGTGTGTGTGTGTGTGTGTGTAGTTTGGCAAGTTTGACTAACTTCATACTATGTTCACGTATTGATTTGAGTGGTTTGTGAATGTGAAAATATAAGGTAAAACAATAATTACCTGGGATATGATATAGAGATAAAAACTCCTTAATTTGTGGACTTGTGGTAGGACACACACACACACATGCAAAATCCATAAAAGAAAAGATTGATAAATTGTACTACATTGAAATTAAATATCTCTGTTTATCAAAATAACTGCTTAGAACTAAAGAGAAAGAGACAGAGAGACAGAAAAAGAGAGAGGACATTTGCAACACAAATATCCGACGCAGGTGTGTATCCAGAATGCATAAAACATCTCTGCAGATTAAAAACAGAGTGGCAACTAAATAACAAACGAATCAAAAGATTTTAAGAGATATGGACAAAAGACAATAATAAAATGGCCAATGAAATGTTTAAAAAGATGCTTCATCTCATCTGTCATCTGGAAATTGATATATAAAACCATAGAATTTGATACCGGGCCCATCAGAGTGGGCAACTTTAGAGCAACTGGTGATACTAAAGGCTACTAAAGGTTCCGGAGGAACCAAACACATACGCTGTGCAGCGGTGGGAGCGTCGGTATCTCGGGAGCTGAATGCAGCTGCCCTGTGACCCGGTGGTCCCACCGCTGGTCTGTGCTGCAGACAGGTGAAAATACACGTGCGGGAATGCCCACTGCAGTGCTACTCACAACGGACTCAATCAGAAACGATCGGCGATCGATAAACCGTGGTATCACCGCACGGTGAAGTAAGACGGCAACAAAAGCGAATGCTCCACGACTGTGTACAGCCACGTGGACGAAGGGCATAGGCATAATTTTCCACAAAAGAAGCCAGATCCAAAATAACACACCTTGTACATCACGTGTGATTCCAGTGGCAGGATCCCCGCCTCGCACAGCGTGGAGACGGGCCGCTTCCTCCTGGCCCCACCACCTGCTACCAGCCCCAGCTCTCGCCCTGTCCCCATGACACTGTGTCCTCTCAGTCCTGGGCCTTGCACAAGACGTGGCCGAGCACTTGCTCTCCCTCTGCCCAGAGCACTGTGGCCGAATTTGGCCTGGACCACGCCTGCACCTCCGCCAGCCTCTGCCCAAAGGCTGCCCGACCAGGCGACGCTGCTCCGCCTTGTGCTTCCCCTGCACCATGGCACTCGCTCCGCCTGGCACGCCCGTGGCGATGTGTTTGTTTTCCTGATGCTCTTTCTCCACTAGACAGTGACCCGCAGGAGGAAGGGATGAATCTTCTTGATTTACTGCTGTATTTTCTGAATCTGGAAGGACACATGACTGCCACTAGTGCCAACTGCCAGCCAGTGGCACGTGGGAAAGCCAGGTCTGGTGTGGGGTTTTACCTGGGCAAAGATCTGTCCGTGCACCCAGACTGGAACACGCCACTGTGCTACATGGTCTCTTCAGCACAGAACTGGTGCTCGAGTTCCGTCTGCCCAGGCGGCTGAACACAGGTCCCGTCGGGCTGAGAGGGCTGCCATGTCCCACTGGCCGGGTGCTGGGGGCTGTCCCCGTGAGGCCACTGTCTACTTTGCAATAGCCCATCACCATAAAGCACCTGTGAGGGGACAGCCTTGCAGCCCAGGCGCCTGGTGAGGTGTTTATGATTTGTTCAGAGGCATTAGCGAATTTTGCTCAAATGTGCACTGAACCATGTTTCTGCACATTTCATGAATAATTAGAAATGAAGGTCTAAACATTCCATGTGAGGGGTTTGCATATAATTCCTACAGTAGAGACGCTCACCCAAGGTCTTAGAGCCTAAACAAGATCACAGCGTGTTTCAGGAGCTTATTCATGGTGTACAGGCCGCATTTGAGAAGTTTAAATCCCTCCCTTAAACAGAGGTGATTTCTGGGATAGGTGCTCTTGAAGATGGTGGATGAAGGCAAATTTTGACAAAAAGAATAAGAAAGAAAGCTTTAAAATACTCAGATTATGCTATCCTATAGCCTACATCAAACCCAGAGAACATGATCACAGATATTCTAGTAATTTAACGCCTTGGGGTGTCTGTTCTCATCTATAAATGACTAAAGTGCTTTTTCTGTCTGATAAATCTTTGTTTTAAAAACGATGACTCCGACCTCTCTGCCAGGAAACAACTGGAAGTAAATGATGTGGTGCCATTGTGGGACACCCTTCCCCAACATCTGGTCCCAGATTGTCACAGGGACGCTGCTCGGAGTGGACCTGCTGAGGGTGCAGAGCCGGGGCCTTCCCGAGAGGCAGCCCCTCCTGTGGGCCCCTGTGCCCGCCTGGTCCTCTGACTGTGGTTGTCCCCACCATCCACCCTCCACCCCGGTCCCCTAGCACGAGGCACAGACCCTGTGGCCCTTCCTGCTCCTCCCTGTCTCATTTCCCCAGAGTAGGGGCGTCCTGTGACCTCTCCTGGCCACACTGCCCTGCACTGACCCCTGGCCCCTCCCGATGCTCCAAGCACAGCCCGGGGAAACCCAGGCCCGCTGGCCTCACTCACTGTGGCCTCTGCAGTTAAGACTTCTCACCGCCCTGGTTAAACGTGAGGCACCCACTCCCCGCGGCCAAGTCCCTCTGTGTCTTCCTGATGCCACGGTTCTCTGTGAGATTGATTTACTTGAGTGTGGATTCCCTGACCCCCCTGCATGTCAACTCCAGGAGAGCAGCTCTCACCTGCAGCAGGTGCTCAACAGGGACCCGTGGACTGAGTCCTCCGGAGGTCTGAGGGCCTTGTAGGGCCTGCGGCTGCAGACAAGCTGCCCTCTGGCCGACTCGCCCTCTCTACCGCCATGTCATCCCCCTGCGGAGACCTTCCCCCCGCGGAGCGAGGACCAGCTGCCCAGGGCCCTGCTGAGAGCTGAGTGCAAATCCCCTTGGGGCAGCCTCCTCTTCCTCCCAAGGAACCTGTCCCCTGGCAGAGGCTGGCACCTGGCAGACCCACAGCACGGACCTGAAATATCTGAGTACAAACTGGAGACCACCAACAAGTAAAGACCCTTTCAAAAAGAAGGGGGCAAAGAAAACAAAAAGCCTGCGGACTCCCACCCTGCGCACGCCCACCTCTCCCGCGGGCCAGCGGACACCTTCCTCGCTGACCTGCCGCAATCCCACGTCAGGAGTCACCTGTCCAGGGAAGTTCTGTACAAAGAGACACCAGTGAACACGTATAAAAGTTTCTCAAAATACCTATTCGAGGAAGTCTTTGACTTTTCTGAAAGTTTAAGACATTTTTAACTGTTCTCCAGCGCTTCCCAGACGTGGCGGCGCTGCTGAAACTCAGTTACGCTATTAAAGGGCTCCTTGCAGGGCGGGGCCTGGCACAGTGTGGACACGGACAGGCCCCTCGCTGTGCCCACCGTGACTCTACTTCCCTGAGCGCTTTCCTCGGAGCATCTGAGTGAATCCAACACAAAACTGCCCGTGGGCCGCAGCAAGCCCTGCGGACACTCCCACGGAGCCCGGCCCCAGCGCAGCCAGACGGGGCACAGGAGATGGTGCGGAGAGAGAACTTCCCGTAAAGGGGCTCTAGGCCCCCCAGACTGAAATCCCCCCAGGGTGTGTTCTAAGCGTGACACACATCAATGTCTGAAAAGTGACAGAAGATGGGTGGGGGGGCAGGAGGAGGGAACGAGTGGAGGAGGAAGAGGGAGTTCAGAGGGCAAGATGGGGGAGGACAGGAAAGAGAGAGGAAGGGAGGGAGGAGGGGAGGAAGGAATGAGGGAGGGAAGGAAGGAAGCAAAAAAGGAGAGATGGAAGGAGGAGGGAGGAAGGAGGGAGGGGGGAAGAAAAGGAGAAGGCATGTTCTTTCTGGAGATTTAGTAAGTTTCTTTCTCCTGTTCTAGTAGCATTAACAAATAGAGCAAACCTTCATGACAGTTGTTCCTTTTAAAATGAAATTATTAGGCTGTGGATTGCAAAAGCTGGAGAGCAAATAAAGCAAACAAAAGATGATTTCTATTTCTTTATCGGAGGGTCTGTCTAAACCAATGAATGCCACTTAAAGGCAAAGCCCGTAAAATAGTCTGCATAACATGTGGCGAGGCCCATCCTGTTTGTGCATAAAAGACTAAAAATAAGACGGGAAATGGGAAAATCCACACACAAGAGGATAATTCCAGCCCTGAGAGCACAGGGATCTGCCCTGACTGCGGCAGCCCAGGGACGGCATCTGAGAGCAGCGCAGTGTGGCCGGCGGTGCTGGCAGTGACATCCTTCTGCTCCGGCCTGACGGTCTGGCGCCCCAGGCTCCCCGACCCTGGAGACTCCCCTTGCTCTGGCTGCTCCTCGGGGTGCGGCTCCTTCTGGTCCCTCACCTGGCTGCTCGTGGCCGGGCTGTAACCTGTCTTTGCTCAGCGCTCGCTCCGTAATGATCCCTGCCTCCCACGCAGGCCACGGTGCGAGTGAGATGCGACGCCGAGGAGTGAGGCAGTGTGTGGACTGAACTGTTATGGGAAGGGCAGCCCACTGCACACGTCTGACGTAGCAGCCCCTCTGGGGGGAGCTGGACGTGGAAGCCACTGTCCTCTGGCTGAGTTCCTCTTCACTCCCACGGGGACAGGGAGAGCAGGGCAGAGGCGACTCCACGATTCCAGCTGGGATGCAGAGTGAGCTGCAGGCTGGGGGGGCTGCAGGTCTCTCCACACCCCGTGTCTGTAGAAAACGAAGCCAAGGAGGCCGCTCAGCGTGTTTAACGGCCTAACGCCACTCACATGGCAGACATAGGGATGGTCCTCCAGTTAGAAAGATGAGCACACACCTATAAACTATGAGTGAAATGAACACGTTGGTTACACCACAGAACATGTTTGAAAATGATGCCAGTTACTATAAACATGATGCGTCTCCAAGATGGTGAATTTCCCCTCCTCCCCCAGACCAGGTGACCCATGAGGAGGTGTTAGGCTCCTTGCTTATTCCAAAACAAGCTGAAGATCACTTTCAATAAATAGGTATGGTTGTTCATAACTCTAAGATTAGACTTACTTGATGATGATGTGATTTTACATGTGGAAAATCTGAAAGATTCAACACACATGCAGGAGAAACTGTCAGAACTAAGGAATGAATTCAGCGAAGTTGCAGGATACAAAATCATTGCACAAAAATTGGTCGTGTTTCTGTATGCTAACAATTGACGATCTGCAAAGGAAATTAAGAAAGTGATTCCATTTACAATTGCATCAAAAAGCATAAAATACTTAGTGATAAACCTAACCAAGGAGGCACAAGACTTGTATTCTGAAAACTATAAGACATTGCTGAAAGAAATTAAAAACACAAGTAAATGGAAAGATATCCCGTATTCATGGGTTGGAAAACTTAATATTAAGATGTCAATACATCATGAAAGAGATCTACAGATTCAATTCAGTCTTGTCAAAATTCCAACAGTGCATTTTGCAGAAATTTAAAAAAAAAAATAATCCTACAATTCATATGGAGTTTCCAGAGACCCTGAACAGACAAAACAATCTTGGGATAAAACAAATTTGGAGGTCTCAGATTTCTTGAATTGAAAACTTACTACCAAGCTACACTAATCTAAGCAATGCGGTGCACTGTGGCATTAAGACAGACATACAGGCCAAGGGCATAGAATAGAGGTAGGTCCCAGAAACAAACCTGCACATGTGCGGTCTGATGATTTTTGATAAGGGTGCCAAGACCACTCGATGGGAAAGGACGGTCTTTCCAACAAATGGTGTTGGGCAAACTAGATATCCACAAACAAACAAACAAACGAAAGTGGAATTAGACCCTTACCTTATACCATACATAAAATTTAACTCCTAGTAGATCAAAAACCTAAACATAAGAGCACAACTATAAAACTCTTAGGAGAAAACATAGGGCAAAGATTCATGACATTAGATTTGGCAACAATCTCTTGCATCTGAAACCAAAAGCACAGGCAACGAAAGTAAAAACAGATACACTGGACTTTTGGACCCCAGTCATTAAAATTAAAAGATTTTTGTGCATCAAAGAACATAACCAAAGGAGCAAAAAGGCAACCCACGGAATGGGAAAAACTATTTGTAAATCATATATTGATGAGGGGTTAATATTCAGAATATATAAAGAATACCTACAACTCAATGGCAACAAAAAAATTTAAAAATGAGCAGAGAAATTGAATAAACATTTCTCCGAAGAAGACATGCAAATGGCCGATAAGGACACAAGTAGGTGTTCAACGTCACTAAACATTAGGAAAATGCAAATCGAAGCCACAGCGAAATACCATTTCACAGCCATTAGGTGACTAGTATTAAAAATAAATGTTGCTGAGGAAGTCAAGAAACTGGATCCCTTATGCACTGGTGGAAGGATTGCCAAATGGTGCAGCCACTGTGGAAAATAGTGTGTGGTGGTTTCTCAAAAAGTTAGGCAGAGAATTACAATACCACGCGGCACAGCAATTGCCCTCTGGGCACGTGTTCAGAGGAGAGGAAGGACCAGTGTGTAGAGACAGGCCTGTAGGGGGTAGGTGGGGATACGTCACTGCCCTGTGTAGTCTTACAGGGAGCAATTTTTCCAGTTGTTTTCCAACAACTGCTTAGAATATTTTATTTGATTTTTCCATAGAATTGACTTATTTTGAATACGCTGAATTATCTGACTTGCACAAAATATTCCAACCAGCTGCTGCTTCTACTCAGGGAGAGGTTCAGAGAGTTGACCAGCATGAGCAGTTGGGATAAATTAAAACCCAAAAACCAAAGTTCAGCTTTTTCCTATGGTCTATAAAATGGGAAGGCAAGCGGGGAGAGGCACAATTATCTTCATGGCAGTGCCAAAAATAAAGCAGCTCCTGCCTCGCAGCTGTTAGCTCTGCGGAGGAATAAAAGGCGCGGGAAACCGAAGCCCTGGCTTTCAAGGCTGTCGCTGCCTGTTGCTGCCTTTAATCGCCTCAGAAAAACCCCCCCAAAAAACCCCCAAAAAACAAACGAAGCTAATTTTAGCCATTCTACAGATTCCACTGGGGTGCAATGAGAGTGAAATTAGATGATGGACACAGAAACACTTCCAGGTTTAAGAGCGATACACAAAGAGGTAATTAATTTCATTACTAAATAATACATCTGACGGAGGGGGATGACTGGCAGGGTCCTTCTGTCTCCTACCTGCTCCCGGCAGTCAAGGAAAACGTAAGTTGCTTGGGGATTACATTGACCTCCTCCTCTTAGACATTTGCTATTCCCCATCTTGCTTTTGCTCATGACATAAGTCTAAGATTTTTGTGTGCGAATGGGTAGGGGATTAATGGTAAGAAAATAGACACAGAAAAAACATGGTATTTCTAAACCACGTGGATGCTTCCATTTGGAGTCTCTTTTGAATCCTGCCACATGATGAAGGAAGCACATGAAATTTTGATGGCACGAAGACCCTTCTCACCCCGTCCCCAGCACACCAAGGAGAATGGCTCCCCGCCTGCCCCCATGTCCTGCTCCCCTTAGGGTCAAGCGAGGGTCTTCACCCTGGGTTGGAGCTCCTCTCTCCCCACCGGGGGCTATTTGCTGCTGGGCAAGGGACTGGGGGTCTGACCCACCCCCGACTCAACTCCCGCTTCCAGCAGAGCTGCCGTTTCTGTTTTTGTATATATTGGGCTTCTTTAAGAAGACTTTTTTTTTTAAAAGGAGGGTTGTCCTGCCTTGTGGGGGAAAGAGGTGGAAAGCGAGATTGAAATGGTAATTGCTGTACTAGTTTCAATTGTTTACTTCTTAGAAAAGTCATTTTCTGCGCACCTGACCATGACAAAAAAGAGAATTAAAGCCCCTGAAAGAAGCCAAACAGAAGCTGAAATTCTCTTTATGTGCTGCCAGGCCTGTTCTCCAATTTCAGCACAAATTTAAATAAATAAATCAACTGTTCTTCAAGTTCTTCAAGTGACTTTTCTATTACCTGACTTACTATGGAGAACAATTCTCTGTTGGGGGCTTATTGGACCTGGTGGGAGCGAAATACATTTTTCTCATACAAATACCCACTGTATTCGATCATCAAACCTCAGTCGGAACCAATCCTCAGAGAACCTCCAGGGCTGACCTCTTCCCTCCCCGAGGTTCCGTCTCTTCCCAGATCAAGAGGTCTTCGCTGGGGTATAGCTTTTTGTGTCATTTTCTTTGGACCTTTTTTATTGTAATTGCTAAGATTAAAAAATACATAAACAAACAACATTATACATATTGGGTTTAACCTCACCCTGAAACTGGAAACTGGTCTCTATGAACCCCAGATGTCTGTGTAAAACGCATGATGCTTCTCTTTAGACTGCAAAGAGAGTAACTGAGAATGGAGGGTGTTCATTTTGACAATTCTCTGGGTAAATATCTGTACTGATCAGAGACAATGGAGTCCTGTTGTCTGCCCAGTGGCCTTCCTCATACTCAACCCACTGGTAGTATCTCACCTACTCAGAGATGGAAACCATTTAGATAAGAGTTGAACGCCTGAAGACCTTGCTGTTAGGTTATCGCATTATCTGAATCAAGGGACGTGAGCTAAGGCTGTGGAATGGCCCGTGATGGCCAGTGGGTGGTGTCACGTTAGGCAAATGTCAATTTTCGCCACCCAGAGTGTCATCCGGTGCCAAAATCGTCACATCACAAGGAGCAAATGTTGATGCCACGAAAACCTCATCATCCAGCAAAGCTGAGAGGAGGCTTGGAGAGGAACAGAACGCTCACTCTCGCAGTTCTTGGCTGTGTAAACCGAGCCTTGGAGAAGTTCGATGACTGGTCTTGCTTTAGACAGCTCCCTTCTCTCTACTAAATGTCCTTGTGATTTATCTTCTCCTACTGCTCTGATACATGAGGATTTCATCAGTCACTTCTTTTCGGCGTCCTGACAAATCCGAGTGGATTGTAGGTGAAAAATCCACCTTCAACTTCATGGGGGGTTAGTCTCTGATGAAGATCTCTCTCTGGTGGGGTCCTGGATCTTGCAGTCTCATTCATGACTTTGACCCATAACACTGTGCTTGATGTTTACAGATCATTCGCTTTGAAGAAAGAAAAAAAAGTCAGTTCTTCTTGATGCTACAGAATACAGATATATGAACTGTGATGCAAATCTCCAGACCTGCAGTGGGGGAGATTAGGCATCCATTGATCATTGTGTTAAAAAGGGTGTTAGGAAACCAAATGTTGGGCTTTCAAAGTTTTACGATAAAAGTTAATGTGCTTAAAATAATCAATCTCTGTGGCGCAAATCCTTCGGTAATTTTGCTCCTGTCATCAAAGGAGCCTCCTGGGATGGGCGGTCGCCCGCGCCTGTAATGAAGCACTTCATGCAGAAGCAGCTGTCACCTCACCTGTTTGCCAACCCGTCCAAAGGCCGGAGAAATTCTCCAATTTAGCAAGCAAACTTAAGTCATTATTAGAAATGACAGGGAAACCTGATGAAATTGTACTTTCAATTGGAAAACAAAATTGCAATCAGACCAACATGATTTCCTCATGGTCTGACCATGCTAATGCCAGTCGAGACATGGGCAAATGTATTTAAAAGTCATCATGGAGCATTACCATTCGATCTCCTTTCACTGGCCCTTATTAATATAAAACTTCAATTTGCATGTAAATGCGGTCAACTTTCATATCATCAAAATACATGAGGCCTGGGAAAGTAATGAATTGAAGTTGGATGCAGCAATTACGGACGTTTATAAAGAATTTTAAAGAGGTCAGTCTAGCCTTGGCTGAGAAAATGAGGAAATCAACAGGGAATATTGTCAATATAGCAACCGGGGGACTTGGAGTCAGTCCCAGGTGTTGGGAGCGAGATGATGATTAATAGAGAGGGCCCGAGTCGCCTCTCACCCAGGAGGGCTCGGCCAGACCCCAGGCGCAGCGACGGCGCCGCATGAAAAGGTTCTTGCTGGGTCCCCTCTCGCGCCTCCTCACAGTGCGTCCGGGGGGAGTAGCGTAGCAAGTGTTTATGACGGGGGCCGGGCTGCAGGTTTAATTGGGCCGCACATCCTTGCAGCTCCCTTCCGTAGTTGATATGCAGTTTGAGCTTTTTTCCCACCTCAGACACGCCAGAGCCACTGGGATTTTAACAAGGCACTCGAGTGATGGCCTGGCTAAACATTGACTTAGTTGCTAAATTGAGTTAAACTGCCTTATTGTGCTGTAATGGCAATTTATAAGGTGCCTGATTTTTTTTTAATAGGAAATATTTATCTGGGCTGTATGTTTCATAAATCCTCAGCCACGTGGAGTGATTTGGGGATTTTCTTTGCCTATTTGTACAAACAAGTTAACAGGCAACATAATTTTGAACATGCCTGGAAAGATCAATGCAGAGGCAGAAATACGGCTCTAATTTTGGAGTATTTAAGTGCAGAGAATTAATTAATCGCAGGGTCAGAGGACCTCTTCGGGATGCTCCAGCCACGTTTGCACCTTCCTAGTGAGGAGTCAGCACTTCTCGGGACCAGGTCTCCAAGAAGGACGGAAATCACTCAGCCTCTTGCAGGCAGGGTCTCACTCTGTCACCCAGGCTGGAATGCAGTGGCGTCACCATGGCTCGCTGCCACCTTGAACTCCTGGGCTCAAGCGATCCTCCTTCCTCAGCTCCCAAAGTGCTGGGACTACGAGTGCTGCCCCCATGCCTGGCCTCATCTGCCCTTATTAGTGACTGGACGCAAGGGTGGCCTCCGCACCTGTCCCCTGCTACCCTGTGCTTGGCTCAGGGCCACCCATGGGCCAGACACCACTCGCTCTTGCACCCCATTCTTCATTCCACATTTCCTGGTCCCCATATCAACTTGTTAAAATGTTTGGCTTTTTATGATTCCTTCTTTCCAGAGGGTCTGCATAAATGGATACCCAGTCAGCTTCAGAGCTATATAAATATGTTTGCATCTGCATCTCCTGTCTTCAGAACCCAGATCTCAGACACTGGAGTCTAGATTCTAAATAGGAGCAGTGTTAGGAGCTGGCGAAACTTAAGTCTTTGAATAGAGAATATGATTGGTGACAATCCACTTAGGGCCATTCATGCTGTTTATCTACCGCAGGTATTTTAAATACTGTAAAAAAAGCTCTTTTATTCCTATTAGTAAGCAAAGTTCCTGTCCCCCGCGCTACGGTAAATGGATGAAGCCCAGGGACATTTACCGAGCAGGGAAGATTAGCCAGGCACTGTGCACACTTTCCACACCTGGACTTTGGGTATGTGTGTTTATAAAAGTTAGCATTTTCCTAGGCTACAAAATTTAGCATGTATGTTTCTCATGTATATTATCTGATTTATGAGCTATATCTGATTGTGCTTTATAGAAAGATTTGCCAGGTGAGCATGCTGTTTTGGAGGGGGTTTCACCTGGACAGGAGTCTGGTCAGGCTGGACTTGGGGGCCTCGGGCAGCGGGTGCCAATCAGAGGGGCCCAGGCAGCAGGTGGCCCTGCAGCACCTTCTGAACGAGCGCTTTGCTTGGATATGAGACTGGCTCAGGGCAGGTGGTGAGCACAGCAAGGGTGGGGCGGGGCTGCCAGGAGCCGAGCTGCACCAATTCCGGAGGGACCCGGGACTGGCCACCGCAGTGACACCACTCAGGAGCCTGCCTCGCTCCTGGGAAGAATCAGCTCACACACTCTGAACACCTGCCAGCCAGCGAATGAACATTCTGCATCCCCTGAGGGAATCTGTCCCCTCATGTGGGGGCAGGAAGAGGTCCAGATGACCATCAAGGTCCCAGCCAGCTCTAAAGGCCATCCCCCCAAGGTCCCCATGGTTGGTGGCATTCTTCAGCCGGACACCTCACCTGTCCCTTCTGCCTTCCTTCTGCCACCTGCTGTGAGTGTCGTGGAGCACCCCCCACCCATCCCCTGGAGCTGGGGCTTCCTCTCCAACGGTCAGAGGCGGGTGCAGCCTCGAGCTCTGATGTCACCAGCAGCCTCCTGCTCCCCAGCTTCCACTGACATGCGTGTCCCCAGGCCCTAGTGACAAAGCAAAGGTCCCCGATGGACTGTCTGCATACAGTTGGCGCTCAGCGGAGGCCACTTAAAAGTCTCGTTGTTCCCCCAAACCCCACTGCTCTTGCCCACGCAGGCCTCCTGCTAGGATCCGCCCTGCTTTCAGGAATTCTGCCCTCCCCGGGATAAACTTAATTTGAAGCCAATGACGCTTTTCACAAGACATAAAATATTACACTCACTACTCTGCGAGGTGGTGGTGGGTCGCCTTCAGAGGGAATTTCTGCTTCCTTGAGCAGTGTGGTGTTTATTGCTTTTCTTGTTTTGTTTTGTTTTCTTTTCCACACTGATGGCCATACTACGTAATCTGGGACTCACAAAGTCATTTTCGCTGCACGGAAGAATTCATGGTTGATGCCAAAGATCAAATAGAAGTGAAGAATGCAGAAAAATCGAATCATTGGGAGAATAAGTTCAATTTGGACTATCATTGGATTTCCGTCAATCTTTGTTTATTCTTTTCATTTAAAAAAACTTAATTGTTAAAACTGTTAAATATATCACTCAACTGGTTATACCGTTTTAAGAGAATTAAAAATAAATTTTCCTGCTTAAAATCATTCTTTACATATTTAAATCATGAACAACTGCAAACTTTAAAACATTGCTCATACTTGTGACATAGTATTTCACCTTTTATTGTTAATAGTATCTCCTGTGCTCTGGTGCTTGTACGCTATATACGTCACTGTGGTCTCCATGTGCAAACAGAGGACCGCATATTGGAACTCTGCAGACGGCACAGCACAGATGGAAGAGCTGCAGTTGTGTATTTTCTGATGTTTGCGTTACGTACACAGCACGACATATACCCAGGACATTGTCTAAAAGCATTAGACCATGTATTAACCGGGTCTGCAGCCGATGCTCTGGAGACACGGAGACCAACCTCACACTGATGTCCCTTTAGCCCAGAAGCTCTGCAGTCTCCCAAACTAATCAAGCCTGTGCCTACTAGTTGAAAACAGAGGCATACATCACATCCTTATTTTTCTAGTGAATGAATAAACAACCAAAATTTATGTAAAGCCAAACTGAACTTCAGCATAATGCTCTGACCATTAGAGTCTTAAGTGCAGTGTGAGAAATAGGAAATTGCATATATACAAATATACATGCACATGCATTCCAAACTTCATCATAAACATCCCTACAAATATACAGTTAATAATTTTGTTTCCTCTAACACAGTCACAAATGATGTTTTAATTTCACGCAAGGACTTAACTAACATTGGGCTTACTTAAGTAACTGAAGTTTTGTTATAATTAGTATCTTATTTTTCTGATTTTCAGATGCTTTTCTTCTTATCTCCTTTCCCACAGATCCATACCAGTTCCTGTTTGGGTGAGAATTCAAGAGTCGGAAGACCTTCCCCGGTGTCTGGCTGTCAAGGAACAGACCCCCCTCAACAGTGGAACAGACGCTGAATTTATTAAGCAGGGAGGAACTATGCCGGTGAGACCCAGATTCCCCAACACAGCAGGCCGACACCTTACACAGCGTGGGGTTCAGAGATCGGCGGACTGGCACAGGCCGCAGGGTGTGGGGACTTGAGTGATTCAGCTGTGCTCAGAGGCAAGTTCGTGGGAGTGTGCCCCTTCCCAGCGGGCTGACCTTCAGAAGCGTGTGTACTTGTGCAAACACATCATTGATTGGTCACAGGGGCTTGCACAGAATGTGGTGGACGTTGCTGGAACTGAGCACCTGGGATGGCAGCACCGTGTCCACCTTGCTGCCAGCTTACCGCTCTTCCTTGGGGAGCTGGAGCATTTTTCCTATTCTCAGTATCTCTTTTTAGGGGTCTCTCATCCAACACTGCAGAAGGGACTACCAGGAATTGTCCAGATCTCCAAAGTCATTGACTTCTCCCTGAAGATGGCAGTCCATTTGAAATGGACTGGTTTTCATCTTACATGACAATCGGCATGGTGTTACCCTTTTTGGGTCCTTGAAGCATCTGTTGCCTTACCTGGCAGAGCAGTGGCTGTATGGAAGTTCTCATCAGATATTAAAATACCACAAGTATTACAATGAGGAGGAGATTAGGGCGTTAATCCATAATCCGGGTACAGCATGAACTGATAGGGACAGTTTACATTACCCACAAGTTGGCCAAAGTAAAATTGAAGACTGTACTATCATCCCTAACTACTTAGCTAAAGAATTAAAACTGGTTCGTTGCATTAGCCAAAGTGGAAGACAATTTTTGATAACCACTTCAAGCTGTGCAGCACCTGCAGATGGGATCACTGTTTCCAGGTGCCTGTCGCATGGGAACACGTTCATCTCTAGAGACTGTATTTTGAGAGGCACAATCCACTGAAGGCATCAGAGAGTCATACAATTGGAACCACCTGTTAGCTGCACAGAAAATGTCCCCAAATGGTTTAGACTGGTTGTTCTAGCAGTGCATGGGAGAGCTAACTTGCAGAGTGAGAGCCGTGACTGTCCTTGGCAAAGTCTAAATCCAAGCAAAGTGTTTAGAGTCACAAGGGGAGCATGATGGGTTAGGACAAAAGTGAGTTTACCTTAAACTCTTAAAGAGAAAAGATATGACCAAAAATAAATAAACACAGAAGAAAAGCAGGCAAGAGGGGACAGGAGCATTAGCACTGTGTAGCAATTACGGAGTGTTGTAGATGTGGTGTTGGGTTCACCTCACTGTATTATTACCCTATTTCTGCTGTAAAAATGCACTGCAAAGTTAGTGGCTTAAAAAAAAGTAAGTTTGTTATCTTACAGTTCTGGAGGTCAGAAGCCTAAACTGAGTTTCATGGCACTAAAGCCAAGGGTCCACGGAGGTGTGTTCCTGTGTGGCGGCCCCAGAGGATCCGCTCGGTGCCTTTCCCAGCTTCTAGAAGCACCACCTTCCCGCGCACGACCACCTATCCATCTCTAGTCAGCAACCTCGTCGCTCCGACTCTAGGTCTGGGTCCCATCGCCTTGTCCAATTCTGACTTTCCTGCCTCCCACCTTCATTTATAAGGGCTCTTGTGATCATATCGGGCCCACCTGAAAACCCAGAATAACCGCCCATCTCAAAGTCCGATAAAAAGCAGCCTTAATCCCTGGTGTAGCCGTAGCCTCTTTGCTTGCATGTCATGTAAGCGTTGCACGTCCACAGGTGCCAGGTGGTGGGACGTAGACCTCTTTAAGGGCCATTATTCTGTCCACACTCATGAAGCCAAGTGCTTCATAATTCACCTGAGTCCTAATTTGTCAACCTCTACTTTCTGTGCAATCAGAGAGATGAAATTCTCATAAACTTGCCAGTTTGCTTTTGTGGAAAGATTGAATTCTTTGGAGTCATTAGATTCTTCTTCTGGTATATCCTATATAGTCACAGGGATTTTGTCCCTAAGGTAAAAGAAAAATTGAAAGTGAAGTCACTATACAATATCAACATTCGAATCCCAATTTGATTTCAAAAACTGCACTTTGCCCTGGATTAGACACCCACCTCCACGCATAACGCAAAGCACCTGAAAGTTGCATCAACTGATAACACCACGTCAGGGGCAGTGCCGGAGAGTGGCTACGGCTGGAGCACTTGCCTGTCTCCTTCACTGGAATACCTCCGCTGTCTCACACAGTGCTCACGCATCACAGCAGCTCCACAAACACTGCTTACCTGGACAAAGGCCTATCAGCCTTGGAGGTGGAGTGCTGGATTTGAAACTAACTCTGTGATCATAAGCAAGTGATTGATGTCTATGGGCCACAGGCCCCAAAACAGGACAATGAAAAGGTGCTGTAAAGTTCTCAGTGCAGTGGAAGCCCCCATACATGTTTGCTTTTAGGATCCTCTCACTTAAATGTTAGCCCAGAAGGCAGGTGGGGCTGAGGCTCATTCACTGCATCCCAGCATCCAGGTCACTGCCTAGCACATTGCAGACAATCCTTAAACACTTGCAGAATGAGTGAAATTATACATTATTACAACACTTTCATGTGCTTGTGACCAAAGAATGTCTCAATTATTTTTGTAATTATAAAACATAGTTGACATCCTCCTCTTTAAAGAGCCCAAGTTTTCAATAGGAAAGCCAGATTTACCCTCCACAAATCTGAGGCCTCATTATTTGCTTGGTACAAGTAATGTTTCCTTAATATTCCTTACGTTTCTTGTGTTGTCTTTCTAAGTAATGCATATTATTCCTCAAATGATGTTTTATTTACAAAGTAAAAATAAAGAAAATTTTCAAATGCATACTCCTTTGTTTTATATTCTTCATACATAAATTTGCATTAAAATAGCTCAGTGTGAGTTTAGCCAGGGGCGTGTCAATTTTGTTTACTTTTTCAAAGAACCAACTTTTTGTTTTATTAATCTTCTGTATAGTTTCCCTTTTGCCAATTTCATTAAGCTCTGACTTGATCTTAATAATTTCCCTTCTTCTGCTGGGTTTGGGGTTGGTCTGTTCTTCTTTTTGCAGTTCTCTGAGTTGATTCATCAGGTTGTCTGTTTGTGATCTTTTTGACTTTTGGATATAAGCATTATGGAGATAAACTTTCCTCTCAGGACTGCTTTGGTTGTGTCCCACAGATTTTGGTAACTTGTCACCTTTGTCATTTAGTTCAAAGAATCTTTTGATTTCCATTTTTATTTCATCATTTATGAAGGAATCGTTCAGCAGGGAGTTGTTTAATTTCCATGACTTTGTATAGAGATGAGAGTTTCTGCTGGGGTTGATTTCTATTTTTATTGCACTGTGATCTGAGAAGATGCATGGTATAATTTCTACTTGTTTAAATTTTTTGAGGCATTCTTTGTGTCCTAGAATATGGTCAATCATGCTAAACTCATGAAAAACAGAAAAGAAAAAACTCTAATAAGCTCCATCAGGAACAAAAAAGGAGAAGTTACAACCGATGCCGAGGAAATTCAAGATATAATTTATGAATATTACAAAAACCTTTATGCACACAAACTGGAAAA
>NW_012154496.1:119724-132674 GCF_000956105.1 Propithecus coquereli | reverse complement strand
TTAGAATTCTAGAGGAAGATGTTGGAAATACTCTTCTAGACATTGGCCTAGGCAAAGAATTTATGAAGAAGACCCCAAAGGCAATTACAGCAACAACAAAAAAAATAAATGGGACCTGATCAAATTAAAAAGCTTCTGCACAGCCAAAGAAACTGTCACAAGAGCAAACAGTCAACTCACAGAATGGGGGAAAATTTTTGTGTGCTACAAATCCGACAGAGGGCTGATAACCAGAATCTATTTAGAACTCAGAAAAATCAGCAAGAAAAAATCAAACAACCCTATCAAAAAGTGGGCAGAGGACATGAACAGAAACGTTTCAAAAGAAGACAGAATAATGGCCAAAAAACATATGAAAAAATGCTCAACATCTCTATTGATCAGGGAAATGCAAATCAAAACCACAATGAGGTATCACCTATCTCCAGTGAGACTGGCCTTTATCAAAAAGACCCAAAACAATAAATGTTGGCGTGGATACGGAGAGGTAGGAACACTCATACACTGCTGGTGGGACTGCAAACTAGTGCAACCTCTGTGGAAATAAATATGGAGATAACTTAAAGAGATACAAGTGGAACTACCATTTGATCCAGCAATCCCATTACTGGGCATTTACCCAAAAGAGCAAAAGTCGCTCTATGAAAAAGACACCTGCACTCAAATGTTCATAGTAGCACAATTCACAATTGCAAAGATGTGGAAACAACCCAAGTGTCCATCAATACATGAGTGGATTAATAAACTGTGGTATATGTATACCATGGATTACTATTCAGCTTTAAGAAACAATGGTGATATAGCACCTCTTGTATACTCCTGGAAAACGCTGGAACACATTCTACTAAGCGAAGTATCCCAAGAATGGAAAAACAAGCACCACATGTACTCACCATCAAACTGGTATTAGCTGATCAACATTTAAGTGCACATATAAGAATAACATGTATTAGATGTCGGGCAGGGAGAGGCAGGGGGGAGGAGAGGACGGGCATATGCACAAACAATGAGTGCGATGTGCACCTCCGGGGCAATGGACACACCTGAAGCTCAGACTTGGTGGGGAGGGAAGGCAAGGGCATCATACGTAACCTAATCATCTGTAGCCCCATAATATGCTGAAATAAAAAAAAAATAGCTCAGTGTGTTCTTCCTTAATGGTTGGACTTAATCTTTAGAATCCTCATTATTCTACAAACAAAAGAATATTATGAACCAACTTATTCCAGACAGTGTAGCTGGGATAGTATTACCTGGGATTCCAGATTTAGACTAATAAAATTGAAGGATGTGGCAATGAAAAACCTCTTTATGACTGTATTATACTCTAACAAATTAATATTATTATGGTCTTTTCTCAGTGCTATTTCTTTATGTCTGGAACATTACCAGCATCTTTCACTCTTTGTTCAGGTCTGATCACCCATGAACCAAGAAACTGCCATGACCCAAGAAAAACGTAAGGACATCTCCCCATGAGAAGGATTTATATATTTATAGAAAACCCACTCCAAGAAGGCTGTCTGTGACCTATATATATGTGATTTGTATGAATTTAGTTATTATTATGTCTTGCTGACTTTTAACAACACTAGGCGCTTATGTGTTACTTAATCAGTTGGCATGTTCAGAACTGTACTTTATTTTAGCATACGGAAATAAGCAAGTAGACTTGAGCACAAGGTGCCTGATACACGTCCTTGTAAGATCAGGCACTCTTCCCTCTTTGCACTTGTAGCAATTGTAATGCTGTGCTTATTTCATACTCAGCTTTTTAATTTTTTTTAATAAAGAGTTGTCAATTACCTACCAGGCACCAGTTACTGTGCAAATAATTGAATATTTGGGAATAGATAAAACAGGCAGGCTCTGCCCCGGGGAAACCACGATTCCAGTGAGAGACGAGGAACATGCACATGAACTAGCGGGCCAGAACCGGAGGCCCCTGGGGCCTCCCCAGGCAGGTCACCTCCCACCTGCCCAACACCCTGGGCCCATTTCATGAATTACCCAAGAGGAGGGTTTCCTTAAGCCATACAGAATGTTAAAGTTCTGTTTTTCCCTTTTTCTAGAACAAGGATGATTTCTGCCTTGCTGGTGCACAACTAGCGGAGGCCACCGAAGTCATTTTTCCCATTACGGAAGCTGGTTGGAGGCGAGTGCTTTGCCGCTCACACCCGAGCGGAGGGGAGTGTCAGGCCTTTGCACACTGCCCCTCTGGCCAGGGCAGCACGCGCCTCCTTCCCGTCTAGACTCCCTAGTTTCTGAAGGCAGCAAACACCTATTTTCATCTTCCACTCCCAATTCCTGGCAAAATATGTAGCTTTCAATAAATATCTTTGAACGAAGTAGCCAATAGGGGACCCTGTTATAGTCTCGGCCGAAGCCGCAAAATCACAGCAGAAAGAAAGGCGGGAGCCGGGTCGCGGTCTTCTGTGCCGACCCGGCGGTCCGCGCAGCGTCCCCTCCAGCCCCTGTGGCGTTTGACCTTCACCGCCGCGTTTCCACAGGATCCCCGGGGGGACCGAGAGTGCCCCAGAGACACGCACGACGTTTGTCCTTTCCTCGGGGGTCAGCGTGTTTCCCTGCAGGAACCTCTGCGCCTGTGTCCTGCCTCTGGCCCCGGCGACGTGCCGGCGTCCGAGTCCCCGGAACCGCCGCCGGCTCTGAAGGTTCTGAGGAGAAACGAGACGCAGCTGATCCCGCGCCAAACTTTACCCTTTAGGAAACGAGGGGAAATGAGGCAGCAGAGACGAGTTAGCCAGGAATGGAATTTAGTCTTATAATACAGTTACTCAAGTGGCAGATAACACCGATCGTGGACGATCGGCAGCCCTCGGCGTCCGGAACAAGGACAGAGGGGCGAGGCGCTCCGCGCCCGGAAGTGACGTCACCGGTCCTGTGTCTCCGGCCCCGCCCTGCGGGATGGGCATGAGACGCGCAGAGTGGGTCGTCCCGGCACCGGGAGCGAAAGCCGTGGATTTTATGTGCAGTACGTGTTTGTGGAAAGAATAAATAACAGTCATAAAAGCTACATAAATATCACCTCGAAACAGCTTAATAACTTTGTATCAGTGATTCACAAAGAAGTATTTGACATTTGTCCAAGAAATTTTATTTTCTTTTATTTATTTATTTTTTTTGAGACAGAGTCTCGCTCTGTCACCCCGGCTAGAGTGCCGTGGCGTCAGCCTAGCTCACAGCAACCTCACACTCCTGGGCTCAAGCAATCCTGCTGCCTCAGCCTCCCGAGTAGCTGGGACTACAGGCATGTGCCACCATGCCTGGCTAATTTTTTCTATATATTTTTAGTTGTCCAGCTAATTCCTTTCTCTTCTTTTCTTTTCTTTTTTTTTTTTTTTTTTAGTAAGAGCTCTTGCTCAGGCTGGTCTCCACCTCCTGAGCTCAAACAATCCGCCCACCTGGGCCTCCCAGAGTGCTAGGATTACAGGCGTGAGCCACCCTGCCTGGCCTTGTCCAAATAGTTTTAAATCACAGCTTTTTCTAAAGAATAAAATGTGAAAGTTTTTTGCTGTGGCTGCAAATGAACATGAGTCTAGCACTCAAGTACAATGTATGTTAAATTACCAGGACTGGGTCACTCACAAATGTGTATGTTTAAAATAATTTTCTCTGAGCTTGCTCTTAATATTCAACAGATGAAAGCTTATGTTATTATTGTTTTTTTAAAATTAAGAATCACAGGAATCCCTTACTAAACAAGAGCTTGTTGATTAAATTTGAATTCAGCTCACGATACCCACTAACATCACCCCACTTCCATCTCCCCGTCAATCCCGCCCTCAGGAGACGACTGTGCGCAGGAAGAGAGGGGAGGTGACCTTCCCTGCTGGCGTGTGCGCTGTGAGCCTGCGGTCCCATGGCTGGCACCAGGCAGAGCCCATCCACCGGGCTCTGATGAAGAGCTGCCCAGACGACTCTGTAGCACTACACCAGCACATCCATATGTTTGCTAAATTGATCAATAATAAGATTGATACATCTTCTACTTGGTTAAGTTAATCTTCTTATTGATCAGCCAAGCAAACATATTGCTTTTCCTGGGCAGCTCTCCTCTACAGCTTTTCTCCCCTACCTCGACACCCCCGTTGTCGGGGGCTATCAAGAAGAGAAATAGAACAACATTTTCTACATTAAACGCTTCCATTACATCAAGCCCATCTTTGCCAGCTACAAATATCTCTTAGAGTCTAGGATTTATAACCAGCAAGTTCCCGGATCATTTTTCTGTGGGCGTTAGAATATTGATAATGATCTGAGCCTTTCCTTGCTCACATTTAGCATGTAGTTTTTAAATTAATAATAGTTATAAATTGAAGGTAGGAAGTGCCTTTCCAATCACAGCGCCCAGAGCAAAGCTCTGAAAAGTTAAGACGACAAACAAAGCTGAAACACGGCAGACACCCGGTGCATCCCTGTATTATTCTTTTCCTTATTCAAGACAGAGTGAAAGTCTGTGGACAGCAAACTCATAGGTGAAAAAGGAGCTGCTCCCAGGTGGGAGAATGAAGGGGAAATGCCACAAAACACCGTCCAGCTCAGGGGACCAATTTCTGCTCCGACATCCACACTCACACTAGGTGACTTTGGGCAAGTCACTGCATCTCCGGCTCTGTGGACCCCCTCTGTGACCTTGAGCAATTGCAGCCACTTGTACCCAGGGGGTATTTTCAACACGAAGGGCAGCATGCTCCCAGAAGCCCCTGTGGGAAAGAGAAGTCGAGGTTTGATGACACGAGGAAGCGTTGTTGTCAGATGGAAGAAGGGGAAGGTCAGTGCCCGGAGACTGTCGGAGCCCAGACGTGGCGCATCAACTGCCAGCCCCGCGCAGGACGGGAGGCGCCTCCGTAAGGAGAAGTCTGCGGGGCTTTGAGAACCACGCAGAGTGGTGTGGAGCCGGAATGTGGCGTTGCAACTGCAGGATCACGTGGTGGGCCACGTCAAGTTAGAGAACAGCAAGGGGAGCAGTGGGCAGTGTCACGGGTCACAGCAGCCAGGCCGGGAGGAGGGACGGTGACCGAGTTGGCCGCCTTCGGGTGTGCGTTTGCACTGACAGCCACGGTGGAGAGAAAAACACAACTTACGGCATTGGGGAAATTGCTGGGTGTCAGGCATGAGGAAGACTGTTGTTCCAAAGGGGGTCCGCAGTCTCCCAGCACTCTGACGGCAGGGCTCCGCGTCTTTTCCGTCCCTCACTTTTCACACACAATGGTTGTCAATAAATATCTGCTGAATAATGTTTAAATAAAGGCAAGCCAGGCTCGGAAGAAAAAACTCCACCAGTTTCTGCACTTGCTTGGTGACCAACTTGAGCTTCTTAAATGTTAATAAAAATTCTCTCTGTGCCAAGCACCGTGTAATTCACATTCTAAAGCAAAAGAACTAAAATCAAGGGCATTTGATTAAGCTGCAAGATGTGGGTGGTGGTCCCTTCTAGGTGACAAATACAGACTCCCTTACCTGGGAAGAGGGCTCACATCACCGCTAGGACGAGGCCAGCAGCAGCGGTTTGGGACAGAACTGGGAATTGCTGCTTGCGATGGAAAGATTGGGCTGCTTCAAGGCCCTCGCCCGGGAGGAGCTGTGCCAGCTTGCAGAATCCAAATTTCGAAATTCATAACTTCCAAATTACTTCAAAATGGCACTCCACTTTACTCAGCCTGTGCATGCAATGGTGGAACAGAACGGCTTTGATGATTAGTTTTTTGCCACTTGTACAGAATTAAAAGAAAATCAGACGTCAATAAGAAGGAAGGCAGAGGCACACGAGTGCCGTGTGGGATTCAGCCGTGCCCCGGGACACTCACCGTCACCTCCTCTGTGCCTGGAACCGCAGATGCCCTCGCAGGGCCCGAGCGCGCTCATTTCTCACTTGCTGAAGACTTGGCCCGGCTCCTGCTTGCAGGTGAACAGGTCCAAGCAGAGCGGAGCGTAGTGAGTTATTTCAAAACTGGTTCTGCTCATAGACCCTGATCTTTTGCAACTATTTTTGAGTGACAGGCAGGTCTCTATGTCCCTTTTATTTCTGTGAGTTAATGGCGGTTTCTGCACTTTTTGCTAAAAGGAAAAGATTTTCTCTTCTTGGCACTCAGGGAAATCTTTCTGTACGACATTTGCACCTGAGAGCTGGAGCATTCGTCCTTTTTACTTGTCTTCTGTGGAATACCAATACTTTATTCTGAATCTGAGACATCCCTGGTGGACCAAGAGTGGAAAAAAATTCAAAACGAAGGTTTAAAAAAAAAAAAGAAGCTTTCCTTCTACTGTCAAGAGAAAAAGAATTCTAAATCTTTCCAGGGCAAATGTTGGATGTGATCCTCATATTTCACCTTTGGATAAATTCTCACTTCAAGCAAAACTATTTTCCTTTGAAACTGCTGTTATGCAGACACATACCAAAATCATTCAAAAGGAATGTTTTGCCTCAGAATCATGTGATGTATTTAATGTATTCTGACAGTCGTCAACATGCTGGACTCTACATCCCTTTCATGCCTGTGTGTTCTTCTTCCTACACGTTGGCCTTGGACACCTGTCCTTAATTGGCGCCTACCCTCAGATCCGTCATTTCCAGGCAAGAGTGATTTCTCCACGCACAGCCTCGGTGGGGACAACTGTCACTGTCGGGAGACGTTTTGGGTTGTCACACTTGGGGGAGGGGTGCCACTGGCATCTGGCGTGTAGAGGCCAGGATTGCGGCCACGCCCAGGACTGCTCCCAGAGCAATGGGCCGTGCAACCCCATTTGTTAGTATGCTGAGGATGGAAAGACCTGCGTTGAGTAATGCCGCCATCCTGGCCGGGTTGCTAACAAAGCGTTCGATCTGACACAATTCAGGTTTTAAGCTAACACATGTGACTTTGGGGTGTATGGCAAATGCCATGTGTTTGCATAGCACGCACTGTATTTGTTTAACTTATTCACACAAATGACAGCTACTCAGTACCCACTCTTCATGACGGGTGTCCCTGAGAGATGTCCAGAGGTGGACAAGACACAGGCATTCGACAACCACGGAACCAACAGAAAGTTACTACAGATGATCCAAAAAGACAGAAACATGCAATAGCCTGAAAAATACCCATAGAAAATTTCAAATTAAAAATACTTTTTAGGCCGGGTGCGGTGGCTCATGCCTGTAATCCTAGCACTCTGGGAGGCCGAGGCGGGCGGATTGTTTGAGCTCAGGAGTTCGAAACCAGCCTGAGCAAGAGCGAGACCCCGTCTCTACTAAAATTAGAAAGAAATTAATTGGACAACTAAAAATATATAGAAAAAATTAGCTGGGCATGGTGGCGCATGCCTGTAGTCCCAGCTACTCAGGAGGCTGAGGCAGGAGGATGGCTTGAGCCCAGGAGTTTGAGGTTGCTGTGAGCTAGGATGATGCCACGTCACTCTAGCCCGGGCAACGCAGTAAGACTCTGTCTCAAAAAAAAAAAAAAATACTTTTTAAAGAATACAGATGACAGCTAGCTAGGAGGAATAAGTTCCAGTGTGTTCTGTGCCACTGCGGAATGACTATAGGAAACAATGATGTATTGTACAGTTGCAAGTAGCTAGAAGGAAGATCGTGAATGTTCCCAACACAGAGACATGATAAACGTCTGAGATGATGGATATGCTAATTACCTTGGTCCGATCCCCATACAGTGTATGTATCAAAGCATCACTATGTAACCCATGCCTATGTATAATATTATTTTTCAATTAAAAAATTAAAATAAAATTTAAAAATCTAAACAAATTAAGTAGGAAGCAGGGTGATTAAATTTGGAGACAGAAGGCTAAAAACCCAACATACATATGTAGATGTGATGGAAAACGATTCCCCAAATTGTTCTCCAGAGTAGAGCCCATGGGAAATGGATCAGAAATGCCGCTACTGAACAGAAAAAGGCAGAGGGATTTCATGGCGGACAGTCAAACGCACAGAGACTGGCTAGAAAACAAGGCGATACTGAAGAAATACAAATGTGTGTAAGAGGAATTCGCATCATTGCCGGCTTGATGAATTAGAGGAAAGCAAAGGTACAACTTAGTTACGGTTTGCCTTCCAGTCTAGAGCAAGTGTCAGTAACACCCCACAGATTTCAGTTGTTGGATTCTGGTCTACCCGGGTCCCGCTGTCATGTAAAGCATGCTGACCAGGGAAGGGGCAGACACAGTCCCACGTCCTCGGTCTAACAGGGGGATCTGTGATCTTCATAATACCTAATACAGAAATGTGTCTGTTATGTAGAAATGAGTAAATTAACAGAAGGCAGGTGAGCTAACATGCGACGTAAGCAAACACATTCTGTTTCTTAAAGATGAACATATTATGTGAAATAAATCCACGCACAGCCTTTCCAAGCGCTGTGATCATCACGTGCTTTGGAGTTGAAGGTGCTCAGAGACTGAGACGGGGTTATCAGCTGAGTGTTTGGAAGTGTTTCTTCTCAAATTCTATAACAAAAGACAGAAGCTAAATAGACATAAAATAAATACAACTCTTTGATAGTGCATTTATTTACTCTGCTCTTGAGTCATAAAATGTCAAAATTTTGAATTTTCATTTTATTGTTACTATTTTCCTAGGAAGGACCATTTGAGATTCTCCAGAAGCAGCTTGAAGTGCTGTGGGTTTGTTCAACCTCTGCACGTGGTCCCTGAGCCTGTCTGCAAACGTTCTCAGCTCTGAGAGGGGAAAACATAGCAATTGGCTGTGTTTTCAGAATGAAAAAGAGGGTATGTGGAGGGGAGGCACTTTGCCCACATGGGGTGGGCTCGGCGTGAGGACTGAGACAGGGAGAGACAGGGAACAGGGTGGGGCCGGCAAACCGGTGCAAATTCTCAAAGGAAAGGAGCAGGGCTCTGAGTCACGGAAGCATGGAGTCCCTGCGCAGGAACGTAAGGAGGTGAACATGTAATCATCCGGGCATCTTAAAAACGAAATACCTTGCATGAAGCTGAAAGCTCCGTACTTCATCCCACGTACACTGGGAAAGAAGAACCCAAGGTCCTCAGTCAACACTGAGGTCTAGGAAGTGGGCTTTGATAACATTCTCCTACAGACTCTAGCTGCAGGGGACAGTCCCTGGGCCAGAGGAAGCCGGCAGAGCACCTCCCCGTTGAGAGGCCTTCCTGGGTCCGGAGGTGCAGGATGCCAACTCTGGAAGCTTCACACAGCAGAAAGGGAAGGATTTGGCTACTGGCTGTGTAATGGGCTGTGCCTGGGGAATAAGAAAAGCAAATATAAGTGAGGTGACCACGGGATGGTAACGCCGCTCCGTCAAGATAAAGTACATGGCTGAGCAGAGGGGCAGAGGGCAGCGGGAACACGGGAGTACCTGGTGTGCTCGGTTGGGAAGATGTTGATCAGTAATGTGCCTTTGGGCTAGTTAGGTAGAGGTTTCCAGCAAACGGCTGGAAAATGGCAACTCGGTGTCAGGAACACACAGGGCTGTCACACCGCCCAGTCCCAGGAGTCATCCTGATGTGTGTCATGCTCCTCGGAGACGTGGTACGGTGACCCTGGGAAAGGCCTTGGCAAAAGACACTGCTGACAGTTCCAAGGAGCCTGAAAACCAGTGCCAAGAAGCTCCCTGAATTCAGAAAGGCACCTCCTACTTTTGCTTGTCTGACACTGATCAACATCCTAACGCACCCACAGAGCTCACATCTCGGGCGGGCTGGGACTACCGTCACGATCCGTCATTATACGTTAGCCGGACACACAACCACATTAGTAGCTCAGGACTGAGGTGGAATTTTCACATCCTGTTTGGCCACGTCCTGACCTCACTGCTCCGGCGTCTTCCCAGGCGTGTGTGGGCCTCGACTGGTGTCGCCCACCTACGAGAACCCGAGCCTCTCAGGGAGCGTCTTGGCAAGTGTGTTAGCTCTGATCAGTGCCATCCCACAGCCCTCCATCCCTTCCACGGTCTTCCCTGGGTGTATTTCTCC
This sequence comes from Propithecus coquereli, assembly GCF_000956105.1. NCBI lineage: Eukaryota > Metazoa > Chordata > Mammalia > Primates > Indriidae > Propithecus > Propithecus coquereli. Next base: position 122,708 of record NW_012154496.1, on the reverse strand, counting down.
TGATAGCATTCAAGAAACACTACATGAAACTTATGGACACAGGCTTATGCAGCCTAGGGTTGGGCTGGAGCCAACGTGAATGCAGCTTAGCCGTGGCAACTTCCGGAAGAAGGTGAGCCAGAGAGTTCACGCTTGTGACTCTCTTCAGTTATCTTTTTACGCAGTCCAGGCTGGGGGGCCTGCCTCAGTTTCCCTGCAGCCTCCCCACCCCAGCATCACAGACGCAATGCGGTAGGAGCCTTCCTCTGTGTTCCACACTGCGCTCTGCTTGTGTCTTCCTGACTGAGGTCGTGGTGTCTGTCTTTCCTCTCTAAAGTATGAGATTCTTGAGACTGGGGACATCGTCTCAACACTTCGTGTCCCCAGGAAGCCATGCTCCCTGAACGCATTGGGGCTGCTTCCTGCACTCTACCAAGGCCCCCTTTCCTGCACACCCCCCGAGACATTCCAGATATCCAGGCGTCCAGACAAAAAGCTTCACGGGCTCCCCATCCATTATTTCTGTCACATCCGCAGGAATCTAAGTATTTGGCTTCATAAAAATCACACAATTTTAGACCTATGGAAACTTGTATTCAAACGTGATTATGCATGGGTACCCGATATAGAAAACAAAAGTGCAGCTGCTCTTGTTGGCACAAGCGGAGAGGGGACCCAAGTTCTCAGAACCTTCCCTACATCTCCAAGGAAACTCGGGGCTCTGTAACCACAGATTGAAAAACACTGACTTAGGCTAATGTTATTTTACAGATGAGAAAAATGAGACTTGCTGTGCGTTAAAAATGTTCTGTATGCTTCTAAATCTGAGTTAAGTCTCTGTCCACGCCACAGTAAATGTATGCCTCTTTTAAATGCACGTGGAAAAGTTCTTCCATTAGTTTCGTTCACAGACAGCTGACAGGGTAGTGAAGGATGTGGCCCATGGAATTTTGTGTCTGTTACACAACTTGGCTGCAACACAGAAAATGCTATTATAATATTGACTGGCACCAATTAATAAGCAGCATTACAGAAATAATGCAATCATAATAAATGAGACTGGAGTCAAACCAAGAGACTTTGAAAATGAACACTTTGGTAATTATGACCCTCTCTATAAACATAATGGGCAAGGTAGAGAAGCAATTTCCAATTTGTGGTATACTTATGATTTATATGTAGAACCACAGCAATAAATCCCAGGGAATTATGTGAACTATGAAGTCTTGTTCACAATACGGTGCTAATTTTACATAAAAATACTATAAAAATAAATTGTGTAACTTTCCAGGAAAAAAAAAAAGAAATAATTAGGTAAAACATGGCAAGGATCTTAGTGAATTATATACTGTATGTGTGTATATATAGTAAAGTAGGGCATTGAAAAGTGCTCATTGTACAAATAAAACATTACAGTTTTCTCTTTACCATCCCAATTACATAGAACTGGAATTACGACTTGTCTTCAGAGAGGCCAAACTCAAATGCTGTTTACTCAAGTGGAAGGTTTATTGGTTTCCCAAATCTGACATTTGAGTATACAGCTGGTGTTTACAGGTGATCAGTTAATGACTGATGAATGAATGCATATTTGTCACCAGCCCTAGGGGATGGCCTTGCCCTTATGCTGAGATACTCATTGCAGGGACCCAGCAGAGCTGCTGGGTGATGATGACCATTTAGGGCCAGTGTGGCAAGGTCACGGCCACTCCCCAGCAGACACCCACTGAGGACAAAGAGCTCAAGAGCTGTAACTGGAAGAAGAGAGACCGTGGCTGGGATTGTACACGTACTGAATACAATTTGCATGGTCCACCAGGGCAAGGCAAACGCTGACCAGTCTCCCAGGACTCCATGAATCGTACATTTATGCATATTAATCTCTAAGTCCATATTGTCTTACTCAAGGCTGTAGTTCCAAACGCGACATGTGCAGACAGCTCTCAGTCTGTCCCTCCTGTCCTTCCTGCATCCAACCTTACATCTGTCTCTCTACGGAACACCTCGGGCTAAACAGCACGGGGCATCTCCCCTCACTCCACAGACAGCAGCCACGTTCCTGAACCTCCTACGTCTGTGAACGCTCCGTCATCCCCCATTTTCATGCAAATCATTTGCTTCGCCTCTTCTCACTGCTGATGCCAAATAACTTGTCAAGTCTCTCAAAATGTCCTTGCCACAAGCTAAATTGCAGGCATTCTCACCTGGAAGCCGTGAAAGCCTCCTCCCTGGTCTCACCAGCTGCAGGGCCTTGCACCACAATCCACCCCAGGTAGATCCCAGGGAGCAGGTACATGCCATTCACACGTGTGAATTTACTAAAGTCCCTCAGTGCCGAGAGTGAGTCGGTCCGGTTGTTACAGACAGGACTTTATGCGACATGTCTTCTATCCATAAGCCAACCGCTTTATCTCGTTCTCAAATTCAGAAAGCTATCGCCATGCTGGAAGAAAACTGGCCACGTTGAACTTTTTAAATGACATCATTTTTGTATGTTATACTTTATGGGAGAATGAAAAGAGTTTTTTAAAATAATTTTAAAGCTCCCTTATCCATAAATTCTTTTTTTCCCCCTCTTCCTTTGTTGGAACACTTGTAGGACTCTATATTTCTCCCAAGTATTATGTTCTGCTTCTATTATGAGCATTACTGTTCAAACTCCACATCTTAGTGAGCTGAAACCTGCCCACCAGGGGGATGACAAGGTGAATAGATGCTGGGTTGAGAGTTCAAGGGGTGATTCTTAATGTTGCGATACACTTAATCTTTGAAAGAGCATAAACTCTGATTTCTTCTAGTATATATGTAGCTACCTCACTATCACTTCTATTTTACAAGAATTAATGGATAAACTCCACCTTGTTGAATAAATGCCATATTTGGTAAGGATGTATCTATATATTGAGTATACAAGGGGTGATTCTTAATGTTGCGATACACTTAATCTTTGAAAGAGCATAAACTCTGATTTCTTCTAGTATATATGTAGCTATCTCACTATCACT
>NW_012154496.1:118517-119129 GCF_000956105.1 Propithecus coquereli | reverse complement strand
CCCCCAGCAGACCATACAATGGACAGGGTATTGGGTAGATTCCTCATAAATTCTTACTTTAATAATAAAACTAAGAGCATTAGAGCAAAAGTTTCTCTGGGCACACCTTGGCAAAGCTTAGAAGCAAGCCTCAAAAATATTCAAATGATGCCAATAACTTAACTTTGCATCAGAAGCAAATTCAACAATATTTAAAGGAATGCAACAAAATCCAGCAACCAAAAAGAAAAGAACAAAATATCTGGCACTCAATAAATAATTATTAGACACACAAAGAATCAGAAAACATGACTAATAGCTAGGATAATAATTAATCAACAAAAACTACTCAGAAATGACATATGATAGAACTTGAAGACAAAACTTTAAGACAGGTTTAAAAATACTTCTTGTGATCACAACATTAAGGAAAACATAAACATTACAGTGATAACAATTCTCTAAAACGCATATGAAACTATCATAGATAGTAAAATATCTGAATTAAAAATACACTAGATTGGAATATAAACAAAATAGGCAGTGCAGAATAAAACATCATAAACTTGAAGAAATAACAATAGAAACTATCCAATAAGAAACAAAGACAGAAAAAATATTCAAATACAATGG
>NW_012154496.1:115099-116687 GCF_000956105.1 Propithecus coquereli | reverse complement strand
ACAGAAATCAATAAAATAGAAAAAAAATAAAATTAAAAAATCAATACAATTTTGCTAAACTTTGGGTCAAGCTTAAAAGAAAAGAGAGAGAGAGAAGATACAAATCTTCAACATCAGAAATGAAAGAGAGAACATTGTTAGAAATCCTTCAGGAAAATAAAACGTAATTAGGGAATATTAGAAACAAATTTATGCCAGTAAATTTGATAACTAACATGAAATGGAGACATTTCTTGAATAACATAAAATTCCAAAAATCACTTAAGAAAAAGCAGATTACATGAATTATTTTATAATAATTATAGTAGTTGAATGCACATTTTAAAACCTTCTCATAAAAAATTATATTCAGATGCTACAGTGGTGAATTATTTCAAACATGAATGGGAAAAATAATGCCAATCCTAAACAAACTCTTTCAGAAAATAGAACAGGTGTAATAACTGCCCAACTCATTTTATGAACCTAGCATTAACCTGGCACCAAAATTAGACAAAGGAATTACAGGAAAATAAAATCACATACTAAAATTCTTATCAAAACTTTTATCGCTTTCAGACATATAACAAAATTATGACACTTCATAACCAATTGTGGCTTACCTCAGGGAGGTCATGTTGTTTTAACATTTGAAAATCGATTAATGCGATAGATCATATTAGCATACTAAAAACATAAACACTATTTGATCACCTCAATAGATGCTGAAAATAATTTGACAAAATTAAAAATTAACTCATTCATGATTGTTTTTCACAAAAAAGCACACAACTTTCTTGAACTAGATAGAGAGCTTTCTCAAACTGATAAAAAAATCCTCCACAAACTGAAAAAACTAGGGTATTTTTTTAGCCCAATAAAAGGCATCTATGAAACCCTACAACAAACATCATACTTCATGGTGGAAGACAATATTTTTCATCATTATGTGAACCAAGACAAAGTTGTTTGCACTCTTCGTATCTTATTTAGTATTGTGTGTACCCAGTGCAATAAGGCAAGAAAAATAAATAAAGGCATCATAACCATTTCTGTAAAAATCCTTAGGAATCTACAAAAAAGCTACCAGAATTAATATATGGGTTTATCAAGGTTTTAGGATAGAAGGTCAATGTTAGTCCATTTTGTGCCTCTATAACAAAATAGTACAGACTGGGTAATTTATAGTGAACAGAAATTCATTGGCTCATTATTCTGGAGACTTGGAAGTCTGAGACTGAGAGTCTGGTGTCTTGCAGGGCTCTTCTTGCTGCATTATCTCATGTCAGAAGGGCAAAAAGAGCAAGAGAGAAGATCTAAAGGGGGCCAAACTCATCATTTTATTAGAAAACCACCCCTGTGATAATGAGCCTATTTCCACAATAACAGCATTAATCCTTTTGTGGGGTTGGAGCCCTCACAGCCATTACCTTAGTGGTTCTACCTCTTAAGACTGTTATAACGGCAATTAAAATTCACCATGCATTTTGGAGAGGACATTCAAACCATAGCACTCAATATACAAAAATCAATTATATTTCTATATATAAGCAGTAAATGTTCAGAAATTAAAAGTTTTTGAAATATTTACAATAGCATAAAATATGAA
>NW_012154496.1:82054-114488 GCF_000956105.1 Propithecus coquereli | reverse complement strand
ATAAACTATAAAGGAGAAAAATCAATAAGTTAGACTTCCATTAAAATTAGAGGTTTTTTTCTTTCATAAAGAAAATGTAAAAGGAATCCACAAACTAGAAACCCTCTGCCAAATATATAAAGGACTCGTATTCAGAATATGTTTAAAATCTGTTATATTGCAATAATAATAAAACACATAAAGCTTTTAAAAGGACAAAGGCTTTAAATAGAGAGTGCATCAAAAAGGATACAGGGATTGAAAATGAGCACATGAAAAGATGCTGAATATTATCAGTTAGGAGGAAAAAAATCAAGTAAAACCACAGTGAGATGCCTGTCTTCATTCAATAGGATGGCTGACGCAAAAAGACTGCCAATATCATGTACTGATGAGGACGAAGAGCAGCTGGGCTTCTCAAAAAGTCCTGCTGTGGATGTGAAATGGCACAGCCACTTGGTAGAACATTTCGCTCTTTTGTACAACACTTAACACCTCTTCAATGACCAGACAATTCCACTGTTAAGTGTTTATCCAAGAGAAATAAAAACATGTGTCTACAAAAATTATTCATAAATGTTCATAGCAATTTATTCATAGTGCTCAAAAACTAAAATCAACCCAAAAGTTATATTTAACAGGCAAATGGATGAATAAATTGTAGGAGACTCGTATATCAATATACCAGTCAGCAATAAAAATGACCAGAGTACTGCTATGCACAGCATATGGATAGATCCCAAATGCACCATGCTTAAGGAAAAAGACCACATGAAATTCTAGAATAATACTGTCCATCCTGAGCTCTTGGGTCCACGGCACCAGGTCTGCACCAGGCTGTGGAGGGGGGGGACTAACCGGAGGCTCCCCTGAGCCATTCCCTGTGACTGGAAGCTAAGTGCCCCTCCCCCACAATGCAGTGGGATCTGAGCATGGGAACTGACTGGGGTGCAGCAGGCTCTGACCTGGGAGGCTTTGGGCAACTGCGTCAGTGGGTCCTGGGAGACACAGGGAGAATGCTGTAGTCTGTGGGCTGCTGGAACCAACCTCCACCTGTGTGACTTGGCATTTGCACAGTCCCTGAGCCTGCAGAACAAGCTGCCACTTGCTTGGCCCCAACTCTACCCTCCAGGCCCCAACTGCCTCCTGCTTGCTTGGCCCTGACTCCACCCTCCAGGTCAGATCAGCCCCACCATCTACATGGCCCTGCTTCTGGTTCGGAGGTCCTGCTCAGAAGCCCTGCTTTGGGCTCCTACCCAGTCCTGGCTCTGAGGGTCACACCAGAGCCTGAGGCTCTGCCTCTGTTCCTCCAGAGCTCCTGCCAGGCCCAGGACACTGTCCCCAAGACTCCAGCACTGCACCTAGATGCCAAGACTCCACCAGGAGCCTTCATCAGTGCCACAAGGCTGGAGGAACTGCTCCAAAGTCCAAAGCCCTGCCAGAGACCCAGCTGCCAGTACACTGTGACCTGGTTTGAGCAAATGCCCACAGCCTGGGAACCTACAACCACGGTCTAGATAGCCTCACACAGCTGCTACTGTCACCTCTGTGGGGAGATCCTGAGTAGAGCAATCCCAACACCAGCCTCCGTGAAGGGGGTCTCACCCAACTCCTGACTCAAACATTCTGTAACTGTCTGGTGAGCGACTCAACACCCAGCACAAACAGCATTCAGCACAGGCTTGAGCAGAGGCAATCATAGTTGAACAGAACAAATCAGAATAGCTGCATTACAGGCTTCCAGCACACACACTCCTCTTCTGGAGTGTCAACATTCCAGAGCTGGGGGAGCACTATCTGGGGGCCTCCCCTTTTTCTAATCAAGCAGGAGAGCTCCCAGCAAAGAACAGGTGCCCTGTAAACCTATTAGCTCTGAGTTGAGAAAAGAGGTTTCAGATGATAAAATACTGGCAAAAGAACCCTGGCAACATGAAAAATCAAAAAAGATCAACACCTCCAAGGGATCACAATGGAGCCACAGTAGTGAACTCCAATTACAAGGAAATTGTCAAAGTGACAGAAATAGAATTCAGAATATGGATGGCAAATAAGACGAATTGAAGACAAAGTTGAAAACCAACAATAAGCAGCCCAAAATTTTTTTTCAGGAAATTAATGAAAAAGTCACTAAATAACTAGATAACATAAAGAAGGATATAAGAGAAGTTAAAGATATTGAAAGTCATTTAGGGAATTTCAAAACATAGCAAAAAGCTTCAGCAACAGATTAAGCAAAGGAGAAGAAAGAATCTCGGGGCTGGAAAACAAGGCTCCTGAGCTAACCCAGTCATTTAAAGAGGCAGAGAAGAGGACAAAAATGGCAGAGCAATCACTTGGAGAGAAGTGGAACTATGCAAAGTGAACTAACATGTGAATTATAGATATCCCTCAAGGAGAAGAAGAAAGAGCTAAAAGCATGGAAAATCTATTCAAGGTAATTATTGAGTAAAACTTTCCTGGTATTGCCAGAGATCCAGACATCCAGACACAAGATGGTCATTGGACCCCAGGAAGACGCATAGCAAATGGGACATCTCCAAGACACATAGTAATCGATCTGGCCAAAATCAAAATGAAAGGAAAAGTTCTACAAGAAGCTAGATGTAAGCAAGAACTGACCTACAAGGGAAAACACATCAGGCTAGCAGCAGACTTCTCAGTGAAAATCTTACAAGCCAGAAGGGAGTGGGGCCCCATCTTCAATGTTCTTAAACAAAACAATTGCCAGCCTAGAATTTTGTATCCTATAAAACTGTAATAAGATTCACATTGATGGAGAAATTATGTCTTTTCCAGAGAAGCAAACACTGAGGGAATTTGTCATGACCAGACCTGGCTTGCAGGAAACACACAGATGTGCATTATGCACAAATCAGCACCATAGATACTCACCAGTGTAAAATCATCCAAAATAGCTAATGCTCACAACTCCTATAAAACAATAGCATAAGAAGAACAAGGCAACAAGGTACTACCCAATATGAAGAATAGTATAGCATCACACATATCAATTCTATCTCTTTAAGTTAATGGCTTAAATGTGCCACTTGAAACACACAGGCTGGCTGAATGGATGAAAAAACACAACCTAAGTATTTGCTGCCTCCAGGAGACACATCTACCACAAGAATGCAAACAGGCTTAAAGTGAAAGGATGGAAAAAATATCTCATGCAAATGGAAACCAAAAGAGAGCAGGAGTAGCCATTCTCATGTCAGACAAAACTGATTATAAAACAACAATGGTAAAGAAAGACAAAGATGGTCATTATATAATGGTAAAGGGAGTGATCCAGAAAGAAGACTTAACAATCCTAAATACATATGCACCTAACACAGGAGCTCCCAGATACATAAAACAAATTCTACTAGCGGTAAAGAAGGAAATAAATAATATAATTGTAATTGCCCAGGACTTCTACAATCCATTATCCAAGCTTGACAGGTCACCAAGGAAGAAAATAAATAAAGAAACGTGGACTTAAATAGATACCTAGAACAAATGGACCTAACAGATATTTACAGAACATTCTATCCAAATACTACTGAATATGCAATCTTCTCATCAGCACATGGGACCTTCCCCAAAACTGATCATATCTTAGGTAACGAAACATGTCTCAACAGGTTTTAAAAAATCAAAATCTACTATGTATCTTCTCAGACCATAGTGAGTTGAAATTAGAAATAGATTCTAAGAGTAACACTCAATTCTGCACAAAGTCATGAAAATTAAACAACTTGCTACTGAATGATTGCTGGGTCAATAAAGAAATTAAGATCGAAATCAAAACATTTCTTGAAATGAATGACAAAGGAGACACAAGCTATCAAAATGTATAGGATGCAGCAAAAGCATAGCTTAAATTCATAGCCTTAAATGCCCACATCCGAAAGTCATAAAGATCACAAAATAAAAACAGATATTACATCTCAAGGAACTAGAAAAGAAAGGAAACCAAACCCAAAGCCAGGAGAAGAAAACAGATAACAAAGGTCAGAGCAGAACTACATGACATGAAAAATAAAAAATAATACAAAAGATCAGTGAAACAAAAGTTGGTTCTTTGAGAAGATAAATAAGATTAATAGACCTTTTGCTATATTAACCAGGAATAGAAGAGAAAGGACCCAAATAAGCATAATCAGAAATGGAAAAAGGATATTATAAGTGATAGCACAGAAATATAAAACATCATCCATGAATATCACTAAAATCTCTATGCACACAAACTAGAAAATGTAGAGGAAATAAAGAAATTGCTGGAAACACACAACCTTACAAGACTCAATCAGGAAGAAATAGAACTCCTGAACAGGCCAATAACAAGCAACAAGATTGAAGCAGTAATAAAATTTAAAAAGTAATAAAAAGACTTCCAATAGCAACAACAAAAGTCCCAGACTAGATGGATGCACAGTCAAATTCTACCAGACCTACAAAGAATAACTGGTACCCATAATGCAGAAATTATTCCATAACATCGAAAAGGAATCCTCCTGAACTCATTCTACAAAACCAGTATCACCTTGATACCAAAGCCAGGTAAGGACATACACACACAAAAAGAAAACTACACATTAATATCCCTTATGACTATAGATGCAAAAATCCTCAATAAAATACTAGCAAACTAAGTTCAACGACAGATCAAAAAAAAAAAACCACTATGACCAAATGGGCTTCATCCCAGGGATGCAAGGAGGGTTCAACATATGTAAATCAATAAATGTGATTTATAACATAAACAGAAGCAAAAACAAAGATCATATGATCATCTAATAGATGCACAAAAAGCATTTGACAAAATCCAGCACCCTTTCATGGTAAAAATCCTCAATGAACTAGGCATAGAAGGAACATATCTCAAAATTATAAAAGCCACCTATGACAAACCCACAGCCAACATCATGCTGAATGAGGAAAAGCTGAAAACAGTCCCCCTAAGAACTGGAACAAGACAAGGGTGTCCACTGTCCCCTTTATTCAATAAAGTGTTGGAAGTCCTAGCCAGAGCAATCGGGTAAGAGAAAGAAATCAAGGGTATCCCAATCAGGAAAGCAGAGGTCAAACTATCACTTTTCACTGATAATATGACAGTATCTAGAAAACCTCAAAGACTCTACCAAAAGACTCCTGGAGTTGATAAATAAATTCAGCAAAGTCTCTGGTTACAAAATCAATGTATGCAAATCAGTAGTATTTCTATATACCAATAACAGTCAAGCTGAGAATCAAATCAAAGAAACAATACTGTTCACAATAGCTACAAATAAAATAAAATACCTAGGAACATACTTAATCAAGGAGGTGAAAGATATTTACAAGGAGAACTACAAAACACAGAGAAAAGAAATTGCAGGTGACATAAACAAATGGAGAAATGTATCTTGTGCATGGACTGGTAGAACCAACATTGTTAAAATATCCACACTACCCAAAGTTATTTACCGATTCAATGCAATACCCATCAAAATACCAATGGCATATTTCACAGATCAAAGAAAAAATAATTCTATGTTTCTTTTGAAACCAGAAAAGAGCCCCCAAAACCAAAACACTCCTAATAAAAAAGAACAAAACTGGAGGCATCATATTTATTACCAGACTTCAAACTATACTATGAGGCTATAGTAATCAAACAGCATGGCATTGGTACAAAAATAGATACATAGACCAATGGAACAGAATGGAGAACACAGATATAAAACCATCTACCTACAGCCAACTGATCTTTGACAAAGCAGATAAACAATGCACACTGGGGAAAGGATGTCCAATTCAGTAAATGGTTCTGGGCAAATTGGATAGTCACATTCAGAAGAATGAAACAAGACCCCTGTCTCTCGCCACTGACAACAATGAATTCAAGATGGATAAAAGACTTAAACGTAAGGCACGAAACCATAAGAATTATAGAAGAAAATGTAGGAAAAACTCTTCTATACATTGGCCTAGGCAAAGAATTTATGACTAAGACCCCAATGGCAATTATAGCAGCAACGAAAATAAATAAATTGGACTTGATTAAATTAAAAGGCTTCTGCACAGCTAGGAAAATAATCAACAGAGCAAATAGACAACCTACAGAATGGGAGAAAATATTCAGAATCTACACATTCGATAAAGGGCTAATAATGGAATCTATAAAAGAATTGAAACAAATCAGAAAAAAAAATTAACGACCCTATTAAAAATTGGGCAAAAGACATGAACAGAAGTTTTTCAAAAGAAGACAGAGAAATGGCCAACAAACATTTGAAAAAATGCTCAACATCACTAATCATCAGGGAAATGCAAATTAAAACCACAATGAGATATTACCTTACTCCTATTAGAATGACTTTTATGAAAAAGTCCAAGAACTATAGATGCTGGTGGGATGAATAGAGAAAGGAACACTTATACACTGTTGGTGGGACTGCAAATTAGTACAACCTCCATGGAAAACAGTATGGAGCTTCCTCAAAGAACTAAAAGTGGACCCACTATTTGATCCAGCAATCCCACTGTTGGGTATTTACCCAAAGGAAAAGAAGTTATTTTATCAAAAAGACATCTTCACTTGAAAGCTTATTGCAGAACAATTCACAATAACAAAGATCTGGAATCAATCCAAGCCCATCGGTGGATTAACAAAATGTGGTATATGTATACCATGGAGTACTACTTAGCTATAAAAAAAGATAAATTAATGAATTTTTCAGCAATTTGGAAGGAACTAGAGATCATTGGAAATTAAAATAAAAATTCGCTTTATAATAATTAATAAAAATCATGAAATGTCTATGAATAAACATGTATAAACTATAAAATGATGCTTATACATTATAGAACATTTAAATAAACGGGGAGCTATACCATGCTCTTGATTGGAAGTCTCAATTGTGCTCAGATGTCAATTCTCCCTAAATTGATGAAATTCAATACCTTCAATACAATCACAACCAAAACGTCAGCAAGCTTGTTAATAAAACTGACAAGCTTATTTTAAACTTTATATGGAAATATAAAGGACCTAGAATATAATACAGCCATAAAGAACAAAAACGGTAGTGAATTTATGCTATCAGAGGTTAAGGCTCACTATAAAGCTGCAGAAGTCAAGATGGGGAGATATTGTCCAAAGGTAGACAAAGAAATCATTAGCACGGAATGGAGAGTTCAGAAACACACACACACACACACACACACACACACACACACACACACACACACATCACCTGATTTCTGGGAAGGGCACCGGTGAACTTCACTGGAAAGGACGTTCTTTTCAGTAAGTGGTGCTGAAGCTGTTACATACACACAGGGAGAGAAATGAGCCTTGGCCCTTCCTCTCATAATACACAAACATTTATTGTTTTTTTAAAAAGTCATAGAATGGATAGTGAAGAGTAAAATAATTGAGCTTCATGAAGAAAACACAGGAGACTGTCTTTATGTCCTTGGGGTAGGCCAAGATTTCTTAAACAGAATACATGCACAAAGACAATAATGACAGAAAAAAAATTGATAATTTGTACTTCCTTGAAACGGGAACTTCTGTTCCTTGAAAACTCCATTAAGGAGAATAAAAAAGCAAGCCACAGTCTAGGATAAGGCATTTGCAAAGCAGCAAAAGATTCTTATCCAAAATATATTTTAAAAAGTACCTGTAAGTCAACAAAAACCCTCCAATTTTCCTTATCAGCAGAAGATATTGAACAGTCACTTCAGAGAAGAGAATATCTAAACGACAAACAAGCTATGAAAAGCTTAAGGTCATTACACATCAGTGATATGCGAATTAAACCACAATGTGATGCTACCAGATACACATGCACCAGAATGGCTAAAATTAGGAACAAAAATACCGAGTTTCAAGGGGACGGGGAGTGTCTTGGTTGGAATGCAAGTTGGCACGGCGTGTTTGGTTTGGCTGAACCTACATATGCCAACCACAGAACCCACTCCTAGACACACACCCATGAGGAGTTAGTATGTATGTGTGACAAAGTCTGATACATCTCGATTCGTAATAATCCGACTGTATTTATAACAACGCAACATGGAAACAACCCAAATGTTCATCAACATTGGAGTAAGTACATCAGTTTTGGCATATTTATACAGTAAATATACAAAGAGTGACCTACTGCTACCAAAAGCAGCAGATACTGACCAAAAGTCAAACACAAAGGAGTACGTATCGTATCAGTTCATTTGCATGGAACTCAGTATGCGTCATTAAAGTCAGCATAGGGGCCCCCAGGTGAGGGGAGGTAATAGTTTTTATTGACAGGGAATTCTGAGGTTTTAGAAAAATTCTAGGTCTTGATCTGTATGTTCTATGCATATAAAGCCCATTGAGTTGGGTGTGCCTTTTATTATACACACACAGACATGTGCCCCTATATCTGTTACGTGTGTATACGTGTGCACATGTATGTGTGTGCATACATAGGTTCACTAAATTATTTTTGTCTCATTGTTTTGGGCAAAAAAAATCTATTTCTGAGCTTACGTTATCTACATGGAAGAAAATTCCATCCAGTAATTAATTCCTGGGGACACTCCCCTTCCCAGGTTCCTGGGACCACTTTTGGATCCTACTGTCACCAGGACTTGAGGGGACAGTGGCCTTCCCGGCAGGTGGTCCTCTGTGGTCAGAGAGAGTGTGGCCTTCACTCAGCCCATGTGGTCCCCTGAGAGCAGCTGCCTCTACTTGCCTTCACCTCGCTTGCCAGAGTATCTTTGCCAGAGCCTGAATTTCAGTGACAAGTGTCCTCTCTCCCCCGGGTCCCCTAGAAGCCATTTGCTCCTGAGGTGTTATCGGGGAACAGAGACAAGCTCCCAGCTGTCCTAGGAACTGAAAACCATGTCCCTGCGCTAGTCTTGGGGGACATCTCAGACTCCCCTCCCATTCCTCTCACTTGCATGTCCAAGTCTGCCCGTGACCTACCCCTTCAACATGCACGTGAACACACACACGTGCACACACAAACACGCAGACACACGTGTATGCACACACAGCACTTCGCCTCTCCCCACCCTCCACCCACCTAGCCCATTGAATTTTAGAGTTTTGGAAACAGAAGCTGAGAAAGTATGGAACAAGCCTTCAGAGAACATCTGCTTTAAACAGTGAAATTCGGATAGTTGATGCAAGGAATGCAAAAGCTAATTCCTTTATTATTTTTTTAATCAGAGCAAGAAAAATGTACTAAGAAAATTTAAACTTATGCTTCAGTTAGCTATCCTTCCCATTTATCTCTGCACAAACTCCTTTTCAGGTGGTGAGAGTCTGCCCGCTGCTCTGTGTCTGCTACTGCTGCGACTAGCCGCCGTGGGGCAGGACCAGGGAGCCCCCGAGGACACCGTGGCTGGGGACATCACAGGAGCTGGGTGTGCGCCCTCAGCAGTGCTTGTTTTCCAAACGTGACTTCTCTAGGGCACCCGTATGAGCAGTGCGTGCCCATGAGAAACCAGTGACCGCGAAGCCCCAGTATCCTAGATGTTGCCTCCCAGTTTCCATTTGTTACTGACAGCTTCAGCCCCTCCGAACAGCCCACCGCGTCCCGGTGCTGCTCCCGCCTGGGCTTCGAGTTTGCTCCACCCAAGTCACAGTAGAGTCCTTCAGTCCGCCCTGGCACGCTCTCGGGCTCCCACCTTGAAAGGGCGCAGACAGGAGGTTTACATCGTGATGAGCTGAAAATTTAGATCTGGTCAGTTTGTTAAAATTTTCAGTATATTTTCGGGATAGGTTTTTTAATTAGAAGGCACATGAATCCCTTTATTTCATTAGGCGACTGAACAAATCCAACAGAGCATTCAGAGTTACATATACGGCATGGAATGTAAATCGTGCTTTTCCCTTAATTTCCACGTGCCTGAAATGGCAGTTTACTTTGAATACTCAGACAGGATCTGCAAAGTCTTCGAGTGTATATTCAGTGAGATTGACTTACTGCTACTCTTCAATCTTACTTTATTGTTATTTTGACTATGTATTATAAAATAGTCCAGGGATCAGTTTATAAATTCTTCTAAAATATTCATATAATAAGCAATTAATTTAATTAGCAATTTCTAATTATTTAATAATACCAAGAATGGTTTCATGTCATAAACTATTATGCTCTATTTCTAAAAATGAAAATACAAGCAGTCGGGATGCCAATTGTCACAGGCTCTCGTTTTATATTGTTTTATGAGGCTACTGACATAATTTCTAACACTTATAAGAATTTGATTGTATTCTTTAAAAAACATCACCCAACTGACGTTTCCTCGTGGCCTGAGATCCCAGGATCTGAAAACATAAGGCAAGACACAGACTAATAATGACTTCCTTGATTTCCTAGAATACGTCATTAACGTGCCTGTGTTGGACATAAAATGGTAAATGAGCATCTCATTTAGAAACTGCTATTGCAGTCTATTGCTCCAGTTTATTTCCCATAAAAGTTTATTTTGTTGTCATGTAAATGCACTGGAAATCCCAAAATCATGTAACAATGTAGCAGACATAAATGTGCTTAATATGTCTTCATGACCTTAAGACCCAAGTAGCACACACAGTCTTCAGCTATTATTGCCAGAGTTGAATCAGCCCCAAATCTCCATGGTGGGAAAGCGCATCTCCAATGCTGCTTCTGCATATAGTGGTGGGTGGATGGATGGACCCCCAGATTTCCAAGTTGGGCTTTTAATGCCCCACCTCATTACAACACATTAGACTTCCTCCGTCCTTCCTTCCTTCCTAGATATGGGTTATGCAGACGCATAGAGTTTTCTGTCAAAACATGTTTTCGACTCCTTAATATTTTTTGGACAACAGACTGTTTCTCATTCATTAAATGTGAAAACCGGTGGTTATCCTGGGTCATGTTCCTGGGTACCACACTTGGCATTTGCGTGTGTGGTGCGCAGGTGTGTGTGTGGCGTGCAGGTGAGT
The DNA here is from genome assembly GCF_000956105.1 of Propithecus coquereli. Lineage (NCBI taxonomy): Eukaryota > Metazoa > Chordata > Mammalia > Primates > Indriidae > Propithecus > Propithecus coquereli. Next base: position 103,573 of record NW_012154496.1, on the reverse strand, counting down.
GTGTGGCGTGCAGGTGCGTGTGCTGGCAGAACAGCCTGCTGCAACTCAAACGGGAAGATGGTCATCACCTTTCACACTCCTAGACACTCCCCAGCGGGCTGGCCCATCCTCCCCCTCCGCACTGGTGGGGTCCCTGGCTTCACAGCAGCACACGCTCACGCCACTCCATGCTGGTGGGGCAGTATGCGCGTCAAGGACACTGGGTTAGCCTGTTGTGCCACACTCCAAATCTTGCAGGAGTGGTTTGAGGAAAGCATACACACTCACATACTCAAACATATGTATGCACATACACACTCACATACTCATGCACACATAAACACACATTTACACATGTGCACACTCACACACACATATACACAGGTACACGCTATACACAAATGCACACATGCACATGCATATGCACATATACACATATGAGTATACATTTACATAGCCATACACACATGCACACACATACTCACATACCCATGCACACACAAACACAACACCCACACATACACATACTATACACACATACATACAGGCACACACACTATACACAAATGCACACATACACACACACATGCACTCACACACACACACCCCACACACATACACACACACCACGCATCTATTCAGTTGTTCAAACTTACCTTTCATTCATCTTAAATCGGAAAGTTTTGTTTTTTCCAAAGTGAAAAATATCCTCAAAGGACGGATACTTACCAACACCGAGTTCATCCCAGACGAAGTGCTGTGGGATCCGAGGCGACTCCGGGAACTCCAGGGGAACACCACGCGGCTGGGGCGGGGCGGCCCGTGGAGGCAGCGTGGGAGGGTGCCCCTCGTCTGGGAGTGCAAGTGCCACCTCGCTGGCTACAAACCAGCTTCGTGACGGTGTTGTCACACTCGTATCTAGCCTGCCACTTCCCCTCCTGCGTAAGGCCAGCGTCGCTCTCAGCAGGGCGCGGCCTAAAAGCAACGCGCCCCTCCAGGCCTGTAAGAGCAGCGTCGCACTCCACTCGACATTGTGGCCACGCACAGCAGTTTACCTTCAGCACCCAAAGGCACGAAAGTTGTACTTCTATAGACACCTGTTAAAATCTAATCACAGCGCAAAAATTAGGTCGGCCAGAGTTATGATTTTTATGATAAATAATGGTATAATTCTGTCCAGCCGGGGAAAATCAGCTAAATAAACCACATACAAAATCCTCCAGATTGTGGGAAATTTTTAAATGACTTAAAGAGCACAGTGCAGGTCATGCGCGTCAGCCTCGTAGAGCGAGACGCCGTCCTGGGGACTTCATCAGGACATAGCTGGCACCTCGTGGTTATTTCTCGCTTCAGAACACGTGGTTTGCTGTGAGCCGCTGTGGGGTCTAATCCCGGGGTATGGTCCCGCCAGTACAGCCATTCGCCCTCAAGTGACATGCAAGCCATGAACAGCCCACCGTGGCCACGTCCTCTTCGCGCAGCTCTCATGGCAGCATCATGGGGTCCTGAGTACACACAAGCGAATCAGGGACCCCAGAGCTAAACGCTGACCCCAAATAGGGCAACGAGCCTTTGCTCCACCTGCCCCCGGACGGCGCCGGGAAACGGGGCCTTGCGTCGACCCAAGCACAGAGGAACACGTCGGAGCACGTCTATCCTTGGTAAAAGCCGGCAAGTGTGGGGTTACCAATATTCTACTCCAGTTCCTCAAAAAGCTAAGTAGAGAGTCACCGTATGAGCCAGGACATCTGCTACTAGGTAAGCACCCAGGATAACTGAAAACAGGGGCTCAGTCCGTGTGCACAGATGTTTATAGCAACGTTATTTACAATACTGAAATAAATGCATAACCTAAGTGTCTATCCACGGGCAACTGGATAAACGAAATGTGTTATATCCGCACAGTGGACTGCGATTTGACCGTGAAAAGGAAGGAAGTACTGACACATGGCGCAACACGGATGAACCGCAAAGACGCCATGCTAAGTGAAAGTAGCGGGGCACAAAGGGCGCAGGCTGTGTGATTTCATTTATACGAAATGTCCAGAATCGGACATAGAAACAGAAAGCGGATGGTGGTGGCGGAGAGTAAGGCGAGGGGATTGATGTTTTAGAACTCGGTGTAGGTGGGTGTCACATGTCACTGCGGATCCACTATTAATAAATGCTGCTGAATTGTGCACATTAAAATGACTCACTTTTTGTTATGTGACTTTCTCCTCAATTTTAAGAAAATCAGTTCCAAGGGGTGTGCAAGGCTGACGCAGTGAGTGAGGGCTCCTCCGAACTGTGCCATGAAATACTGACGTGGCTTGTACACGCCCCATGGCACTGGCCTGGCCGGCATTTTGTTGGTGCGGTTTATGTCTTTGTATCATGAAATCTAAGTGCTCTAATAAGCATCGGCCCTGGCTTTGCATGACGCACCAGGGCGGCGTCTCCGGAGGACACTCACCGGCAGGCTCGCCAAGCACAGCCACCGCCCAGCACAGGCCAGAGACGGACTTGCAGAGGAGCTCAGCACTCCATGGAGTTAGAAGCAGATGGCCAGTAGCGGCGTATCCAAGCTGAGGCTGGCTGAGGACCCACCGAAACTTTTGCAAGCTACAGCAGCAAAGCAGACACCATGAGAAGGCTTCGAGCTGCAGCTGGACAGACCGCACCGGAGCAATGGTCCCAACTGTGATAACTGCTGCAAAGAAAGGTCATGCTGACCTTGGGGAACTGTTGGAACTTGTACTTGATCCTACAAAATGTCACTGCCGTTTCTCACCCAGAAAAACTTCCTAAAACCTGGAGTGAAGGCACTTACGTGCTGGCCTTTGGCCAGACCTGCCGTCGGGGCTGTGAGCCCTGAGCAGCTACAGCCTTCAGCAATGGTGAGGACCATGGGGCAAGGCCTTCAACTCCACGGATTGCCGGGGGCTCATTCAGAACGACAGAGCACACCCCTCGGCGGGTGTGCTGGGCCCAGGTTTCTCTGCATGGAGGCTGCCCTCGCTCCGCGTCCTCAGCCGTGGCAGGCAGGCTGCAGCGACAGGTTTCTGCGTCAACAATGTGCACCTCGCTCGCCCGCAGCAGGTGCTGGACCGATGCAGGCGGCGCTCACTCTTGCACACTTGGAAGTGCTGGGCTCTGGCCTGCGTCCTGTTTCCTCCACTGTCTTCCTTTCCTTTTTTTTTTTTTAATTGAGTTCATTACTAATAATGCTGTCGACGCCCCCTTCCTGCTTTTGTTATTTTCAGCCCCCCAACCACGACCCCAGTTGCATGTAAGTGGCTCTGGGCAGAGAGAGAAATGTGGGGCCCCCTGGGGCTCTCATCCCCTCTGCCCTGTGCCCTCTTTCCCACCCCTCTGTCTCTCTTTCTCTTTCTCCCCCTCTCTGCCTCTCTTTACCTTTCTCTGTTTCTTTTCCTCTCTCTTTTTCTCTCTCTCTCTCTTTACCCCCCTTCTCCCTCTCTATCTCTTTCTGCTGTCCCCTCCCTCTCTCTCCCACTCTGTCCCCTCTCAGGCCCCAGTGCTTCCTCTGCCTCAGCTAGTCAAGTCCTCAGGCCCCGTGGCCTGTCCAGAGATCAATATGTTTGGTGGGGGCGGGAGGCCCTGCGCGCTCACAGCTGAAGCCCTCCCCCGGGTACAGCACTTACGAGGACGACTGTATAATTAAGTGGGGACCAGCGCTCACCTCCCCCAGCCCCCGCGAGGCAGACGAGGAGCCCCTCATTATCCAGCAAAGAGCACCATGATTGGCCGCTCGGCCAGGCCTCCAGTGGCGCCTCTGTCACCGCGGTGGGAGGAGTGAGCTTTCTGTCCGAGCTGGCTTCGCCAAATGCTATCATTTTAAGAGCCGTGAAGGAGAGGGAGCGGGGCCTAGGGGTATACACAGCCCCATATGCCGGCGACAGTGATACACGCGTAATTCTAGACTGTTCGAGTGACACATTAGATCGTTTCTGCCCCAGAACATGAGACAGCCGAGGGGATTATGCGGGACAGGCTGTCACGCGATGAAATTTTCAGAAATCTGTTAACCCCGGCCCAGACCCAGTGAATATTTTATTGCTTAACACTGAGAGAAAGTATATTTATTAACTACAGAGAGACGTGGCTGAGCGGCGCTGGCTGCCTGGCGCAGAGACGCTGGGGCCAGGCCGCGGGCAGGCGGGGAAGGCGCCTCCTGCCGCCCAGCCCACGTGGCTCACACCCGGGGCACGAAAGCCACACAGGTCGAGGGCAGGGGACTCCTCAGGCAGGACCTTCTTGGGACACTCAGGACACCCCACGTGGCAAACCCCGGGAGCAGGAAGGCCGCGTGCCTCAGCCCACAGAGAGAGTTCAGGCCCGGTGCTGTGTGCAGGTGTGTTCTTTGAAAACTGGGAGGCCGTGCTGCACGTTGCACTCTGACCGTTTTTACTCACAATAGAAAAGAAAGATGGTTTTTATTTTGGAGGACAATGGGAAACAAAGCATGATTTAGAGTCACAGGCTCCAAGCAAGCACACGCTGCTGTGTGTCACAGCCACACGAGGACCCCAGAATGCACCGTCGAGGCACGAATACTGACACAAAACTGCTGCAGAATCCCTACCTGCAGGGCCATTTGGGTAAGGAGGCCGCGCTGGGGACCTGGGTGTGTTTCCCAAGCTGGTCGCTGAGGAAGAAGAGCAGAGAGCTGGGGGCAGGGCGGCCTCCCGTGCGGGTGGTGGGCGGGGGAAGCCAGGTGCAGCTGGGTCCCCTGTGCGGCAGGGACAGAGAAGGGACTGGACAGGAAGCCTCTCTCCACAGCGTCTGGATCCCTGGGAGCTCCCTCAGGCAAGCCACCTGCCCCCACATCCAGTTCTCTCCCAGGGAAACTGAGTCAGGGGTGACTACGGCTCCTGCACTTGCAGAGGACTTCCGGAACTCCTCGCGGCCAGGTCTACAGGCCCCGCGAGGACTGACGAGACCAACCCCTCCGGCAGGTCTGAGTGACCGCTGTTTACCTAATCACCCTCTACCTCCATTTACCCTGCTTTGTCCTCGTTGCAGGGACTGACTTTCATTTTTAGACAAATAAACCCGAGAGAAGACCCAGAGGGTCACAAAGGCGGTGGTTTCTGCGACACAGCTCATTGGCAGCCGTCCGTGCACGCTCAGAGGCAGCGATGAAAGTGGAGCCGCCCGGCTTTTCAGCAGATCGCCCAGATGACTGAGATAACGTTTGGCCAACAATGTCACAGGGTCATGGAAAAAACCAACACAATATGCTTCTCCCAGCCCTCCCCGCCCGAGCGCGGGCTCAGTGTAAGCAGAGCCCGGGGTGAGTGCGGCAGAACAAAGCAGCCCTCTGCTAATTGACTGAAAAATTAGCCCGGGCGCCCCATGGGAGGCGCAGGAGGCTGCGGCAGATGGAGGCTGCCCGGGCGCCGGGCGCAGAAAGCCGCTCGAAACCTGCTGCGGATCTGCCGCAATTATGGGTCACAACAGGCCTCGTGTCAAACAGCTCCGGCAAGACCCGCCGAGGGGGGAGGCGGGCAAGGTCACAGTGGACCGCAGACCCCAGACCTTCCCCTTCGGACTCACGCCGCGCTCTGGAAGGCGCTCAGATTCTCGCTTTGGGGCCTGTTTCCAGTTCGGTTTGTTTGTTTTCCTAGCCTCAGCCTCTAGCCCGGACAGATGCCCTCCCGTGCGCTCTCTGATTCTGGTGCTCCGGATTCACGCGTGTCTCTGCGTCTCGGCCCCAGCTCTGGGTCCGCGAGGACCAGGCCGCAGACACGCTGGTGCATCGCTCATCGTAAATGTGCGGGGTGCGTGTTCACGCCGCGTGCGCACGCGGGGCACGCACGCGTGGGCACCTCTCCAAGCACAGCAGCAGCTAGGGTCATCTGCTCCTCCAACAGGAAGTCCCACCTCCTGGCCTCTGCTGGGTCCGCGGCTCAGAGGATGCTCTAATCGCAGGTCTGGCCCGGGTCTCAGGATGCGAAGTGCGTTTCTACTAATACTCGCCAGGCCACCTCCCGACGCCCGTGGTGGGGAATTCTCGGATAGCTGACGTTTTGAAACGCCATGTAAGCTGGATTGATAAATAAATGATGGCAATTTGACACTATGCCCCTTTGCCTTCTACCGGAAGAAATAAAGATCCGACGTTAGTACAAAGTAGGAATTCTATTCCACCTGCTGACGTGGGGGGAAAAGACAGGTTTGCTTTCGTCACATACTCCTTAGGTTTGGAAATAAATACGACTTTAGTTTCTTCTGAGATTGTTAATTTCTGTTAAACATGTTCATTGTAAAATTATTAATTATCTCACTTTACACAAACGTCTTCATTTTTGTCCCATTTTTGTCCCCTTCTATAGAAAGCACTGCACTGGCGCCTCCTAACTTCATTACTGTGATATAAAATCACATCCCAGGGGACAAATCAGGAAGTTTAACCAGCCTATGTATAGCTGATGATTTTTTTAAATATAGGATACACTATGTCTTTATGCATTTATATGTGAGGTTTAGTATATATTCTGTGAATAACAGAAAACTTTAATAATCTAACTTTGCTAAATTATTGTAAACATGATAAAAAATGATATTCCATCATTATAGTGATTCTAGAAAAGAAAAAGAACATGAAAGAAAATCACCCATAATCCTGCAAAAGTAATTCACCTTTTATCACTTTGTATATTCCTCTTCATTTTTGCCATGTCAGAATTGTATATAAAATTAAATATAATTCACAAGTTTGCAAAATGGGCCATTTCACTTAATATTATTACCAATTTGCTTTATCATGTTGCTGCAATCTTCATGGTTTTTATTTTAATATTCTAGCAAGTGGCATTACCATAATTTGCCTAGTTACGCCATTTATTTCTTTTTCTTCAATTTTAATTTTTAAATTATCATCAGTAAGACTGCACTTTTGTGTGTGGTGTTGTGCAGATGTACAGATTCATGTAAACGTTACCACAATGGTGACACAGAGCAGCCCGTCCCACCAGAAGGACTCCGCCTGCCCTCCACCCCTTACCACTCACCTGCCCCTCCACCCCTGCACCCAGGACCCCTAGGTGCTCCCATTGTTATGGTTTGTCTGTTTGGGGACATCACGTAAGTGTAAATGGAGTCCCACAGCATCCAACCCTTTGACACTGGCCTCTGTGGCTCGGCCCTGTGTCTCTGAGACTCGTTCACGCTGTGTGTATGGTGGCACATCCCTTTTCATCCATGACTGGGATTCCATGGTCTGGGCGTGTCCTATATTTTAAAAAATCATCAGACATATATGGGCTGGCTTAAACTTCCTGACTTTTCTACTGGGATGTGATTTTATGACTTTTTTCACATCTCGTAATGACAAGAATGTACCAGTGACGTAGGAGGAGCTTGCCTTCTGCCGGAGCTTGTCAACTCACCGGCCTTTTGAAGGCACTCGGGATGTTTCCGTCTTTGGGCTCCTACAAATAAAGTCACTGCATGTATTTCTGCACAAGTTTTTGTGTGAACACAAATTTACATTTCTTTAGGATAAATACCCAGGGGTGGGTTACTGGGTCACCTGGTAAATGTATGGTTACTTATTTACAAGAAACTTCCAAACATTTTTCCAGAGAAGCTGCGTCACTTTTCACTGCAGCCAGCAAAGTGCACTCCAGCTGGTCCCATCCTCCTAGCACTGGAAACTGTTTTGATTCCAGCCTCACTAACAGGTGTGCAAAGTGTCCCATCGTGGTTTCGTTTGATTTCCCTGCTGGCTAATAATATCGGACATATTTCTTTACGCTTAATTTCTTACATCCTCTTTGGTGAAATGTCTGCCCAAATCTGTTGGTTATTTTTAATCGAATGTTTTTTACTATTTAGTTTTGAGATCCTTTTATATATTTTGGTTATATGTCCATAGTCAGATGTGTGATTTACAAATACTTTCACTCAATTTATATTTGTATGTAATTCTCTTAACCTTGTTTTTCACAGAGCAAAATTTTTTAATTTTTATGAAGTAATTTTTTTGAGTAGTTAGGCCCTTTTCCGTAAGTTGTTGAAGTTCATGGTGCAGAATCATTTGTGGCATCGGCTTGTTCTTTTAACGTCCATGAGGTGGTACTATCTCTTCCATTCTTGATTGGCAATTTGTATCTTTTTTTCTCTCTTTTTTCTTTTTCAATCTAGCTAGAAGTTTATCAATTTTATTGATGATTTCAGAGAACCAGCTTTCAGGTTTTTTTTTTTTTTCGTTTTCTCTGTGGTTTTTTTTGTTTTCAATTTCATGGATTTCTGCTTGCATTTTTATTATTTTCTTTAGTTCATTGATTTGTGTTTATTTTGCTCTTTAGCTTCTTAAAGAAGCAGCATGGATCTTTGACTCAAAACCTTGTTTAAATTTCTCAAATATACTTCTAATGCTATAAATTTCCCTTAAAAAACAATTTCAAGTACATCTCACAAATTCGATGTGGTATATTTTCATTTTCTTTTTATTCAAAATAGTCTTAATGTCCTTTGAAACTTTCCCCTCTATTTATGAATTATTTAGAAGTATGTTGATTAATTTCTATGTATTTGGAGATTTTATTAATAAAAATATCTTTTCTTATTGATTTCTAGTTTTCTACTATGATTTAAAAACATAATTCAATTTCCTTAAGCTTGTTAATATTTGTTTTATGACTCGGATATGAATTATCTTGATGAATGTTACATGTACATCTGAAAAGAATGTGTATTATGTTGTTGGGATGAATGTTGTTTAAATATCAATTAGGTGCAGTTGTATGATGGTGTTATTGAGTTCTTCTATATTCTTGATGATTTTTTTTTTTCTTTTTGACACTCTATCTCGCTCTATCAACCCAGGCTAGAGTGCAGTGGCATCATCATAGCTCACTGCAACCTCAAACTCCTGGGCTAAGTGATCCTTCCAAGTAGCTGGGACTATAGGCACAAGCCACCTTGCCCAGCTAATTTTTTTATTTTTTGTAGAGATGGAGTCTTCCTATATGGCTCAGGCTGGTCTTGAACTCCCAGTCTCAAGTGATCCTCCTGCCCCAGCCTCCCAAAGTGCCGGGTTGACAGGCATGAACCACCGCACCCAGGACTGATTTTCTGCGTACAAGTTTTATCTGTTACAGAGAGATGAATGTCAATATGTCCAAGTATAATTGCACATTGTCTATTTTTACTTTTAATTCTGTCAGTTTTTGCTTTATATTGTTAGTGCATACACATTTAATACTGCTATATCTCTTTAATGAATCGACTCATCATGGGGCATTGTCCCTTTTTAGCACCATCATTTTCTTTGCTCTGAAGTCTGCTGCTTTTGGTATTAATGTAGACTTTCCAGCTGTCTTTTATTAGTGTTCTAATGGAATAATTTTTCCATTCCTTTTTAATCTGACTATATCATCACACATGAAGTTAGTTTGCATGGACAGCATAGAGTTGGATAATTTTTTATATCCATTGTGATAAACTTTGTCTTTTTTACTGTTATATTGGAACCATTTATATTTATGGTAATTACTGATATATTTGGATTTAGGTCTATCATTTTGTTATTTTTTTTCTCTTTGTCCTTTCTATTTTTGTTCCTCAGTTTCCCCTTTCTTGACTTTGGTTATTTGCAGATATTCCCTTTTAGTACATCTATTGCAATTTTTACTCTCTCTCTATATTTATATCATACATTCATAAATGTACTGTATATATTTTTCACATCCACATCCACACATATAGTCATGAAATGTATGTTTATAATTATTTAGAGCTTCTCTAGAGACTGCAATATACATACTTAACTTTTCACAGTTACTTAGAATCTGTAATTTACCTTATAACCATATAGGCTCTAACGTTTCCCTTTACATTATAGTTTGCTGGATGTATTAGAAACCCATCTAAAAATGTTATAAATTTTGCTTTCAAACATCAAGCATATTTTAAAGCTCTTAAGAGAAGAAACTTTATTATATTTACCTAGACATCTACCATTTCTACCATTTGTTTTTCCCATTTAAGGAACATTTCCCTTAAATGTTCCTTCAAGGATTACTCCCTTTCTACTGAAGACTTTCCTAGCAATTATTTTAGAGTGGGTCTTTTGAAAACACATTCTCTTCCTGTCTCTTCATCTGAGAATATTTTTATTCTGCCTTTGTGCTGAGGGATATTTTCACTGGACACAGAAGTCAGAGTTGACAATTCTTTCACTTCTGCACTTTAGAAATTTTCTGCCTCTTTCTTCTAACTTCCGTTGTTTCTGATGAAAAACACACAACCTTTTAATCGTCCCTGTATAGATAACATCAGTTTTCACTGGGAGATTATTTTTTGTTTGTTTTTAATGTTTAGCTTTTTTATTATGCTGTACCTTGGTGTGGATGTCTTTGGCTTTCTGCTGTTAGGAAGGCAGAGTGAAGCCTTTCACCAGACTTGGGAAGTTTTCAGTTGTAGTATCTTGAAATATTTTTTTTAACACCAACCTTTCTTCATCTCTGGGACTCTGATGAAATAAATGTTAGAGATTCAGTCAGTATGTACCATAGGTCCCTGAGTCACAGGTTTTTTTTTAAATCTAATTAATATTTTTAAAGTTTCTCTTATCACATTTTCAGTTTTAAAATTTCCATTTTTTAATATCTTCCATTTATTTTTTTAGAATTTCTATTTTCTCTTTTGTTTTAAAAGAATCCTGATTGCTTCCTGGAGCACATGAGTAACAGCTGCTTCGAGGTCTCTGTGGGACCATCCCGCCATCTGCGTCATCTTGATGCGGTGTCTGTTGAATGTCTTTTCACAGAGGGTTGAGATTCCTCTGGCTTGTTTCATGTTAAGGAGTTCTGCATCATACCGTGGACATTTCGAACATTATGTTAAAAAATTCTGCATTATATTTAAATCCTATGAACAATGATGATACTTTTGTTTAATAAACAACCTATTAGGTGCAGCCTGCAAGATCCAGTACGTCCAAATTAAATAACTGGAAAAGTGAACTATGCATCCGTGTATGTGTGTGTGTGTGTGCGCGCATGTGTGAGCAAACTTCTTCAGGTATTGAACTACGGGCATATAAGGACTGTGATCCTTGGGGAGGATGGGGAACAAAAGAGTTGAGACATATCATTGCCCAGCTTTAGGGATGGAGGAACATTTTGGACCACAGTGTAGAGCAGCGGATCCTGAGCTACACAGAAGAAGAACAAAGAAATCCATACTTAGTGCTGAATACCGAGTTGTGAGCATCACGGTAAGATGAAACTCATAAGCGCAGAAAGATGGGTAAGTGAACGGGAGGTTCAGGCTTTGGAGTAGTGCAACTCCCTGTAGCAGGGTGGGGAGTGCTGGCTGGTAAACCAGGGCAAGCAGAGTATTCCGAGAACACTCTCCAGCAAAGCCGATGAGCCACAGGCAGGAAAACCACGTAGGAAACCACAAGAAGATTCGTGATAAAATGTATGAGAGCATGAATAAAGAGAAATTCTCAAAATCAGGCAGAGGAAAAACACACATTAAGTCTAGAGGAAGAATAGTAACAGTTACAGCAGACTTTTCACGAGAAACTGCTCAGGCCAGGAAACAATGGGACAGCACGTCCACAGCGCTACAACTGGCTATGCAAAATCCTAATGCTGGTGCAAGTAACTCTCCAAACCGAAAGGGAAATACAGTATTTTCACAGGAGCATTCACCAAGAAAAATTATATGCTGAGCCACAAGTCTCCAAGAACTTTTAAAACTTAAAATTATGCAAAATATTTTTTCTAACCATGACCTGACATTTCTCCTAAGGTTGTTGCCTAGATTCAATGTGATCCCAGGACCACTCCCAGGAGGTGTTTTTGTAGAAACCAATAAGATGATTTTAACATGCGTGTGAAAATTCAAATGATCTAGCGTAGTCAAAAGAATGTTGTTTTTTACATAGAACGAGGCTGACATACTTATCTTACTTGTGGACTCCAAGTCTTACTATAAAGTTACAAAAATCAAGACAGTGTGCTGTTGGCATAAGAATAAACTTATAGGTCAATGAAACAGAACAGAGAGTTCTATAACAAACTCCTGTAAATGGAGTCAAATGATTTTTTTGAAAGGTGCCATGGTGATTCAATGGGGAAAGGATTTTCTTTCGAACAAGTGTTGCTGCAAAAATGAGATATCCATGTCACACACGATAAAACCATTTCCCTTGCTCACACCATGTACAGAGTTATTTCAAAATGCTTCATGGACCCAAATGTGGAAGCTAAAAATATCAATTTTATACACAAAAATAGAGAAGAAAAAATTATTTTTAATTTATCATGGTCAAATTGTTCTTAAGACACAAAAAAGTAAAAAAGAAAACTAAAAGATAAAATGAACTCATTTAAGTGGCAATTTGTATCTGCGCTTTTCTTCCCCAAAACCCATAACCCCAGTCTAGTCATAAGTAAAACATCAGACGAATCCCAACTGAGGGACACGCTACAAAGTACCTGACCAGTGCCCCTCAAAACTGCCAACGCCATCAAAAGCAGGAAACGTTTGAGAACCTGTCATAGCCAAGAGACGCCCGTGGAGACCTGAGTATCGAATGTCATGTGGTAGCCTGGGTGGGAATCCCAGGGCAGAATCAGGACATTAGGGAAAAACTAAGAAAAACTGAATAAAGTATTGGCTTTAATTAATAGTAATATATCAACATTTGTTCATTAATTGTGACTAATGTACCATGCTAATGTAACATGTTATTATTAATAATAAGAGAAACTGGATGTGGAATTATGAGAACTCTCTTTGCAACTTTCTGTAAGTCTAAAACTGTTTTAAAATAAAATATTTATTGGTAAAGTAAAGACAAAGATATAATTTATCAATTTCTTCTCTTCAAAAGACATCAGTATGAGAATTAAAAGTCACGTCCACAAGCAAGGGAAATTTTCCACAACACATACATCTGACACATGACTTCTACCCAGAATGAATGAGAGCATTTACGGCTCCATCCTAAGTCCTGCACCCCAATTTCAGCAGAAGAAGGAGGCTAAGGATTGAACAGACACTTCACCAAAGAAGACATATGAATAGCAAATATGGACATAAAAAGATGCTCGATGTCATTCGTCATTGGGGAAATGCACGTGGAACCACAGTGAGATACCTCTACATGCCCACCAGAGCGACTCAAATCAGAACAGGCGGGCCCTAGCCAGTGTCGGTGAGGGCGGAGCAGCTGCCAGCTGTAGGAGTGGGCAGTGGTGCCACCACTTAGGAAAACAGCTGACGATTTCTTATAAAGCTAAACACTCACTTACCAAATGTGCCAGAAAATCTTTTCTTTGTATTTACCCAAATTCTTACAAGTAAACGTTCATGGAGACTTCGATTGTAATTGCCAAGAATCGGAACCCACCCAAATACCCACCGGCAGGTGAGCAGATGCTGCCGCCCATCCGTAGGATGGCGTGCTATTCAGCATGTACGAGGAAGGAATCACAGACACAACACACAGATGGACACTGAAAACACTGTTCTGCACAAAGGAATTAGACACAAAAGTATATAATTTCGGGTACACAAAGCACAGGGAGAAGAGATTGATGTGTGGCGACAGAAAGTCAATCCGTGGTTGCTTCGGACTGGGGCTGAGGGTGGGATTAATGGGGAAGGGGCCCAAGGGACCCTTTGGGGATGAGGGGCGCCTTCTGCGTCATGGAGCAGCAGTAATTTATTTCATCAGCCTCATCAAAGCGTGTGCTTCAGATGTGTGCACTTCAGTGTTGTAAATGATACTGCAATACAGTTGATGGAAAAATCCAAGACCCCGGGGATCAATTCCAGAAGGTAGGTGGAGAGAACATTCCAGCAGAACCGAGGTGAACACGCGCAGAGGTTGGCGCTGGTACCCGCGATGTGGCCGTCAGTGCAGGGGTGAGTAGAAGATCTTCACGGCTGCGCCAGTGTCTGCTGAGTGACTGATAAGGTGACTTTTTTGGGTGACAGCTCTTAGAAACGGTGCTTTGAGCCTGGAGCACAATGGTGGGATGCGCTGGGGAGCCACGGCACACGGGTGGGACAAAGGATGGCTGGGCCGATCCGCACACAGGGACATCTCCCACGCGTTGAGCAGCGGCTGCGATTCCCTTAAATAACGTCCATTCTTTTTGGGATAGACCAGCTACTCGGAGATGATTGAAAACTTTAAAACACTGACTTGTTGGGGTTGGGGCTCTCTGACTTCATGTTAAGGGTAATACAATCTGAGCCGCTTCAGAAAAATCAAGATGGAATCTCAGAACCAACTGCCAAATAGCATCACTCAGCTTGGGAGGTGCCCTCACGGAAACACACAGGGATCCTGTCGGCAAATACAGAAACATTTGCTTCCCCCGTCCCCATCTCTAAACACAAACTTGAAAAGGTTCCAAAGTTAACACTGGTTGCACGCACATACACACGCACACACACGCATGCACGCGTGCGCAGCATGTACACAGGGATTAAGGTGTACATGTTGGGTTTTGTGCTTCCTCGTGTCTCTTCTTTCTCTCACATGATGGGGGATACTCGGGGTGCTGTAGGCTGCTTTGCAAACAAGACGCAGTGCTATCACTCCTTGTCTTTCTCTAACAGTTTTGGGTGGTTTAAGTGAATTCATTGCCTTTTGCAAAAGGCAAAAGATACGTGAGGATTCCCCGCCAGGCCAGAGTGAGAAAGACCCAGAGCCCAGGCTGGAGGGCCCGAGGGTCCCAATTCAAGCCACCCCTTGGGGAAGCAGCCACCAGAGCTCTGGGCGGAGACAGTGGAAGGAATGGCTCTGTCCTCCTCAGCATTGCCCTGGAACCGCGCAATGGGCTTGGCTTGAAAACCGTGATACATGTTCAGTAAGGCCGTGGGTACCGGATGTAAAGCACAGAGGAGTGCGGGGAACCTCGGGTGCCATGACATGAACGTGTGTGTCTGCCCCACGGCAGGGCTGTGGCCCGCAGTCCTTCTGGGCTTGGCCTTGGCACCGGCACCTCCCGCCACTGATGCCAACCTGGGTGCCACATCCTCTGTCCTCACTCGGGCTGGACACGTCACAGCAGAGCCCCCCTCGCCTCCCTTGCCCTATTGTCCCTGTTCAGGTGAACAGTGCCGCACACACTCAGGAACACGCATCAGAGCACGTCTTGGGCCCTCCCTGTCACAGCCCCTATGGCTCGTTCTGATTGGTGACGTTGCCCCAGAGTCACTGTGGTCCAGGCCCCATGGTGAGTGGGTCGAGGGCCTGGGCACGGCTGGGGGGACCTCCACGTGGGGAAAAATCAGCAACTCCCAGCACAGGCTTCGCAGTGTGGGCACGGTACGGCCCCCTGTGAGGTGGGAGAGTGGAGGGAAAGCTCTGTGTGAACGCCCCTGGGCGGCTGTGCTCACAGCCTTCGCGTGGTGCCGGCCTGTGTTCATTCTCTCTCTGTCTCTCTCTTTCTGCCCCCGTCTCTCTCTCTATCTCTCTATCTATCTATCTGTGGGGGTGTGGGGCTGGGCCCAAGACAGATAAATGTGTGAAATCCCTGTGGAAAGTTTCATATGCGTGGATACCTACATATCCATATATACCCATTCGACACTCACTTATTCATCAGCTACTGAGCGCCAACTGCGTGTGCGCATACATGCCTCATAGGAATGTGTTGATATTGTAATTTCCTATTTGAATTCAGCGTTCTGTGACGTCCAGTTGAAAGGGACTGTGCTCTTCTCGACTAGAGCAATCTTTATTTAGCTAAATGGCTGACAGATCAGAAGACTTGATCATCGCGCTAACAACATGTTTACCTCAGGCTTATTTATGAAAACTAGCTCCAATTTATTAACAGTTTGAAAACACAAGGTGGACCCTCTTCGGTGAAAAACACAAGAATGCACAGGTGGAGGGGCTGTGACGAGGACAGCGTTCTCATTCTGTGTGCAGAGACGTCAGTTTTGCTTTCCAGACGTGAAAGGCGCCGGCCACCCTGAGCAGGTCCAGTGCATGGCCCAGTCCAGCCTCAGAGGGAGCTGGGTGGGAGGAGGGCGCCGTTCGGCAACCTGTACACGTGCAGGGAGGACAGATTTTCCCTTACACAGAGTTTAAATTTTTTAAAAATCACACACAAAAAAATCATGATCACTGTCTTTTCTTACAAGCTTAGTGAACCCAGCCACGCAGAGCCACCCACATCACGAGGACCGGTGGAAGTGGGTTGAGCCGGTCGGGCTCACCAGGCCACGCTGGACTCCACCAGCCTCTGCACATGTGTAAATTTGTGACCACAGCTGTGCTAGGCCAGGGCTTCGCAGACATGTTTGGTAAAAGCCCAGGTGGTTGGTATTTTAGGCTTCACAGTGTGTCCGGTCTCTGTTGCAGACGCTCAGCTCTGCACTTACAGTGCAAATCAGCACAGATGACACATAGACTGATGGGTGTCAGTGTGCTCCAATAAAACTTTACTTATGGACCCTGAACACTGAGAGTTATAGAATTTTTACATGGCGAAAATATTATTTCTTCTTTGACTTTTTATTCAACCATTAAAAAAAACTATAAAAAACATTCTTAGCCCCAGGGGCTTAAAAAATCAAGTCGTAGGCCAAATTTAACCTGTAGTTTGCAGACCATGGGACCAGAGCACAGTTTTTGAGAATGGAACAAATTTCATTCAAATCGACCATTGGCACAAAACAATCCGTGTGCATGAGACAGAACTGTGATGTCCGTGCTGGGCCTGCTCGAGCCCTTGTTCCAGGTTGTTCTGAAACTTGAGTGAACACAGGCGAGGCCAGAACAGAGACTTCCAAAGGCAGGCACCGGGTCGGGGTGCTGTGGGCCATCTGTCTGCCCCGCAGGTGAGTTTCCGTGAGCGGGGCCCGGGTCAGGTGGAAAGTGTGCCGCAGGCCGGGGCGGGAAGGCAGCGGTGTGGAAGGCGTGTCCTCTACACCCAGGTAGAGGACAAGAGAACCCAGGGCCATCCCAGGTGACAGGGCCACCCGAATGCCACCCAGAACCTCTCCACTGCAAGTACGACAACAGGACATACAGGACCAACTGGGACATTGTGACAGCCTCATTCATTCTAGTCTTGCAGCAAGACCGCGATTAGAAGACAAGGTTTAACGAGGGATTCTCTAGGAGGGCGCCTTAATCGTGATTCCCGGCCTTGGCAAGTTTCATTGCTCTTCCTGCTTCTGTTGACCTTCTTCACGATGCAAGTCCAGGCTACGAAGCTCCCTGTCTACTCTGTGTGTGACCGACTTGTTTCAGGCATTGGGGCCCCAGCATTTCCAGGCGGAGTGTGGGCCTTGCGAAAGTAAGGTCTGTTAACGTCTCTCTGCAAGTTAGCGCCTGGAGGAGAGGAGTGGAGGCTCCCTGGCTCAGGGGCAGGTTTGCCAGAGTCCATGGGACTGCACGGCAGGGGGGTGTCTGTGGTCCTGGTGGCTACACCCAATGTCACAAGGGGCCACTCACCATCCTGGAGGCACCTAAACCTCAGGTCAGTCGGATTTGGTAAACCTCTGGTTTTGTTTGCCAATTTTCTAACCAAGAATTCGAGAGACCATGCATGAGGCACACGGTAATGGTTTGGAGGCAAAATCATTTTCCTCTCTTCCAAAGGAAGAAGCAAACGGACGCCAGGCAGGTGCCTCAAGCTTCGAGTTTTCACCTTGAGACACGTGGGGAAGGAAGACGGCAACAGCACGGGGATCGGGAAAAGCTGCCGACGCATTCTGGAAAAACCTTTCGTGTCTACTTCAAAAATCATTGATTCCTATAAAATGAAACCGTGAAATTACTATTCTAGAATTAAAATGAACATAAGAGCTAATTAAAAAGTGTGGCATCTGCTTTTTTTGCCGAAGACCGTAGTTAAGTTAAATTCGCTGAGGAAACCCCAGTTGTCGGTGTTTCATGTGCAGGCGTGACTGTATTTATGCCACCTTCAGGGAGAAAACGTGCTGAGTAGAACACTGTTTTTTCAGGCCTAAGTGAATTTGGATTAATCCTGACTCCATTATTGTGCTGGCCTCTGGGTATCAGCGATCCACAGGGCCGGGAAACCACTAAATTGGATGGAGCGGACCTGGTGGCAGGAAGACTCCGCTGCGTGTTGCTGTCCCCGCCGACCCGGGAATGGGAAGGGTAGATCCAGCGTCTTCTTTCCAGGAAGGAGCCTCGGTCAGATTTCTGTCTCCGTCCGATTGCAGTTTAAAGACACGTGGTCCCCAGTTTCCTGGAATTGCCTGGTGAGGGCCCAAGAGGGGCTGCAGTAAAGCCAGCTCTTGGAAACCCTTCGCAGCCAATGTTATTTTTCTAATCCCACAAACCCAACTAGGGGTTTGCATGGCCCTTTCCAGAAATGTCTCCAATTTTCTCTGGCAATTTGTTGCCTACTCTGGTATCCTTTCATTCAACAAGTTCTTCTGGAATTGGTCAGAAACATTCTTTTTAAACATGGATTCTAAAATAGAAGATGTTTGTACTAAGAGGACCAAAAAAAGACTGCAACGTTTTATTGCACAGTGATGCATCGTTCATAGAGTGCTTCCCTTGGGGCTACCCCGCATTTGTGAAACTTCTCAAAGTGAAGAGTAAAAAAACCTCTATCTCCTACCTGATTTATACTCTACAGCAGTGGTCCCCAACCTTTTTGGCACCGGGGACCGGTTTCAAGGAAGACGATTTTTCCAGGGACTGGGGGTGGGGGGTGGGGAAGGGGAAGGCGGAGATCAGGCGGTGGGAGCCATGGGGAGCGGCTGCAGACACAGAAGAAGCTTTGCTCCCTGGCCCGCTGCTCCCTCCTGCCCTGCAGCCCCCTAGTTCCTACGTTTCATTGAAGGCAACTGGTCCCTAACAGGCCACGGATCGCTACCGTCTGCAGCCTGGGGTTGGGGACTGCAACTCCACAGAGGATAAGACTCCTTATTGATTATTCGAACATGCAATGTTTCTAGTAAGTAGTTAACAATAAAGATTCAGCATCATTTTTCTGTAGGTAATAGCCAATTTTAGTGAAAATATTACAATATAAAATGTGACTAATAAGTACTCACATTCGAACTTGTTCAAATATTGTATAATAAGCTGGTTATATGGCATGTTAACCTAAAGCACATCATTCTCATCAACATTTATAATCTAATTGTCAATATTATACACATTAAGTGTTCCTAAAAGCGTATTTTGACACAAAAGGCCGTGTGCGGGCTGAACGGGTTACCGAAGTAGAGTGCGTGCTGCTGCGTGGGTGGGTCCTGTCATACACACAGCAACGCTGCGATTTTTGCTGTCACAGCACCCAAAACACCTAATTATCATAAAATGTTTTCCAAATTCCGAGTTGAAAATACATTCTGTCCTCGGCTGTCCGATGGCTTTGAAACCCAGCTTAGCGACAGAAAGGTGTGGTGTTTGCTCAGCACTGGTCGGACCTTCCTTCGGACACCGACGACAGACCCTCGCTGTAGACGCTGCTCCTGCAGGACGGCCTATGGGCAGCAGAGCCAGCGCAGGGTGGCCGTATTTTTCACGCTTAATGTCAGATCACAGAGGAAACAACCATTAGAATGGTGGACGTTCTTTCTAAGTTTTATCTTAATTTATACAAAGTTAACGGAACACACTTTGGGCCCCAGCGTGGCTTTCTGCCCGGGGCTGATATCTCACACTCACTCCCTTTTCCCATAGTGGAGCTCCACGAGCCGGACCCTGCCCACATTCTGCCTTCACCACCCTTGCTGTGCCCTGCGCAATCCCCAGTGCCGACTGGCAGGTGGCACGCGGACGCAGGATCAGCCTGCTATTGGATCTCCCTAGCCTACATTTCCTTCCTTGTGTGCATTGTGCATAGCTGTTAGGACAGACATTACAGGATTTAATTATTGACTACATTATTAATAGCACTTAGAACAACTGATATCTATGTAGCACCTGTAATATGCAGGTAGAATGTTACTGTATGTTCAAATTCTCTTGATCCTCACAACTGTATGTGGTAAGTGTTATTATCCCATTTTGAGGATAAAGAAACGGAGGGACAGAAAGAGGATGTAGGTTGCCCCAATTTAGTAGCTTATGTCCCTGTCAGAGGTGGGAATCAATTGGCCCATCTCACGAAGAACCGCACTGCAGAGCACTAGGCAGAAGTGTGAGCAGAGCGCCGGTTCTCCGCAGCTTGCAGGCACGGGGAGCTTGTCCTCACCACTGTGCGCGGCGCTCCAGCCAAGCCCTACTTGGGTCAGAGACAGTGTTCTTAACACAGCAAGTGCAGCACCAGGCAGGCGCCAGGCAAGGCTGACGGGTGAGTGGCCACCGTCACCTGAGGATCTGTGCGCATCATCACAATGTCCTCTGGAAGCAAAGGTAACAAGGCTGTAGGATGCAAGGCCACCGACCTGCCTTTCAAAGCAGCCAGTCAGCGAGAACACACGCTCTTCTGCTCTGTGCTAAGAACCACCCTGTGGAGAGTGTAATCCTACCAGCCACGCCTATCTTTGCTCAGTGCAGCCGCGAGGTCATTTCTACACACGACACGGGAAGTTTGGCACCGGCAGCTCCACCTTGTAGAGGAGAACGTGAGCCAGCAGAAGCAAGTCCCCTGCTCAAGGCTCCCCTGCTGGCCAGCTGCCGCCTCCTGCGGAGCTGTGGGCCCCCTGCATGTGTCTGCGTCTTCCCCACGAGGAGCTGCCCTTCTCGTGAGGGCACATCCGGGTCTGTCATGGGCACAGCCAGTGAAATTGGAGAGAAAAACACAGAGATGAGGTGACAACTAACAGTGGGAGGCAATGTGCAGTGATAATATCAAAATATTCCGTTTTAATACTTGCATCCGTGTGACTTTTCAGCGTCTCCATTTCTAGACAGGGTATGTGTATTGTCTGCATTGTAAACAATAAAAGAAGCCAGAACATTCCACAGGACTGATGTTACGGTGGTGTTGGATGTTGACATCCGTACCGACGTGCCAAGCAGGATCCATCATAAGGCCGTGTTGGAAAAGCAATGAGAAAAGCGTCGCGTGGCAGAGATTATTATGTTGGGGGTTCCTTGGGCACAGCTGATATTTTAGAGAGAAGAAATAGATGCATGCTGCTCCTGAATTTGTGTCATAACACGGTGCAGTGTCCAGTTTGTAGTCTGTCCCCAGTTAACCAATATCCGAGGCAAATGTCAGCAATGGGTGTGCCCGGAGACATGCTTGGTGACGAGGGCTATGCTCTCCGCCAGGGGTGGTGCAGCTGGTTGGCTCTGCCCGACATGGTGCCATTACAAAGAGGAAACCGCAACAGGCGGGCACAGCGAACAGGTGTGTGAGGTTCCTGGGTGTCGGCAGAGACAAGAGTGGCGACATCAGGCGGGGAAGTCAGGAGGGAAGCCATCTGCACTCTGGGGAAGAGCAGGAGTCCAGGCCTGGAGCAGGCTCACGCCCTGGGAGGAAGGCAGCTCACACACAGGTGGGAGAGGTGCCAACAGCCGCTCCCGCAGTGACCTGTGGACAAACAGCCAAGGCAAAGGAGGAAGGAAGGGCTGGGGCGAGGGGGAGGTGACGGGAGCCACTC
>NW_012154496.1:47054-77054 GCF_000956105.1 Propithecus coquereli | reverse complement strand
CGAGGGTGCACACAGCTCGCGGCAGCTTTGCCTCGGGTGGATTACAGCGAATCCCCACCCGCCGCGGCCTTCGCCCCGCCCTGGGGGGAGACAGCCCCTCAGGACATGCGAGTCTCGCAGAAACAGGGAGCACGCTCTGCGCAGAAGGCAAACGTGGCTTTACAAAGGGGTCAAGCACAGATAGGTCCTGCTCAGGGCGCCACGGTGTTGACTAAACACAGAGCTGAGGCGTGGAGCGGGCGAGGAATCGCGAGGTGCAGAGGGTTGTTAGTCACCCGGGAGGCAATGGGGCGACCGGAGCGGGAGAGCAGCAAGGAGTGAACAGAGAAAAGAGATAAAAAGAGCAAAATACCCGAAAAAGACTTCATGGAAATGAGCGGCAGCACCCCCTCACCTTGCGAAGGAGCAGCGGGTTCTAAGGCCCAGGCTCACCGCAGGTGCAGGGATGGACGCCATTGCTCAGCCTGCTGCGAGACGCGGAGAAGCGCGCCTGCTGTGAGCAGCACGTGCAAAGGGACCGAGTCTGACACGTGCACGGCTAACCTGGGGCAGACCTGGACGAGGGGCAGCATCGCGGTTCCCAATAGAGTGATCAATGCAGGATAATCGATTCTTGGTGCATCGATCACTCATGAATCAACCAGCGAACACTGATCTGTTTTTTCACCCTGCAGGGCACTGTTCGAAGTTTATGGTGAGGTCAAAGACCCACCAAGCTGGAGTCATTTCCTTCGCAAGCTGAAAAGAAACATGTATCTCCAGGAAGCAAGACTAAGTTAATGTAAACAGGGCTCGATGTGAGAAGAGACACCTTTCAATTAACAATAAAGGAAAAACGCTGTCCCCCGGAATGTCTGAGGTCGGGTACTGGGTTCCTGGTCTGGCCCAAATGAACGCTGATTGGTCAGACTCCCAGGAGGCTTTCAACCTTGGCCTTCATGACTTCTTCTACATCCTGAGAGGTCAGCAGGACTGTTAATACCCACAGATCTTCCAGGGTGGCTTTTGTCTATTCTCACAAGTCTAAAGTTTTAAGGTCCTAGAAATTCTATGCTAACTGTTCCAGGGAGGCAGTTCAAGTCACTAATGGAAGAGGTGGTTTGTTTTGGTGCTGGAGGTCTGCATGTGACAGCCACCTCTCCCACTGTGAACTGTATGACTCACTCCTCGGGCTGGACCGGGGTGCAGACTCTGGCTTCTTTCCTTCACGTGGGCAATGCTGCAAGTGCCCTCATACTCTTGGGCGTGTCTCAGGGTTCAGACACGTTGGTCTACTGGTCTGGGCCATCGTTACCACGTCCAGGCCGAGACGCAGGAGCCCACAGTCTCCTCTGCCTCGCTCCACTCTCTCCTCTTGGAGTCTGCTTCTGGGGTCTTTGATTTCAAAGCCGGCTCTGCGCGTCGAGGCTCGTGTGGAGAAGAGCGAGGACGGGGAGGGGCTTGGCCCCCGGCAGCTGAATGACTGGGTGTCTCCGATTCACAAGGCCCACTGTGGTCAGTTTCTCTCACGTGTTCAATCTTGTGTTTCTACACTTCCGCTTCTGCCATGTAAGGGAATAATACAGAAAAAAATTCCCAAAACATACTCTGGGGGAGGGAGGAAAAGGCACTGACGTGTATTTTTCTTTTCTTCTTCCAAAATTCCTGTGTCCTGGTTATCACAGGGTTTGTACAACAAAAAGGAAAATGCCCCAGTGACCAGAAGTCGTCCAAAGCCACATCGTGAGCTTGCTTCTCCTCTCCCGGTGTGGATAGGTGGACTACAAACAGGAAAAGGAAGTCCATCAGAATAATTTACTGTGTATCATGAATTATAAATGCCAGGATGCTCACACATGTCTGCTATCAACTTGAAACTTGGCCCTGTGAGTTGCACATGGCAGGAGAAAGTTCTGCCATGTCCTCAGGGTTGGTGTCAGGTCCCGGCTGGGCTTCACCCTCGTGCTGTGGCCCCGAGCTGGGCGAACAAGCCGCTCTGCACCCTCGGCCCTGACACACGAGAACGCAGGCGCTGCGTGTCCTGCTGCTGAGTGACCGACGGGAGATCAGTCCATGTTTCCTCCCTGAATCCAAATTAGTCTCGCAGCTGGAGAGGCATCAGTGGCTGATAATGGCCTAACAACCTCCAGCACTAACAGATATGACCTCGGCGGCAGTGACAGGAATGCGAAATGCCAGCCGAGCGCAGGCAGCCACCTTGGAAAATAAAATGTCCTAAAATGCAAAGACTGAGGCGGATTGATACGCGGTGGGTCACACGGCAACACCTTTGCAGGTAAGAGTCATGTCTCCTCCAGCCCCGGAGAAAATGGTGTGTTCGTGACGGCGCTGGGAAGAGTGGAGGTCACTGCCGCTCAGACACTCGTCCAAGAGGAACTGCGCGTCCGGCCTCCCCTGGTGTGATTTCCTGCTCCGCGTGCGTGAACACCTCCAACGCCTTGGTGACCATGCGATGCAATGGGGGGCTCTTGGCTAGTCCAGGTGGGCCCCCAACACCTCTGAAGACCAGTAGCACCAGGTGGCATTTTCCTCGTATGTCGTGTGTGGAGGTTTTATTGCATTTGCCCCAAGTTCACGTGTTCCTTGGCCGCACACTCCTTCACTCGATCTCACGTGGTCTACACTTCCCGGCCTCTCGCCGGTGCCAGGCACTGGGCTGGGCACAGAGGTGACCCATGGGAGAGGATGACAGGGGG
This sequence comes from Propithecus coquereli, assembly GCF_000956105.1. NCBI lineage: Eukaryota > Metazoa > Chordata > Mammalia > Primates > Indriidae > Propithecus > Propithecus coquereli. The sequence continues at coordinate 74,358 of NW_012154496.1, read as the reverse complement.
ATCCACTCGAGGACATTGCCATGTAGCAGGGCGGGACCCGGGGGCACAGACGCTGCGGGGTGTGGCTGAATGACACCCAGCGCCCTGCCAGGCCCGCAGGGCCTTCTGCTCTGGGGTTCAGATCAGTTTTCCTTTCCCACAAGGAAACAGTGGCTCTAGACTTGCTTCACCTTTAAACGGCATCAACAGATACTTTTGCTTAAACAAATCAAACTCTGAAATATTCTAATTACGTGTAGACCACGCGGCCACTGAAATCCCTTGACTTGTTCTGGAAACCAGGAAAGCCTGTCTGGACTTCGCCGAAGCTTGCACAGTATGCTGAATGGCGTAGCCTGTTTACCTGCCTGTCCTGTTGGACTTTCCAACTTTCCCAGGGCAGGAGCCAAAACCTGCTGGTTTTTAGAGTTTTATACCCAGGGTAATGCATGACGAACAATGGGCTCTTAAAAAGAGGCCTTTTATTTCCAATTTCTGCTGCCTGGGAAGTCACAGTTAGTGCATGATAAGGGCTGCTACTTTGGGAAACAGAAAACAATCACAGAACAAGTCAGTTGTGCTTTTGAATATGTACGTGGTTTCAAAGACAGCTCTTTAATGGTTTCTACAAGGAGTAATGATATTTGCACATAAAAGATTTACTGATTTTAATTTCATCATGAAAAACATATGAATGCAAAATATGCTTATGAAAAGCAAACCTATCTCGTTCACAAAGAGTGGATAACCACAACCTCTTCTGGTGTCAGCTCTGAGCGTGAAGAGCAGAAATGCAGGAACCACGCGGGGCCGTGCCAGTCCTCCCGTCTGGGTGGACACGGGCTGCCACACGTTTGGTTGGCCTCCGGATTGACAGGAAGCTGTCAAACAGCCTCAGGGAAGACCAGCAGTGCACTCAAGGCAGGAAGCTCTGATTTTCCCAAATATCAAAGGATATTCGACAATGTTGCCTTCTCCGTGTTGTAGTTTTCATAAATGGAAGCTCAGCTCCAGCTTCCGATGTGTGGGGTGGTTATAGGGCAGGTCTGATGAGCCTTTGACCCGGGTGCCCGTTGCTCCGGCTCTGAGGTGTGTGCCTTTTGGCATCAGAGGTAAGTAAGCCGAGAGATCTCTGTTCTCTGAACACAGCACACGCATGCATGGGCGGGCACACACACATGCACACACATGCACACACACAGGAAAGGGCATCTGCAAGTTCCCCAGCCTCCTCCTGTTATGTCCTCCTGAGAGCAGAGTTTGGGTCATCACTGAAATGAGGGGGCCACAAAGTCCCATCACCAAATACACTGCAGGATTTGGGTTGCGTTTTTGCCTTTTGAACATGTAACGATTTCAGTCTGAGTTGGATTCAGTTGACCCTAATGACACAAACACCAGTAATTCCCCAGCTCTTTGTTGGGGGCTGGGGATGCCTGAGCAGGACGGTGGCCACCGTCAACTCAAGAAACAGCAGCTGTCACAGGGTGGGTGGAACCCATGTGGATCCATGTCACGTGTGGGCCCCAAGGAGGGTTCCAACTATTTAATGACATCTGCCATTCCTATTGCAGGCTGGGGAAGGGCATAACTACCCCATTTCTCAAACCAAGGTGATGACGCTGGCTCACAATCAAGAAATGTCAAGGAGTGTGTTGGTTCCCATGGCTGCCTGGGACACCAACCGCGAACCCACCAAGAAGCAGCAGCTGACTCCAGGTCTGGTCACCGCCGGCCTCCCCACCCTCATTGGCTGAGCTTGCCAACGAGCCAGGAACAGATGCGTCACGTGTGTGGATGCACCAATGAATCACTGTAAGCATCCACCTGCCAGTTGCATGGGACCTGCCCACCTGACCCAGTGACAAAGCCGTGGGAGCCATGAGGATCAGGGTGGTGGGACCCTAAGCCCACGCCCCATGGAGTGTTGCCTGCAGCCTCCCCTCCTGGGGAGACACCTTCCTGGGACCAGAGGTTGGAACCTTCCCCCAGGAGGCAGTAGCTGCAGGAAGAGCCAGCTCGGAGCAGATACCCCCATCCTGCTGCGCCCATGGGACCCCATTCTTAGTGGGGGCTCACAGCCCAGGAGAGTGAGCGACTCTCTCTTACTCTTGGGTGAGAGCAGGAAATGTCCCCTTGTTTTAAATGAGAGGACACAGGGGTATAATTTTGCTTTCAGCAAAGTTGAGAAAAGGAAAAGGGGCACAGAGATTCTTTTTTTTTATTTCAGAGTATTATGAGTGTAAAACGCTTTGCTTACATAAATTGCCTTTGCACCGCCTGAGTGAGAGCTACAAGCGTGCCCATCCCCAGATAGCGCCCTGAGACTCTTGATGAAAGGGTGGAGACATTCGGTGATGGGATAGGTACGCACCGGGGATCGAATGTAGGCATGAGGACTGTAGTTTACATACACGGAATTTGCCAAGAATGTAGATCTTGTGTGTTCACACTGGACTCACACACAGAAAAGTTGTGAGTTGATGGGCGTGGTAATTAACTTGATTGCAGTATTCATGTCAGGATGTTCACTCATACCAAATCATCACGGCATACACTTAAGTTAAAAACAATTTTTATTTGTCAATTTATCTCAACAACACTGGGAAAGGGTGACAAGGGAGGAAGAGCTCACAGGGTCCAGGGGGCGCATGTAGCCAGGTGGTCAGTGCTGGTCCTGCTCCCCGGCGGCCAAGGCGAGGAGACCCGGGCTCTGGGGGAGATGCCGTCGCACCCGCAGCGGGGCAGCCAACGCCGCGAGGTGGGCCGGGGCCAGGCAGACTCCCAGGAGGGCTGGGTCCGACCTGGGTCTAGAGGATGTGCAGGAGAGAGAGGAACGAAAACCAAGAAGGAAAAACGATTCTCCAAATAGCCGGGTTGCGCACTGGAAATCCCTCCACGGCCCGGCTCCTCTTTGCCCTTCAGCAGAATTCTTCTTGCTTCCGGCGCAGCCTCACCTTGCTGCTTCCTGCCGCCTCCGCCCGACACACGTTTCAGTGGATTTGAAAGGCCAAAAAATAGATGCTTTAAAATCCTGCTCCAGACACGGGATTGACTGTGCTGAGAAGGGGATTTGAAAGAGAGGGCACAGGTAGCTCAAAAAGGAAGTCTTTCAGAGGTAGGAAAAAAATACAAAACAAGCAGCAAACTACGGGGAAAAGCAATGAGATTGGAGCCAGGTACATTGCGTATGGACACGACACCAGGGGGCCCTGGGCCTCACTGGGCACCATCGGGTCCCACTCCTGGCGTCTCTGCACAGCCCATGTGGGGAGGACGGCTCGGGAAGAGCACTGTGTCCTCCCACCGGCCCCGGAGTGTGCAGGCTGGCCAGGGATGTCTGAGCCGGACCCAGCTCTGCACTCAGCTGAGACCTGAGACTCTGGGAGTGTCACCTGTAGGACTCAGGTGCAGGATTCGACCTCAGTTCCATCCTGCGTTTCTGCCTGTGCAGCTTTGGCGTCATCTCTCACAGACCTTCTGCCTTTAGGAAACGTGGTTACGTGGCCACCAAGGACTGGGGAGTGAGACAGAAGGAGCAGGAGCGGCAGCCTGTAGGAAGTGGAGGAAGGTGGCTGGGGTCCTCTCAGGGCCTCCTCGTGGGCTGTTGTGAGTGAAACCCAGGCGGTGTACTGAAGTCCTAACACCTGGAACCTGCTACGGTGACCTTACTGGGAAACAGGGTCTTTGCCGATGTCATTAAGACATAGGCTGAGGCCATGCGGGAGTCAGGTGGGCCCTAATTCAATATATGACTGCTGTCCTCACGAGAAGGGACCCAGAGGCAGACACACAGAGAAGGCTACGTGAAGACTTGGGCAGAGACCGGGTTGATGCTGCCACAGCCCAGAGCCACCAGGATCGCCTGCTGTGGCCAGCAGTCGGGAGGGAGCCGGGGAGAGAGTCTCCCTCTGAGCCCCGAGAGGGAGCCAGCCCTGTCCACACCTTGCTCCTGGACTCTGGCTTCCAGGATTAATGTGTCATTTAAAGCCACCCAGTTGGTGGCAATTTGCAGTGGCAGCAGAGACAAGTGCAAAGGGAACTCCTCATGTGTGCAAAGGAAACTCGACCCGTACATACTGGCCACAGTGGACAAAGGGAAGCGTGTAACACGTTCTGAATGTGCGTTCTGGTGCGTTCACGCACACATGGACCAGCACTCTCCTCTGCGTGGGCCCTTGCTGAGCGTAGGACGATGACTCCACAACCCTCAAATGCGGGGAGGGCTGCAGGGCCCGGGCCCTGGGCTGCTGTGCTCCTCCTGCTTCTGCAGCAGAGCCCACTGTTCTGCCTCCCTGCCACCCTCACCCCTCCCGCTCCCCACCTGTCTTCCTTTCTCTCACCCTCTCGATCCTGCCTCTGCCCTTCACCCACCACTGGCACCAAGACCACCCAAACTATTCATTTACTTTGAATGGCAACGTCCCTGCTCCCCGCCTAGACTGTTCCAAATGGCCATTGGTCTGTTTTGCTGCCACGCTCAGCACCTCTCCCTGCCGCCACCTCGCACTCTCAGCTTCGCAGCCGTGGCCGGCAGTGGCCGAGCCGCACTGCATCTCCTCTGGAACGACCTGCACGGAGAAGGCAGGTGTGGTTACCCCATGTTGAGTGATGGGGTTCCTGGGTCAGCTCCCTTTTCCGAGGTCACACACCCAGGCTACCCCTGACGTGGACATTTCCCAACCTTAGCTTTTCTCTCTTGCACCTACCATTCCCAGCCCCACCTACTAGTGGGGGGCATCCCCAAGTCCCTTCTGTCCCCTCCTACTGCAGGGAGAGTTTGTGCACACTCTGTCCCCTCTCCTGCCCCTACCCAGTTAATCCACTGGGATTTACCCCTGACCTCTCTTAGCTGAGCGTCAGCCCCATAACTTCAACCGCCTCGTGAACAATTCCCCTGACACCCTCCAGCCCCTCAAACACCCTGGGCTGAACTCATCACCCCGCCTGAGCCGGTGTCTTCAAACCCGTTCTGGTCTCAGTCCCTGCCGCCATTACCCTCGACCACATCCAATCCCTTGGTTTCATCTTGACCCTCGGTGGTCTCTAACTTTCTATGCAGTGACCTCTGCACCTGCTGTGGTGGACAAGGGGCTCCTCCGGCCTGTACCGAGCACGGCCCTCCCTGCTATGTGCTGGACGGAGCCCCCTCTGGGCTCCCCAGCCTCATCCTGGGAAACACACTCACAGCCACAAGACTCTCCGTGGCCCACTGCACCATGACCACAGGCTCTTCTTCCACCCTCTCATCTGCCAGCTCTTTTCGACATGGGTCCTGGCTGGAGTTTTGTCCCTGACACACTCAGAGATTCCTGCTCCCTTATTAGTAGTGACACATGCTGTTCTTTACTGAGTTCACATCCTTGCACTGCTCACATGTATTCCTGCTATTCTCACCCCACCCACAAGGTACTCACCGTTGGGTCTGTTTACAACGATCAGGGAATGGCCAACAAGTTCAGGAAAAACTGCTCCATGTCACTAATCATCAGGGAAATACAAATTGAAGCCACAATTAGATGTCACCTCACACCTGTTCAAATGGCCGTAATCCAAAAGACAAGAGGCAGGAGTGCTGGCGGGAGGTGGAGGAAAGGAAACTCCGTGCGTTGCGGTGGGGTGTGGCCTAAGCAGCCACTGGGAGGAATAGCACGGAGCTTCCTCGGAGGGTGGAAAGTAGACCTGCCGCGAGGTCCGGCAACCCAGTGCTGGGGACGTATGCAAGGGAAACAGATCGGCACGTTATGGCAGCACTATTCACGGTAGTGAGAACATAGCATCAACATCAGTGTCCCTCAGGGATGAACGCATAAAGGAAATGCGGTGTCTGTACACGGTGGAATACTATTCAGCCGTAAAAAGGATGAATCCTGTCATTTGCAGCGACACGGATGAACCCAGAGGACACTATGCTAAATAAGTAAGCCGGCACGGCGAGCCCAATGCCACGTGCTCTCGCTGATGAGCGGAAGGTAACAGCCAAACTCGTAGGAGCAGAGAGAATGGCGGCTGCTGGCGGCTGGGCTGAGGGGTGAGGAGACGTTGGTCAGAGGATGCGACCTTTCAGTGAGACAGGAGGAATGAGCGCCTACTGTGTACCGCGCAGCTCGGTGAGGGTAGTCGACAGCACTGTACTGGATTCCTGCAAACGGCTAAGAGGGATTTTAAATACTCTCATGACAAAAACTGATACATATGGTGGGCTGACACCTATGCCGATTAGCTCAATCGAGTCGCCCCGCCATGAATCCGCACTTAGAACACCACGTTGCACGCGATATACACAGATGCCCCTCGACTGACAACGGGTGACATCTCCATAAACCTAGAGTAACTTGAAAATATCGTAAGTGAAAGTGACGTCTGCACTTACAGTACTGTCCGATTGTGACGGACTTATCTGAACACGACCCTGTGACCAGCCTGGAGGGTCCTGAACATGAGCTACCTTCAAAACAAGGTGACGATGAAAAATCGTCAGTGGAACGAATCGTCATTTAAGTTGGGGACTGTCTATAGGGGTTGTATTTGTCCATTGAAACAAGTAAATGAATAAATAATAAGATAAAAATGAAGGACCAGGGAACCGAAGCACAGGGGACAACAGTCTTCCCAGTGAGTGAGCGGCAGGTGCCCGGGGGCCGAGCTCGTCCTCAGCCATGCCCACCCACCCGTTCATGCCCCGTAGCCCGGCCCGTGCTCCTCCCCTCAGGCACCATTTCCCAAACGCACCGGCCCACCTCGCTGAGCCCTGTCCTCTCGGAGCTGCTCTGCGGGTCACCGTCACATCTTGTCTCCATTCTCTCCAGTCGCATATTCTGCTCCGATTATTCCGTGGTGCTTCTCATGGCTCGTTTCCCAACCAGGCCTTGGGCAACTTGGAAGGATGTCACAGGGCTTGACCTTTGCACTCACCCCAGAGCCTGCCTCAGTGTGGGACCGACGGTGTCGAAGGGAGGTGGTGCCCACGGCAGGCAGGTGGTTTGCTTCTCCCCATTTGCTCATATAATGAGGCTCTGGGGCTTGGTGCGTTTATTTATGTGTGTAGATCACCCCACGGCTTTTTCTCCTGGGACCCTACTTTCAAGCTGTCTATCAAGAAAATAAAACTGCTATTGGTACCAGGTTGAATTCTGACCTCTGTCTAGGAAATACCACCTCTGCCCTGGTTTGTGGATGTGGGAAGACAGCTTTCCTCTGTGTTGTCCTCACCCCCCAGGCCTGCCCAGGAGCACAGTGGAGCCCTCCGGGCACAAGGACAGTGGGTTGACACAGGTAGGCTGGGAGTGCCACGGCAGAGCACCTGGTGAGCCTGCTCAGGGGTCCAGGGGAGCCCGAGGTGAGTGACCTGGAGAGTGAAGGGCCCCCCCCCTCCCCTGGGAGTGCTCTGGGTGCTCGGGGACAAGAGTGACATCTCATCACTACGTCCCAGAGGGACTGTCTTCAACCCACATGGGGGTGTGGGTATCACAGGTTTTTAAAAGCCTGTTATTGAATATGTATCTCTGTGCTTTAACCTAAAGTTGTCCCCAAGTGGAAGAGTATTTCCCTCCTTTCGGTGATTGTGTTAGAAGAATAGCACAGGCAGAAAGATCCAGGTAGGCGTGATGGGGCCTGGGAGCCTGTTCCGTGGCAGATGAGCTCTGTGTCATGGGCTGACTTGCGTCCCCTTCAAATTCATATGTTGACTTTCTACCCACTGTGCCTCAGAACCTGACTGTATTTGGAGGCAGAGCCTTTGAAGAGGTAATTAAGCTAAACAAGGTCATTAGGATGGGCCCCAACCCAATACGACCTAAGAGATGAACAGGACACAGACACCCTCAGAGGGACACCCAGGTGAGGACACAGAGAGAAGGTGGCGTCCACACGCCAAGGAGAGAGGCCTCAGGACAAGCCCACCCTGCCACCCTCTTGACCTTGAACTTCCAGCCTCCAGAACTGGAAATGATTTCCAGAGAAAGGCAAAGCCCCCCTCTCTCAGCCTCTGTGCTCCCTTCAGGCCCCGGCAGACTGGCCAGAGCCCACCCGCATCGGGGGCAGTCGGCGCCAGGCAGTCCACACTGAAACGCGAGTCTCGTGTGGGAGCCTCTCCCAGGCACACCCGGAAATCACGTCTGTCTTAATGTCTGGACACCCCTGATCCAGTCTAGTTGACACATCACATCCACCATCACCTGCTGTGCCGGGGACGCCTGTCCTGCAGCCACTGACACAGCCCTGGCAGCCGCGTATCCTGATTGTCATCACATGGAGGTGGGAAGTCACCTTCGGGGGCCGCCGAGACAGATCTGCATGAATTCCAGGTTAGGGGGCTCCGCACAGTGTTGCAGAGAAAGACGAAACAACACAGGCTCATACAGTGCAGGCCCCGGGTTCGCGGCCTCCCTCCTCTCCCGGTTCCACCGTGTTGTGGGCTAAGGATGACCTTGCTCGGGTCCTGGCCAGCGAGCGAGGCCGGGAGAGTGTGTGACTGATCTCTCGTCACCTCCAGCCCTCCTCGTCCTTCCACCGTGATCTTATTAAGCAAAACAGAAGGAGCTGATTCCACAGCGCACGGGAAATTCGATGGCTGTGAAGTGCTTACTCATGTGAGGTAAATTAACTCCCACAAAGCATTATTCATTAATTTGCCCCCTTGTAAAATGTCATTGACTACATGGGGCTTTTTAATGTCTTAAATTTCCTACCTAACCATTAGCAGCACTCAAAACACTGTCTTCCCTTGATCTTGGAGAGGGGAATTCTCCGTAGGACGGTGGCAAATAGCAGCTTCCGAGATGTCTGAGAAAAAGTACACACCGTGCTAGAACGTCATCCAACTCTTAAAGTGCGGCGTCCACCTTCTGTGACAGGTAAGCAAATTCCGCGTCATCGTGATGAGTTTTAGTTGCGATAATCCAGACCTTTACCCATGGACATGCTGGCACGATCTAGACTGATTTTTCCCCATAACCAAAGTATCTGGTAATATCAACACATCCCTGTCTTCGTTGTTGTAGCTATTCTGAGGCACGTGAGATTAGAATGGGAATTTTGGAGGTTAGCATTTTCTTTTCTTTCTTTCTTTTTTGTAATCCAAAAATCACATGTCTTTCACGTAACAGAAGACTATGATTCAGTTTAGGGCTCTTCTTCATGGGACAAGCCCCGGACTGTCCCCTGAACCGCATGCCCTTGTTTCAACTGTGCGCGACCTCCCGCGGCCTCGTGACTGGCATTTGGAGCGTGATGAGCGTGGCGCTAGGGTGCGGACAAAAGCTTTGTTAAGCATGTTCCTTCTTCTTCCTCTTCATCTTCTTTAACAATCCCAATGTTCCCTTTTCTCTAAAACTCTTTCTACCCCCTGCAGAAGTGACCGTGTGTCTGAAGTCCTGGAGTCCCACTGTGCAGTGGCAGAAGGCTAAACCTTCCCGACCTCAGCACCTCAGGAGCTCCTGGGGTCCTGGCTCCCCGGCCCACGGCAGGCCTGCCCTCTCTTCCCAGTGCAGGGGCCACCCTCCAAGACACAGCACTGACTGCTCTTATGTCAATGCCCGGCCGCGGTCCACTGTGACTGCGTGGCAGGCCAAGCCTCTGCGCCGACGGCTGAGGGACCAGAACAGCGTCACATTCCCCCAAACATGCCACATCCCCCGTCAAGTTCTGTAGCCCATCCTCTTTCAACAAACCGAGCCCTGCCGGTGTTTTCACCAGTGTTGGTTACCCTGGTTGGGCCCTGGAGGGACAAACGCATCTCATTTGGGGCAGGTTGCTGGGAAGACGGGTCCCTTGACCTGGAGCTGAGGGGGGTTGACGGTGCGGAAGTTGGACACACGGGCTGGCTCCCTGCTGCTCCGCCGTCCTCGCCCTCCCGGTGCTCCCCAGTCACGGACCCGCCCCCGTCTGACTGCCTATAGGTAACTGCATATTCCGACGTCAACACTTCTGCGTTTCTCCAGATAATTACCTGCCCGCTGCCGTTGTATGAAGAATGCTCTTTCTGCAGGAGACTCGGCACCATCTCTGGCTGTGGCAAACTGTGTATGAGTAATAAACGGCCACCCGGGTCCACGGCACGGTGCCTGCGCCACATCAGAGCACCCAGAACAACGACCCACAGGATCCGTTCAAAACAGTGTGCATTCAGGAGCCAGTTCCAAGACATAATAAGAACAGAAGTAAAGACGACATTCGAATCATGTCCGCTATGCACATCAAAGAGTAGGTTTAAGAAAACCCTGAAATATGGGTTATAATTACATGAATATGTAAATATGCTATTAATCAATAATTATCTAATTATCCGGACATGTCATGGGTCCAGTGTGAGAACTTTCACGTTCGAGGCGTATTGCACATGAGGTACCTGTGTCAGGCTCTTCGGCTGATGATGTCGATGGCACAGTTGTGAGTTTCGATCACAGACAGAAGCTACAGGCAGGGGAGGGAGAGGCTGCAGAAACCCGTGTTAGACGCAGCGTCGTGCAAGATTCATGTTTCCGATGCCCTGATAGCTTAGCCAATGATGGTGACTCATGACCATAAGTGACTTATTAGGGAAATGATAGATTATGTAGATTTTCCCATTTTTAGCAACTTTTAGCTAAACACGAAAGCATCTAATGAATTTTGGAAGAATTTCATCAAACGGACTAATCTTTGTTTATGCTTTGACACTACGGTGAAGGCAGGATGTCTCTAGAAAAACACACGTCATGGGGGCTCCTTCCCTGGTGGGGCAGGAAAACAAGGAACTGACAATAATCGAGCCAAGGCCAGGCAGGATCCTCCACGGAGCGGGAGCTACTGTTTGTGGACAGTTTATCAAGTTGAGTGGCCCCGGTAGCCTGGACAGGTCCCTGGCGAGTACTCAGAAAGCAAACAGTGGAGACAAGAGGGGGACACGGGCCCGGCTGCCCCTGCCTCTCTCCTGATGCGACCCCTTTCCCCGCGAGAGAAGAACCTCTGCCCCCCCTTCCCCCACACCTCCAGGCAGCCAAAGCCCTTGATAGCTGCAGAAAAGAGAAACCAATTGATTGATGACTTCGGAAAAGTAAGAAGAAATCATTAATCCCCCCCCCACTCTGTCAGCGTAACTGAGTTCACAGCTCTGAGTATTTTAATTAGTGTTTCCATTTCAATATTATTTAAGGCAAAAACTATAAAAATAAAAGTGTGGTGGAAGTGGGAGGGAGAGAACACAGAGTCTTTGGGAACAATCCAGCCATGGAGAAGTAAGAGGGAGGCGGAGGACGCCCCCAGTGGAAGCCGCGGAGCACCTAGGTAAATCCCAGAGACTAAAGCCAGTGCGCCATTGACAACGACAGCAGGGCATACGGAGGCACTTGGCCAACTGCACTCTTTTCTCATGGATTTATAACACATTTTGAATAATAACTGGCTAAACTAGGAAAATGCAGTTCAGTTGCTTTTGTTGATAGAGGATGGGCTGCAGAACTTCACGGGGGAGTTGGTGTATTTTGGGGACTGTGATGCAAAAGCATTACCACCTGCATTTAGCTCTCACCCTCCAAATTTCTTCTGCGGAAAGTCTCGCTTTTATCTGTAACCGATCCATACCTGTGGTCTCCCATTTTTAAGTGATTGAAAAATCACTGATATCCCATCTTGGAAGGCAGTTATGCACATTAGGTTGAACCACATGAAAGGGCCTGTATTCGGCTCCTTTTAACTATAAAAATTGTCACTCTCGTATGGTTCAAATTAATACACATGTCCATGGCTTCTTTGGTAGAGAAATAAACCTCCTCCTCATAAGTACTTTTATGCATAATCTTCTCTTGCAAAAATTAGCCACTTCCAAGGCAAAGTCAGTGACCCCAAAGCTTGAACCACTTACGATTTTGTGACAAACCCTTTCTCCATACAGTTTGCAAAAGAAAAATGGAACTGAGGAGATTAGAAGTCAGTGGGTGTCAGAGTATGCAGGGAGTATAAAAATGCAGTCTGGAATAAACTGGGTGAGAAGTAGATTCCTTTTGATTCTTGTCTCTTGCTTTTTAATGTTCTCAGAAAACGGCTGTATCTTTCAGAGTCTCTCAAGGATTTTTAGATAAAAAGAGAGGTTTTATCTTTGCATGTCTATAAGCAGTGAAAAACTCCAGAGACCAAAACCTACAGGCAATTCAAATAAACTAAATCCGATCAAGGTAATATCAATGCCAGAATTAGAAGAAAACCCAGAGAGAATATCAATAACAACATTAAAACAGCAGGTTTCAACTGCAATCAATAGGCAGAATAAACAGAAAAAATTAAGTCACAAAGTGTTAGTAGATAAAAGCTCCCCACTCATTAAAATTCTGTTTGTCTCTGTGTCTTTTTATCAATGTACCTATATATCTATGCAAGTGTATCAAAGTTTGTAATGTAAAAGAATGATGAAATAATCTAATTAATTTCCGGTGTCATTCTACATATTTCTTTCAAGTTAAAACTGCAATATTAATAATGGTTTGCAGTTTAATAAAATATCTTTATGTCCTATTAACTCATATATCAGCTTGTTATAAAAGCCACTTTCTATCAAATAGCTAAACTTCAAAAGAGTCTCGCTTTGATCAGAAAGAAAAAATCAGGTTCATTCCATTTGTACTGAATAACCTCGCTCAGTTTTATAGAAAGGCAGTTGTCTGCAGCTGCTGTTCTTTCATGAAAGATATTCCAATGGACAAAAAAATAAAAAAGATAGAATATATTGAGGACAACCATTAAGCATGGGAAAGTGTGCTTTTTACCTCAGTTGACAAGGGACACCGACTTCTGAGAGTCAAGGATCCCCAGCAGAGGTGGCCCTGGGAACCTTCCAGGGGCACAGACAGGTGCCAGCCCTGGGGCGGAATTTCAGGAATGCCACAATTCCAAGCACTATATTCTTTTTTTTTTTTTTTTAAGTCTTAAATCCTGCCCACTGGTAAGTTTTGTTAGGTTAGCAAATAATTTTTTATTTTTGTGTATTTATTTATTTATTTAATTTTAGGCAGAGTCTCACTCTGTCTCTCTGGCTGGAGTGCAGTGGCATCACCATGGCTCACTGCAACCTCCAAATCCTGGGCTCACACGATCCTCCTGCCCCAGCCTCCCAAGGAGCTAGGACGACAGGTGCACACAGCAAAGAATTTTTAAATAATTGTCCTTAGTTGCCACAATACGGAAATTCTTCTCTTGACAGGGAGCTGTGCTACCAACCGATGTCCAGGAGGTGTAGTCTGTGCTCCCCTGTCCCAGCCTAAGCTCTCACCCCGAGACACCTCTCCTGTTGTCTCTGTCACTGGCCAGTGCCCTGGTGCCATGTTGGATTATTCGATGAGGGTATAACCGCTGACCCCAGAAGGTCTGGGGTTTCCTCGGTTTTTTCTTTTTAGCATAGCAGCTGAAATAGAAGTTAAAAATTCCTAACCAGCTTTAATTTAAGGCTTTATTTGTCTGGTATGTTTTCCTAAAAGATGACTCCAAATGCCCCTGTTTTTCCTGGAAAAGCCTGAGGGGGAAGGGGGCCAGCAGGACCCCAGCCCCAGCTCCACAGGTCAGCTAGCTTTCTGGCCCTGCAGCTCCGTCCTGCGGGGCACCTGGAGAGGCCGGGCGCGCAGGGTTGCGGCAGAGCTCTTCCCTCGTGAGCTCTTCTTTCTCTCCATGAGCATCCATGGGGGCTGGAGCAGGACACGGGGACAGCCAGGCCAGAGGACGGTGGAGGGCAAAAGAGACAGGTGGCGTCCGTGGGGTGAGGCAGCAGGTCCAAGGTCCAGCCAGGGTTTCTGCTCCCAGGCTCCCGGCCCCCAGCACCTGCGCAGGCCACGTGGATGCTGTTGGGAGTGTGCGTGGCACGTGTAAATAAGGGAGGTGCGGGGTCAGCTTTAAAACAGCCCCTACTAAGCCCAGTAACTGCTCCGTCTCTGCACACACACGAGGCCCTGCCTTGGCAAGGGCCAGGACTAGATTTGTGTCGCTCTTGTTGTTGGAGAGAGGGACCCTCGGGAGGAAAGCGAGGCCAGACACTTCCTTAGAATTCCCAATCCTGTGCTCAGAGCCTGACGGGGAGGCCTCCCTATTGGAAGGGGGCTGGTGGACCCTTGCAGTCCATGGGGAGGGCGGCTGCAGGGCCATGGGGGCCCCTGGAAGGGGTCTCGGAGCTGTTCTTGGTCCCCTTGGATGCTAAGCTGAAGCCCCGTGTTCCGGGACGCGCCCACATTGGGCGTGTGTGGTTGCTGCGGCACACGCACGTGCTTTGGGTAGCCGGTGCCCCTTGCGGGTAGAAAGGAGTTTAGCTCTAACAAGGATGTGACATTGGATGGTAAGGAAGCACCCGGAACTGCGCAGAGGGCAAACCTGCAGCTTGTCACCTTCTTAGAAGGCAGCAGCTTTCAAAGAGTCAAAGAAAATGCTAATTATGAAAACATTAGTCCAGAAAATGACCTTGAAAAGAATTGGGGTGTTGAGAACAATGGCGTAGATTGGGGTGATGGCTTCACTGCAGAGGACCCCAGTAAGTCCAGGGAGTGGGGCGGCGCTCCTTTATCCCTGTATACTTCTGTCATTTCATTCCTCTTGAATTCGGGGTCGATCCTGACAAACTGAGCGAAAGGCCGTGGCTGCCGGGCCTTCCCGTGTAACCCGGGGCACCAGCTCTTGGTGCTCAGCTGGCCCTTCTCCGTCAAGCAGCCCCGCGGCTCCAACCTCTGTGTCCCAGCTGCTACCGCTAGTCATCGTGGGGCTGAAAATGCTTCCGGATGTTTCCAAAGCCCACGGCCACCTGGGTTTCCAGTCAGAGTCGTCCTCCGCCAGGTCTCGCAGGCCACGTCTGACGACCCTCCGGCAAATCTCAACTTTGTCCTATCTCAACAATATCAATAGCATTTTGTCCAAGGCGCCCCTGTCGTGACATTCTACGTCTCCTCACTCATTTTCCATCCTGGTTTTCCTGTTCAAAGCCCCTAATGGTTTGTCACCGTCAGGAAAAGTCATTTCTACCGTGAAGGCCGTGCGCGAGTTGATCCACTGAGATGCAGAATAAAAGTTAGAAATCAGAGCACAGAGAAATTCAACTTCCCTTATCTTATTATATCGACAGTAGCTTGTGCATATAATTTTAAAATAAAGTTTTCATATATTGGAGATTTTTGCTCGATTTTTTTTTTCACTCATTGGGTGAAAAATCTAAAGCTGTGGAGACACTACCAGTATAGCCCGCGGTTCTCAGCCCGGCTGGTTCTGGCCCCCCGGGGACGTGCCTGGAGACGTTTCAGTCTTCAGGATGGAGTGGGCTGTACCGGCATGTCCTGCAATGCCCAGGACAGCCCTCCGTAGGAAGAATCGCCCAGCCCGAAAGGTCAATGACACCGAGGCTGGGAAGCTCTCGTCCATAAATTAACATTGAACGGCCCTTGGCCTGGAAGTTGGGCCTCCGCAGCGAGCTGGTGCCACCACGACACAGGTGAACCTCCTGCCACCCCAGAGAGGCGCTTGGCCCCAACAGCTCCGTCCACCTGGGGCCTTCACTCGCCCCATTCCAGGCTGGGTTTGCCGCCATGCCGGTGTGGCCTGGCCTGTGGGGTCCCACTCAGCTCCAGCCATGCTGCACAGGGACCACCCCTCACCCTCCCAGCACGGCTGGCCCCACAGAGGCCAGAGGCCCCTTCCCTGTGGCAGCACTCTCCTCGGCGTGGCCCTTCCATGGCTCAACATGAGCTGTGCCTATTGGCTCCCTCCACCCAGATGAGCCGCGCATGGAGAGGGCGCCTGCCGACGCACCCGGGAGCCCAGCTGGGTTGAGGGCCTTTGAGGCTGGATCTGTCTTAGATCATCGACTCCAACGTCCTCATTGCGCAAAAGAGGAAATCAGGGCACAGATGACCTCACGTTTCTGGATAGCAAAATGATCACCGAATCCCAAAGGAGAGCCCACATACGCAAACCCCAGAGCACGCCCAGCCTCAGGCCCCGCCGCTCCGCTGAGGAGGGACAGATATGACGCTCCTCCTCCGTTCAGCCTCTGCACTGGGGCTGGAGTTGCGTCTGTCCTACAGCAAGTTTGTGTTTCGTTTGGAAACATCCGCCTCATGTCTGCCGCAACACGGGTGCCTTGGAGCAGCTCTGTTTGTTTCCATCAACAGTAAGACACACTTCTGACCAATTTGCCCCTAGATAAAGCCAAAACACTTCATAAAACTTTCGGGGGTAGAAGATTGGCTAAATCCTTGTCTGATCATCTCATTAGACTATTGTAACTTTCCATAAAAAGTATTTCACGTCTTGGCACTCAATCCTTCTCACCAGCGTTTTCAAATTGTGAAGCTGGGACTTCTGGAGCTGGAAATCAGTAACAGGCCGCCTCCCCCACAGGTCTGGGCTATCTCCCACCAGATCAAAGCCCCGCGACACCGCGGCTGAGCTCAGTTCCAAAGAAACCTGGACCGTGTTGGCTCACAGTCTGTGGCCTTCCTCCCGGGCGGCGATGAGGAGGCAGAGGGGGGAGGGTGCACGTGACAGGTGGAGAAACCCACAGACACTTGCCCGGCGCTGCCCATGCACGCACCCCCCCTTTATCCCCCCCCCTTGTCCCCAAACACAGGCCCTCGGCAGGCTTGGGTCCTCTTAGCTCTGTGTCCCAGGGCCTTGTCCAGTTCCTGGTACACAGTGGGCGCTCAATAAGTGCCCGTTCCTGCAAATGTGGAAAGCCAGGGAGTTGGAGTAGGAAGGATGTGTCAAGCCTGGCCTCTGCAGATAAGTGCCTGTAAATCTGCAAATGGCAGATCAGGAGACGCTCTCCCTGCTTTCCAATGCAGTTCCGGCAACCTGGGGGGCAGGTCCCCATACACTGTAGCGGAGTGTGACTTGTAAGCAGCATTTTTCTGACATCCCCAAAGCACTGCTGTATCTTTGGAGTTTATAAATTGTTGATGTAATGAGTTTATACAATCACTTTCCAGTTAATGAAAATAATGCTCTGAGCAGGATTGGGAATCGGGTACATCCCCAAACTCCAGAACATGGTAATTTTGGATCTGGAAGGGCTGGATTGTAACTCAGCTGACCCTGTGTTCCTGGGAGCTGAGCACATGAGGTCTCCTGGGACAAAGGAGCACGGTCACCGAGAGGGCTGGGTCGCTGGCCAGCACTGGCTCCTGCGCTGTCTCTGCTCTGAATCGCTGCGTTGGGCAGAGCTGTGAGGTCCTCCTCTTGCTTGTTCATTAACTGTGGACCCAGAGCTGCACTTCCCAAGCACGAGGCACTGTGCTGGGGTTAGGAACACCCCGCGCCCCAGGCGGATGGAGTGTGGAGGCTGAGATGGGCAGGACCGGTGCAGCGCTGTGCAGACGCGGGCGGGAGCAAGTGCCTTCCAAGGCTAGTGTGCAGCAGGGAGGCGGGGCGTGGAGGATGCCTGAAGGATGCCAGTGGTCACTAGCGGACATGGCAGGGGACACTGGGCTGGAGAGGGATAAACTCTGGAGTTATGATAACAAGGCACCCTTAGGTGATGTTGGCCTGATGCTAAGGCAGCCAAGCTGCAGGGCAGGCTGGGGGTCGGGGTCCTCCTCGCATCCACAGATGTGGGGAGGGGTCTCAGAAGAGAAGGGAGGTTAAAGCTTGGGCCTTTCCCGCTTTGCAGATAACATTTCATGTCATTGCCACTAAGAAAAACGTGAACCTCATCGTGTACACATTAAGGATATCTGCAGAAGGGATCATCTGGCAAGTGACGTTGTTAGCAAAAGCCATGCCTGGCTCCCTCCGAAATCACAGAAGCAGGTGCTGTTCGGATCCGCATTCTCTAATAGTTCTGTATAGACATGGGGCAACGCATTCCTAAGGATGCCCCCGGGGCTAAAGGTCAAAGCCTCATATCAAAGCGTTTAAGACTTGGGTCACTTCACTGTGGCTGTGTTTTCTCCTCTCCTGCATTATACTTTTGCATAAAATAGGGGAAAATATAATAGTTCTAAGTGAAAATTACCTCTGATTTCTTCTACAACACAAGCATATGGAAAGTAAAACCTGACACACACATGCACACGCACACATGCACACATGGGCACACACATAGCGAGACCTGTTGTAGACTGCTTTTGTTTACCAATGTGATACATGTTTTAAATAGAATATTAGCAGCCAAAGCTAGCAGTGGTTTAATAATGATATGTCATAACCAGGTAAGGTTTATTGCAGAGATACAAACAGGAAAACTCTTCATAAAAATCTTTATCTTAATAGATTGAAGGGTAAAAACCACATGAAACAATGATAAAATTCTGCATGAATTCTTGAATTAATATTCTTTTAAAGATAGCTTTAGTGAGTTAAGAGAAAGTTCTTTAACTTTGTACATCTATATACCTATACGTGTATCTGTAGGTGTGTAGCTGTGTGTGCACGTATGTATACGCTCGTATATATGCATATGTTTATCTGTGCGCGTATCAGTATGTTTCATCATATGCCCATCCCTATGCATGGAATTTAGATTACCATGGCACACACGCAATTCCAATCTGCCATTGTCACTGTCAAAATCCAACGCTGGCCTGGGACTGCCCACCCAGGCCCTGGCATGGCGGGGCAAACACCCCTGTCCTGTTCACACTTGATGTTCCTGTGTGAATCTGCCTCCTTTAATTCTATGAAGTGTCTTCATTGGAATAATAAATTATGTGATCTCCCTTACTAAGACAAGAAACAAAATAAAGTTATAATATTGTAAACAAATGACCAAAGATATTTTTTCTGATTTTGATAGACTACGAAGAAAAATCATGATAATCAAATGAAAAAACGATTAGAATTTATAAGAAAGCTCAACATGTAAATATATGTGTAAAAATATAGTTATCTTCTGTAGGACAACAATAATCAGTTTAAAATACAATGGATAAAAGATCCTAGTCCCAGTAATGACAACATGGTAAAGCACAGGAGAATGTTAAGAAATAGGAGGAGATAAAGAAAATCTGAGTAATTAGGGCACATCCACGTTTTCCGGAGGAGACTGCATCTGGAAAGATGCCCAAACCAGTCTATAAATTTAGAGTACAGAGTCTGCCCCACAAAATGCCCGTTTTTACTTGGAAAGTGTATTCTCTACTTCCAGAGGAATAAAAGCAGAAACACTCAAGAACCTTCTAATTGTGATTATCACATGCCAAGCATTAGTCTAACACCTTCCCCACGTACAGTAAGTCCCGAGACACCCCCAGCCCTGTGACGAGACACTGCGGTGGTCCCACTCTGCTGATGAGAGCGCCGAGGCGTGGAGAGGGTAGTTCACTCCCGATTTGCAGCATTTACGAACAGCACCGGTGACCCCCTCCCCCACTCCAATGTGCATTCAAACATCTGCTTTACCAGGTCGGGGCAGAGCCACGGGATGGCCCGGGCCAGGCAGTGTCACCGGGGCCTATGGGGTGGGCTCGGGCAACTCTGCGTGGAGCCCGTCACGGAAACATGCTCACAAGCCTGGCCCCGGGAACGGCGCCCACTCTGCCTGCAGACACGGACATGTGCTCTGCAAGTGTCTGTGCCCCGACCGCATAAAGTCAGAGATAGAGTTCCCTCTGGAGTTGTGGCAAAATTGTTTGTGTGTGATTGTGAAGGCTTTGTGTGTGTGTGAGATTCTTAACTTCCATCAGCTGTTTAACAAAGTATGACCTTCCCCTCCATCTCCCAGCAGAAAAACAAATACACACACACACACACACACACACACACACACACACACGTGAGATTCATTACTGTAAAGAAACCCCTGCTCTGAAGCTGCTCTGTGCTCTGCTCTGTGGAGGATTCCTATGGACTTTTGTCTTTCCTAGTAGCAGATGCTGTCAAGTGTGACCTCCAAAGCATCACCGAGGTTCCTTTCTGGTCCGGAGTCCACACTGCAGGCTGCTCTGGGGCCAACACCCTTGGCTAATAGGTCACCATGTCTGCCTTGACAGACAGCGGGGCTGGGGCGGGGGAGCCTGGGCCATAGCCCCCACCTGCTTTCCTGAAGAACTGGATCTGTTTCCAGGTGCATCTTCCAAGCAAGGAGAATTTAAGCCACCAGGAATTTGAAAAGACAGCAATTTGTAGTTCGGAGTCTGAGCCTTTAGGAACAAAGAAGTATTTGCTTTCCGTGTTCACTGTCTGAAGGGATGGTTCTGCTAACTCTGAGCCCAGTTTAGGGGTCTGCCTTCTCCGCAGTCTTAGAAGGCTTCCCTCTGGTCTGCCAGCCACATTGTGAAAATTGGCTCTGGCGTGCCTGCGTACCGAATAACTTTCAACCAGACTTCATTAAAGTAAGACCAGTCATATTTATCTTGTGTTTTCTCTTGGGTGGTGTTTTTCTTCTAACTGGGACTTGAGGGCATTCCCCATCCCATGGTGCCCTGGGCTACGGCACAGTGGCCACCCTTGGCAACCTGCTGTGTGGCAGGGCTCCCTGAGGGGATGCGGCCCACCACGGGTCCATGCAAAGGGGCTCCACTAAATCACTTCCATCCCAGCCCTGGAGGTAATTTCAGCTTGGGGGTTATCTTGAGAAGGACGCTGACATTCTCAGACAGTCCCTACTGCATGTCTGCGTGCAGCTTTGCAAAGCGCCCAGAATCACACCGCCGGTCTTTCCGGGGCTCCTGCCTCTAAGAACCTGCCCACGTGTCCGCCCCTCAGTGCACTCCAGATAGGGTCAGTGGAAGGACGCGCCTGTCCCGAGGAGGAGCCTTGGGGTCCCGGTTTGGAATTTCTCTCCTATCCCACGGTGGCTCTAGAGGAAGAAAGGGCCAGTGCAATAAGTTCTTTTGTCAGGACTGAGCATTTCAGACACTGTGAGTTGCCTGAGCTGCCAGCGGTCAGAGCTCATCACAGCACTCCGTACCGTAGCCAGCGTCCGCAGGAAGCACTTAACTTAAACAGGGGGACATTTGCATCGCCCCTTCCTCGTGCTGTGGGGAACGTTCTCTGCAAAGCCCACGAACGCTCGCATTTGATTCCTACTCCCTCGGAGCAGCACCACCTCACGCTCCAGCGGTCCAGGCGTTTCAAGTGACCAAGACACATCTAGTGACCGGAGCATGCTGCATGGTCTGGGCCCTTCCCAGATGCACACTGGTCCACACGGCCTGAAATTCCTGCCCTGACTTTCCAAGATAAATGGCCTCCACTGTCCACACAGGGCTTTGTATCCACAGCTGTTTTCATTTTATTTTGTGTCTGAGATTTCACCAACATCATGTAATTTTCACATTTTCCTAAATTGAGCCTTTTTAGTTGTTACTTCTGCTTTACTGCTGCATCACAGGAGCAGCCTGTGCTCTGGTTAAAGGGCAGCATCTCAAAGTTCCGAAAGGCAGCGCTCTGGGAAGGCGCTCTGTAACTCATTTCAGGTTCCTGTGCTTTTTGGATATTCAGGTCTGCTCTTCGTCAGCCAGACCCGGTGTTTTCCATGTGACTCGAGGATAAATGGCCTTAATAAATCCCATTATTCTGAAGAACAAAAAAATAGCAGGTTGGTGACACTGAGCAGTGATAAATAACAATTTTTATTTTCCCGTGTCATGATTATCTCTTTCCTCTTGCCTGGCCGGTGATAGACTGTCTCCCTGCAAACCCTGTCTGGAACTTTGCACCCTGCCAGGGAGGCCGCTGGCCCAGGAGACTGTCTCTGTGCATTCAGGAAGTGTAGAGTCAACTGTTCTCTGCAATCACTGCCAAGACGCAAGATATTCCAATCCCAGGAGCCCCTAAAATTCCAACCTCAAACCAGCCTCCCGCCCCCCTTTCCTCATCAGTGGAATGATCTGGAGTCCGGATTCCTATGTCTATCTTCTCCATTATATAGCTGTTGGAGACCCAAGCTGTAAAGCCAAGAGTTGATCAAACTTGAGTAAAAAGGGTAATATTAAGGATTCAGAGATGATTTAATACATTTTGAGTCTCTCAAAGAAGTTCAGAAAAGCACAATTGGATGACAGCTTGTTAAACTTGGTAAGCCAGAAAGTACATGAGTTGTATTATAAAACATATTTCTATAAAACTCCCCAGTTTATATTTATCTGGTCATCAGAACAGAGTTACACTTCCAAACACAAAGCAAAAGGGCCCCAAACTGGGCTCCTTGCTTGTTTGTTAAGAGAAAGTCTACCCCATCTGGATGCAGTGCACATGCTTGGGGGAAGCACAGCCCCTGGGGAGGCCGTGCACATGGGGGGTGGCTCCCTTCATCCCTTCATCGTGCCCTGCTGTCTCTGAGAACGTCACCTCCGGAACACTCCTGCTACAGCGTTTTGCTCTCTGCCCGTGCCTTCCCTGCTGCCTGTCCTCCTCCTAGACACGTGCTTATTTGCTCAGAGATGGAAAGAAATTGTGTGTAAAAGAGGGGGATGATTCCCAGTTTTCTAGGCTCCACATAAAAGGCCTAGAAGTAGTGACTGCATCCCAACAGTTAGTAAAAAGCTGAACAAATTGAAACACTAGCAACTCTTCTTAGATCCTGCTGAGAACTGAGGTCACCGGGGAAACTGCTGCCCTCAGATGTGAAGAGACAGTCAGGCGAATACAGACATCACAACTCACTGGAGCAGAAGCCCAAGAACTGAACCCTCCACGGGAATCTGCGCTGGAAAACCTGGGCTCTAATGGCCGAAGTGCTGAAGGTTCAGTGTGCAAAAGTCTGAGAGTCAAAAGTTCTAGGAGGACCCGGTCACAGGTCCAGGAGCCCCACCAGGTTCTCACGGTGAGTAGCAGAGAGAAATCTCTTCATGCCTCCAGCAGGTAAGACAGAAAGAACCATTTTCAAGCATGGTGGAGTGCACTGTTCTTCCTAATGAGACCTGCTATCAGGAAAAGCTGTACAACCGAAGCCCAGCCTGTGGGTTTTGCAAGATCATAACTGTCCTGGGGGAAGGGAAATGCCCATCTCCAGCCCTCTCTAGACACCTGGTCTCCCTAAGTGAGGAGGAAAACTGTGAAATGCCGTGCAGCTCACAGCCTATAGGCAAAAACTCAGCGAAAGACTGAGAACTACTTATAGGACCTTAGACTGTTTCTCCTTCCCCATACCTTACCACCACATCACTACAGGCCTATTTACACCAGTTCCTTTTACCTAGGACATCATGCGCAGCTAGCTAGAAAAAATTACAAGGCATACTAAAAAGCAAAAACAAACAAACGGACAAACAAAAACAGTTTGAAGAGACAGAGTAAGCATCAGAACCAGACTCAGATATGGCAGGGATGCTGGAGTTATCCGACTGGGAATTTAAAGCAGCTGTGATAAATATACTAAGAACTCTAAAGGATAAAGTAGACAGCATGTAAGAACAGATAGTTAATGTAAGCAGAGAGATGGAAACTCTAAGAAAGAATCAAAGAGAAATACTAGAAATCAAAAATACTGTATCAGAAACGAAGAATGCTTTTGAAGGGCTTAATGGTAGACTGGGCCTGTCTGAGGAGAATTCAGGGAAGCATCTCTGAGCTTAAGGATATATCAATAGAAGCATTCAAAACTAAAAAACAAAGAGAAAAAATAATTTAAAAAACCAGGTGTGGTGGTGCATGCCTCTAGTCCCAGCTATTCTGAAGAATCACTTGAGTTTGAGACCAGCCTGAGCAACATAACAGGACCTTAAAACAAAACAAAACAAAGAAACAAAAAACAGAATCAAAATGGCTACAAAAGATATATAACACACATACACACATGTCACATGTATGGGAACTACAAAAAGGAGGAGTGTAAAGAAGAAAATAAATATTTGAAATAATAATGACTAGGAAATTCCCTCAAATTAATGTCAGACACCAAACCACAAATCTAGGAAGCTCAGGGAACACCAAACAGGACAATATCCACCCACCTCCACAAAAAAACTTGAACAAACAAACAAAAAACACTACACTTAATACATATGATATTCAAACTAGAGACAATCAAAGATAAAGGAAAAAAATCCTAAAAGAAGTCAAGGGCAGAAAAACCCCTTACCTATATAGGAGCAAAGATAACAATTACCTCTAATTTTTTAGATGTAATCAGAAACTATGCAAGCAAGAGGGAGTAAAATATGTTAAGTGTTTAGATAGAAAAAAAAGAAAAGAATTCTATATCCCAAAATTTTTTAAATTTTAAAATGGAGAAGAAATGGACTTACTCAGACAAACAAAAATTATGAAAATTTGTTGCCAGCAGATCTGCCTTTTCAAGAAGTGTCAAAAGAAGTTTTTTAGAGAGAAAGTAAATAAAATAGGCCAGAAATTCAGATCTGCATAAAGAAAAGAAGAGCATTAGAGAAGGAATAGGTCAAAGTATGATAAAACTTTTATTTTTCTTATTGTTAATTAATCTAAGGGATAAGAGTTTGTTCAAATTAATAATATCAACACTACATTTGAGTATATATGCTTATGTGTAGGTGAAATGAATGATAGCAATGACATTCACTTCATTTACATGTAAGAAGGAATGATTTAGGATTATTTTGTTATTAAAATATTCTTGGAACACACATGAAGTGGTATAGTGCTATTTGAAAGTGGATTTGGATTAGTTATAAAAGGATATCAAAAATCTTAGAGCAACCACTAAAAAATGTTTTTGAAAAGTATAATTAATATTCTAAGAAAGAAAAATGGAATCATATAAAATGCCCCCCCAAAAAAACCCACAAAAGGTAGAAAAAAAAGTAGAACACAAAAATAAGAAACAAAGAATAAGGGCAACAAATAAAAAATGGTAACAAATATGGAAGATATTAATTGAAGTATATCAATAATCACATTAAATGTCAGTGATCTAAATATACCAGTTAAAATACGGAGACTGTCACAGTGGGTCAAAAACAAGACCCAACTGCATGTTGTCTACAACAAATGCACTTCAAATTCAATATAGACACACATAGATTAAAAATAAATGGATGGAGAAAGGTATACTACTCTAACACTAATCAAAAGAAAGTGGGAGTAGCCACATTAATTTCATAAAGAGAAAACTTCAGAGAAATGAAACTTATCCAAAATGAAGAAGGACATTATATAATGATAAAAGGATGGATACACCAAGAAGACATAACAATCCTCAATGTGCATGTGCCTAACAACAGAGCATCAAAATACATGACATCAAATCTGATAGAACTGCAAGGAAAATTCATGAATCCACTGTCATAGTTGGAGATTTCAACATGCTTTTATCAGAAATGGACAGATCCAGCAGGCATAAAATCAATAAGAACATAGTTGAACTCAACAAAACCATCAATCAACTGGATTTAATTGACATCTATAGACTACTTCACCAAACAGCAGCAGAAAGAGTATATGTCTATTCTCAGAAACAATGAAATTAAACTAGAAGTCAGTAACAGAAATGTAGCTTGAAAAATCCCAAAAAAACTTAGCAATTAACAACACATGTCTAAATAATATAGAAGCCAAAGAAGAATTCTCAACAGAAATTTTTAAAAAATATTTTGAGCTAAATGATAATGAAAGCACAGCTTATAGAAATTCACTGAATGCAAGGAAAGCAGTGTGTAGAGTGAGTTATAGCATTACATGCATATGTTAGGAAAAAGGAAAGATCTAAAATCAATAATCTAAGTTTCCACCTTAGAAAATTAAAAGAGGAAGAGCAAGTTATATTCAAAGTAAGGAAAATAAGAGAAATACTTAGAGCAAATATCATTGAAATTAAAAATAGGAAATCAATAGAGAAAATCAATGACAACAGCAACAAAAGCTGGCTCTTTGAAAAGATCAGTAGAATTATTAAGCCTCTACTCAATGTAACTAAGAAAAAAAGGGAAAAAGCACAATTTACTGCTACCAGAAATAAAAGAGTGCACATCACCGCAGATTCCACACACATTAAAAGGATAATAGAGGAATACTATAAACAATTCTATGCCCACACATTTGATAACTAGATTAAATAAACAAATTCAAAAGACACAATCTGTTAATATTCAAACAAGAAGAACTAGACAATCTGTGTATATGTACAATCTTCCTTCCATAATCTCGGGGGATTGCTTTCAGGATGCCCCACAGGCACCCAAATCTGTGGATGCTCAAGAACCTTATGTAAAATAGCACGTTATTTGTGTATAGGCTACGCACATCCTCCCATATACTTTAAATCATCTCTGGACTACTTATAATACCTAATACAATGCAAATGTTACACAACTGGTTGTTATACTCTATTATTTTTAATTTTTATAATTTTTATTGTTTTATTGTTTTTTTTTCCCAAATATGTATGATCATTTATGATCTGCATTTGATTGAATCTGCAGATATGGAAACTGTGGAAGGCTAACACTATATATATGTACATGTGCACACACACATATGAAATTTAATCAGTAATTAATAACCTTGCAAAACAGAAAACTCTAGGCCCAGATAGGTCCACTAGTGAATTCCACTAAATATCTAAAGAATAAATTATACCAATTCTCCACCAATCTCTTATAGAAGAGAGGAACAGCAGAGGAGTTACCTCCTAACTTACTCTATGGGGCAAGTATTACCCTAATAACAAAACCAGGAGAAAAATGGCAAGAGAAGAAAGCCACAGAACAATATCTCTCATAAACAAATGAAAAAATTCTCAGCAAAATATTAGTGACTCAAGTCCAACAGTATGTAAAGAGCATTATACACCATAACCAAGTGGGATTTGTCTCAGGAATGCAAGGCTGATTCAACATTTGAAAATCAATTAATGTAAACTATCAAATCTATAGGCTAAAGAGGAGAAATCACATGATATTATCAACAGGTACAGAAAAAAACATTTTAAAATGTCCAATACTCATTCATGATTAGGGAAAAAAAAACCCTCTGAGTAAACTGAAAATAGAGGATAACTTTTTCAACTTGATAAAGAATACCTGCAAAAAGTCTACAGCTAACATCACACTTCATAGTGAGAAGCTGGAAGCTTTTACACTAAGATCATGAATAAGGCAAGAATGTCCCCTCTTGTGACTCCTTTTCAATACTATTCTAGAAATCCTAGTTAATGCAATAAGCCAAGAAAAGGAAATAAAATTATACAGACTGTAAAGGAAAAAAATAAAACTATCTTTGTTCACAGATGACATAAATGCTTATTTTGAAAATCAAAAACAGTCAACAAAAAATTTTTGGAACTAATCAGTAATTAGAGCGAGTTACCAGGATATAAGTTGTTTTTTTTTATTATTATTATTTCAGCATATTATAGGGGTACAGATGTTTAGGTTAAGTATGTTGCCCTTGTCCCCTCCTCCCCCCCAAGTCCAAGTTTCAAATATGTCCATCCTTCAGGTGGTGCGCATTGCACTGTTTGTGTATGCAA
>NW_012154496.1:0-45854 GCF_000956105.1 Propithecus coquereli | reverse complement strand
ACTGAAAGCTCTGATTCAGAACATAGAGCTCACATGGTTACAGGCCCTCCTTGTGGCAGCCACTCCTACAGCATGAGACAAAGTTCAGAGCTACAGTGGGCTCATGGGACCAGCAGCCCTCCTGCCCTAATAACGCCCCTTGCTGTGGGGACAATGCCTGCCCCATCCGTGGTCTAACATGCTCCAGCTGTCGGGCTGGCTTTCTCACAGGCCTCAGCTTGGAGAACTGGTAGCTATTTCGGGGTTTCCCGCCCTCCTTGCAGGCTTCCACCCATGGAGCTGGAGGTGGGTGTCTGGAGAGGAAGCAGGCGCAGGCACCACTGCCCTTCTCAGATGCTTTTCTGGCTGGTCATCCGCCAGTCTGCAAAGACACCGCCGTGCTCACAAGAGCACTAAGAAAACAACCCACTGTTCTGATTGGTAAGAGACTCCGATGCTTAACTTACTATTCAAATGGCGTTCCTCCCTCAGGTCCAGGACATGCCTGGAGAGGGCCCAGGGCACCCACGAGGACCAGCGGCCACTGCACAGCAGGTTTGGTATTGTCAGCCCTTGGAGACCCCCTCAACCGGCATAGTATGGAAACAATGAATCTCAAAAGGACAGACCTAAAACTAGGAAGAAAATGTTTAAGAGCCAACTGAGGAGCAAAGTTGAAAAAAAGAAACTTAAAATAATAAGCAGTCAACTAGAAGGCTCCAGAGAAGCACCCTGGCTGTCGCAGGGGCTGCCCCGAGAGGTCCAAATGCCAGACCCGAAGGGCGGGAGGAGGACGGCGCCCGTGGCCAGTGAGGCCGCGTAGCCCGCACGGCAACTTCTATTGGAAGAAAGATTACAGCACAAACAATGTCTCAGTAGCCTCAAATGAGAAAATGTGCAATGGCAGAGATAACTGTAAAGGGGAAAAGATGAAAAGGTTTAATGAAAGATCCAGTAACTACGTGTGGAACAAGACGCAAGCCGTGATGCGAGGCCCGTCAAGCTGACCCGCTGCCCGGGAGGGCGCGGCGGCCACGGACACGCCTCGCTGGGGCAAAGCCCGCAGGGACCTCGACAAGGAGCGGCCACTCCCTGCAGCGGTTCTCCAGAGAAAGAGTTTAATGACAGTCGTGAGAAGAAGAGAAGCATCAAAAGAAGAGGTTTCTAGGTTAGTTCTACAATCGGAAGGGCGGCCAGGTGAGCCGAGACGGGTGTGATAATTTGGAAGTTCCGGACAGGTGAGAACTGGAAACATACAACTGTCGCCTTGAAGTTATTAATGGGAAAAGGAAGATGGAGGAGCTGGCAAACCTCACTTAAGTCTTGGCAGAATTACTAAAAGAGCTAATAAAAAGCAATCGTGCAACACTTGGTTTGTCATTCGTAAGTGTTCGTTGCTGATGGCTATAATTAAAACTCACATGTGCAAACCAAAACACAAACAGGATCACAAGAAAGTGATCGGTTTAGGGGGAGTCACACATACCATGCTGTGTCAAGAAAGCTTTACCCATTAGTAAATCAATGAGCTAATTCAATATATATTTACTGGGCCCCAAATTAGTTGCTGAGCTAAGAGACCTGGAGGGCAGAAGCCTCCACCGCAACACCGGCCAAGAACTCAGAGTTCCGAGCTGTTGTAACAGCAGACTCAATAGCACTCCTCCAACAAGGAAGTCTAAAAGGACCACACAGCCTGGGAGAGAAAGGACTTGCAATAAACATTAGGCATGAGATAAGATACTGAATTATAAAAGCCTGTGTGAGGTAGTCTGAAATTCTATTTTGAAATATAGATATACTGAACATTATTGACCATTTGGAGCTGCTCACCAAATAATCTTAATTTTTTTTTCTTTTTTCTCCTATCAACATGATGTTTAAGCAAAGATTTTGGTGTCAAACCACCTGGGTTCAAATCCTGACTTCTCCACTTGTTGGTTCTGAAACCCCTGGGTAAGTGTTCAACTTCATGAGTCTCAGTGTTCTTGTCTTTAAACTGGGGATAATTTAAATATCTTGTAAAATGCTGTGGGAAATAAAGAATAAAACTATGAGAAATGCCTCCTGTTTCAGCTAAGATTGAGAGTTCAATAAAGGTTTTATTTTAGCATTAAGACCGGGTGATTTTTTTTAGCATTTTGGATTAATTTTATCTTCCTGCTGGAAAATTATATCATCTGCAAGAATAATATTAGTAATTTTCATTTTTTTGAATTTCCATAGATTTAGAGGGTACCAGAATCGTTATATTTGTATCCCGTGTAGTGGTGAAAAATTACCCATTGGGTACAATGTACACTCTCCGGGTGACAGGTGGATGAAGGACCGGGGTTTACATCCAATGCAGGATCCCCTCTCGGTTAACCGCGTACTGGTGTCAGAAGTGGATTCTCCATCTCGTGACAGTGTAACTTAGGAAGGACAGGGGACAGGATGGCAACACGGGACACGCAGAGACTGCAAAGAGGGAAAATATGCCCACGGTGGGAGGCAGGATTGTTCGAAGGACTGTTTCAGGGTTTGGAATACACAGACAGCAGCCTCTACTGCAAAGCCTGTCACGCATGTGCCTGTGTCTTGCAGTGGCATTTTGTGCACATGGCTCTTCCCAGTTCTGTTCAGGTAGCACTTGGTCATCCTCAAAACCCGATTCACAGCCCCTTGGCTAGTGCACACTCAGGAAGAAAGCACTCTCCCAGGTTATGTTCCCAGGTTATGTTAAGAAAAAATAAGCAGAAAAGGACACTGGTGACTGATGTCACTCTGCTTCATTCACCATTGTTAGTTCACTCATTCAACTCTAACCATGGTTTACCTGAGGTTTCTCAGAGCTGTGTTTTTCCACTTCGTAGACCAAGCAATAAGAGAAGAAAAAACATGGTTTACTCAATATTCTAAGGCACATCTATTAACCACTATACATATAGTAGTTTTCTCATTTCTCAGAATGAAAAAAAGTAGTTATTTTGGAGTATAAATATACAGGTTGGTAGAAGAAATAAGACCTAGTGTTAGATCTGTAGGGTGACTAAATTCTATAATAATTTATTGTACATATCAAATAGCTACAATTATAGACTGATGCCTATAATCCCAGCACTATGGGAGGTGGGAGGATCACTTGAGGCCAGGAGTTCAAGACCAGCCTGGCCAACATAATGAGGCCCCATCTATAAAAGAAATTTTTAAAAAAAATGAGCTGGGTGTGGTGGTGCATGCCTGTAGTCCCAACCACTCAGGAGGCTAAAGTAGGAGGATCACTTGAGGCTGCAGTGAGTTATAATTGCACCACTGCTCTCCAGCCTGGGCCACAGAGCAAAACATTGTCTCAAAAAAAAAAA
This sequence comes from Propithecus coquereli, assembly GCF_000956105.1. NCBI lineage: Eukaryota > Metazoa > Chordata > Mammalia > Primates > Indriidae > Propithecus > Propithecus coquereli. The sequence goes on along the minus strand of NW_012154496.1, from coordinate 42,531 downwards.
AAAATCACGTGAACCCTAAAACTGTGTATATCAATTTGCATCTATATTTTTAATTAAAAATTTAAAAAATTTTAAAAGATGTGGGTTTCCCACCCAAGTTCACAGAGGTACAAAATGACAAAGAAGAATTTGTGCCTTATCCTCTCTGCATCTCTCACAAGAACAGCCCCGAACCGGCAGCTTCCCTCTCCCAATCCCACCCCCACCGCACGGTCCTAGTGACTGTCAGATGTCATCTCTTCACTCCGGGCTGAGAGCGCTTGAGCAGCTCCTGGAAGCTCTCGGATGTGGGGCGGACTCCTCAGCCCAATGCCCCATCCTGCACGGGCAGGCCCTTCCCACCGACCTGGAGCCCACCCTCCCATGACACTGGGGTCCCCCTCCCAGCGCCGAATCCACTGCTGATCCTCACACCCCTCCGCCTCCATAGGCCTCTGGCAGAAGCTCTTCAGGGTCAGCAACGTATCTGACCATTCACAGTCCCACTGGACCAGCCCGCGGCCCTCAGCTCCAGAGCCACCCTCGCTGGGGCTGAGTCAGCTGCACCCTGGGGACCCCCATAGCAGGCAGCCTCTCCCTGCGCCTCCGCACAGTGTGGCCGCTGCTGCTCCCTTGTCCCCGTACTCCTGAGAGCAAGCTCCTTCTCCCTCCCACACTCCCAGAGCCCACACGGTGCCTGGCTCGTGGTAGGCACGGGGGGGGGGGGTGGAATTGTGGAGAAGGGAAGGTCAGTAACTACTTTAAAGGGAAATCATTCCCGGAGCTGGGGGAAGCCCGTGTGTCTTCACTTCCTCCGCTCACCATTTCCCGGCTGGCATCACAGAGGGCACCCTGTCCTAGCTCGCCGTCAGCCCGCGGGTTGCAGAATGCTGCACGAGGGGAGTCTCGCTTCGCCATCCGTGTGAGTGACAGCACCGGGCCGTCTCTGTCCCTCCTGGGTGCAAGCATGAGAAGGTGTGTCCTGCGGAAGGCCGAGGTGAAAATGTTTACACTATGTGGCCAGGGAGAGCTTAAAGGCCATTCACAGCAAGGGACCTGACGGAACCCTCGGGAGGGAAGGAAAGGCCAGCAGGGCTGTGTCTGCCCACGGAAAGCCCCCACTCCGTGCCCCAGTCCGGTCCCCAAGCACCAGTAACCCACACCCGGAAGACCCTCACGGAAGTACGGTGGGTGACGTGCAGAGCAGGGATCGCCCAAAGAAACACCCACAGGTTCTCTCCTGCGGTCGTGGACTCCTGCTCCCGAGGCTGTGGTTCTCGGCCTCCGCCCGCGATGCAGAAACGTGCAAAGGGAGGTGGAAGGGTCCGATATTTACCCGTCGTGATGGGAGAGGGGGCTGGGGTGGGGGCAGGGGCCCCGGGCAGCAGCCAGTGATGCAGTCAGAGCCCTTTGCTTTAGAAACCACCGTTTTCTACCCCAGTTTTCCCGCGAATGTTTCTGTCCGCATAGTTTTAGGGTTAGGTTAGAATTTTTTTGGTGAATTTTTGCTTTTCAGATTTGAAACTGAACTTGCCTTTGCTTGTTTTCGTTTTCCCCTCTCAGGAGACCGAGTCCCAAGGCAGGAGAAGCACCTGAAGAGTAGAGCAAAGCAAGGAGAAGGCAGCGCTCGCAGAAGCTCTGTTATCGGTGCATAAAGCTGGATTAATGGCGCGTTGCATCTGCCAGGAGTGGCAACAGTGCCGCAACAGAAGTTCTGCCTCCGCTACTGCACCTGCTTGTACAGTTCAAATTAAAACCTGAAACCCAGCAAATCCCACTTCACAATGGCTCTCAGTGCCGGAGCCTGGAATTAGAGACTCCATTGTCTGCAAGGATTACTTCCCTGCCTTCCCCAGCTTCAAAGAAACACGAATCTTCACTCATTTTCTATTGATCCTTGTTGATCAGATTAACTTTGTTTTGGATTCCTGTTGAAACAAAGACAAATAGATACATTTTAAGCACTTTCATGTATCACTTTGTTTCAGTTCGGAATTCTGACTGTGCTTCTACTTCCTCGTTGCAAAGATTACTAGGCAGTGGGGAGAAAATAAGGGAATTACCATAAATTCTATTCACTAAATACCAACACTTTCAGGCAAATTATCTCAATTGTCAAATACTTTGGCATGCCAAGTAATTATACGCAATTAAAACCCCCCTGTTGGTTTACTTTCCCTTGTTAATTTATAATAGAATTACCTGCACTCAGGAAAACTAAAAGATTAGCAAGCACTAGAAATCAAAGTCATCTCTCAACATCACAAAAATAAAGCCAAACATTTATTCTACTCATTGGGCACTTCGGCTTTCAGATAAAATTATTTAATACTTTCCTACCCTTTAATGAACCGTAAAGAAGCTGAAGAGTATTTCCGTGGAGACAGAATGTTCCCAGGCTCTCGGTAAACATACCGGGCGGCTTTCTCGGCTGCTGGCTCTCTCTGGGCCATGACTCAGATACCTGGGGCTGGGATTAAGGAGTTTCACTCTGGGCCACACAGCGGCCCTTCCTACCTGCTTCCCCGCTCTCTGCCTGCGGCCACTGAATCTGCATTTAAACCCTAGATTAGAGGCAAACCGGCAGCCTCCTTCAGTTGCCCAGCAAAGAGCCCAGAGGCAGACATCTGAGGGGTTCTCCTGGGCTCAGCCGATGGAAACTGCTGTTCTCTGCCCCCACCTCCCCAGCAGTGAGCCCAGCATGGGGGTGTCTCTTCCTGGAAGGTGCTGCACTGGGACTTGTGAAACCTCCCGCTGGGCAGAGCCCCCAGCACCTGACCCAAAGCCAGAGTTTGGTGGAAATGACGTTAATTTATGGGAGGTAAGTGGCTAAATTATCTCATGAGCAGTAGGTTGCAACCAACCAAACAAAAACGGGACCCTTCTTTAGAAAAATATGAAGAACTTAGGTCACCTGGCCAGAATACAAAGGGTGACAACAGTCCTGATTTGCCTAAGATAGAGGGAGTTCTTGGAACTCAAATTTCAGTCAAAAACCAGGAATGCCCCCAGCAAACCAGGATGACCTGGTCACCCTCAGGAATGCTGTGGTTCCCTGTCCATGTGACCGTGTACAACACGGGACCGAACGGGGCGTGCGTGGCTCCTGCACCTGGAGGTCCCAGGTGGTTTGCACATAGACCTCGCTAACCCAGTCCGCCGTCAGATGGTAGCCTTGCGGTGGGGTCACGTGTTGGCAAAGAGCCCACACATGCGTGCCCCTGCACCACACAGCACCTTGTGAATACATTAATAGGATTTTCCTTGTTAGCCACTTCATCGTAAACTCCAGGACCAAATGTCACTGAAGAGGCAGTGGACAATTCCCCAACTGGCAGTAGGAGACGAACCAAGCCCATGGCCACATGACACCAGGATGCACAGGGCACAGCCTCCCCGGATCAGCCCAGTCCCAGACGCCAGGCGGGGCCAGGACACACCTGCGCATGTGGAGTTGAGGGGGATACGTTCTGCTGAAGGCATCGACGCTTAAAACCACGTAAGAGCAATAACTCCACGATCTACCATTAAAAACACAATTTCCTTTGCTTTTTGCAGACGTATCAATCATTGTCCCTTATGCCGTTGCCTCTGAGCCTCACGGCTGCCCTTGTCCAAGGGGCCCCTGCCCTCCGGCCCCAAGAGGAGAAGACTCACTGCTCCTGCCACCTCCAAGAGTGGCTTCAGGACAGCGGTGAGCAAATGCACGGTGCGCAGAGAAAGCAGGTGCGTAGCACCGGCGCTACCAAGGGCTGAGGACCCCGACGGCAAATGTGGAGAGGGCCGGTTGCGAAGACCTACTGGATGTTTTTATCGTGGTTGATTGGAATATGAAACCATCAGATCTCCAAAAGCTTAAATGAAGCATGTTCTCACTAGAAGGCCAATCTGATGGTTTCTTTTGGAGAGATTCTTCACATTATCAATGCTCTCTAAGCTAAGTTGTAATGAAAAAATAAAAACAAAAAGCAAAACAACCTAGACATGAGCCTCAAGTGTGGCCCCTTTATGTCCTTGCGAGGAGTAACTTAACGGTTTAGAAAGAACATCCACTTCCTCACCTGCTACACTGGCACCTGCCGAATCCCTCCCACGTGGTCGGGACTAATTGAATGAGACAGAAAACCTTACGGGCTGCAAATCTGAAGAAGTGTAAAGTACTAATAATAATTGTATCATCATAACATACACTAAATTTCCCCATTAAGTTCTTTTTCTCATGCCTCAATGCCCAGAAAATCAGAATCATTAAAATGTATTCAAGGAAACCAAGTAGCAGAAACCTTCAAAAACCATGTGCTCTGTTAAATATCTACCATATTTAAATTGGGACACAGGACCTGTGTTTTAACTTAAAATAGAGATCTGAACATTTCTTGATGTTACCGTGATGCGAGGCAAAGCTATGAAGGTGGTTAAGCCTCAGATGGAAGTCCTGTCCCCTGAGTGACACCTGCTTCCTCAGACCCCAGAAGCCGCACAGTCCTCACCCTTAAGACGTGAAGAGTCTGGAGGATGGAAAACTGCAAGGTGCGTATTTCAGGTCACTGACAAGCCAGTTAGATGTGAGAGTCACCATTTCTGCCTGACGTCCAGAAGAACCAAGGGCCCCTCTGCTGGGTGTGATGCTGGAACAACACTGTCCAATAGAACATTCTGGGATGCCTGAAATGTTCCCTACCACACCGTCCAATCCGTGAGCCCTCAGCCTCCTGGGAGGACTGAGTGCTGAGTGAAACTGAGGAGCTATATTTAAACGTTTATTTTATTTTATGTACACTTTAAGATTAATAGGCCCATAGGGCCGGTGGCTGCCCCATTGGACAGCACAGTGTCAGAACTTTGAATGAGCAGTTGGAGCCAAAGCACGAAAAATGGCACTTTGTTCCTAGTGATTTTTTTAGCTTATCAAATATATATTTTCAATATTTCTTATGCTTTCTTTTCCATTAAAATACTCAATGTTGGTGAGTTCATGGTGAAATGGAACCCCCAAAACCAACGTAGCGTGTGTCTATATAGCTACATCTGTATCTGTACCTATCTATCTATCTGTCTGTCTATCTATATATGTGTGTGTGTGGTTTGGGATGTGCAATTGGCCGCATTTATCAAAAGGCCTTAAAAAAGCATATGTCCTCTGTCCCAGGAATTTCACTTCTAAATCTCTATCTTAACTAATGGAAAGCTCAGACAATGATTAAGGTGCACAATTACCAATAACAACATTAATTCAAATCATAAAATAATCCCAAACCTACTCAACGTCCAAGAATAGAGGAATGGTTAAATAGATTAAGTTTATCTAAATGCATGGCATATTTCTAAGAATATTAAATGACACAGGAAACTATTTATGATATCATTTTAATTGAAAAAGTCTGGATACAAAACCGTACATAAAACACGATCCTTAGTTTATTTGTTTGCATTTGCAAGCCTAACATAAAGGCAGAGAGGGATGTTACCTAGAGTCATATCTGAGTGGAAGGAGTATTTCTACCTTATAATTTTCTGTATTTTCCTAAATGTGCCTTAAGTATCTTTACCAAGAGAAAAAAAATCAATGACATTAATCGGTTCAGTCCTCCAGTGTGTCATTCAGAAATGGGCACTTGGACTCGTAAATGGAGCCCGGGGAGTCGAGTAGACGGCTCTGGGCACTTACTCTCTCGGGCCATTAGGGTCCCACTCACACACATTCTTAGCTGGATTAATTAATTGACCACGGGCTTAATGCGTGGATGCCTTCCAGATACTCCCCTTGCTGAGCGCAGCTCCAGAAGGATTCCTGTCCCATGGAAGCTCTGATTCCTGGAGAAAAAAACAGCTCAGGCACTGACACTGTGAAGCACTCATCAATTAAAATAATAACAGCTGCAAAACAATCAAACACAAAAGCCCACTGAGGGAAGTCGATGGCCTTTGAGAAATAACCACCATGCACCTTGCAGCCTGACGTGCATCTGGAAGCTCCGGGAGCTGCAGGGTGGAGCTCCCTCCTGGTGGGTTCCTCCTGCCTCTGGCCCCTCCACCTGAGCAACCACCGTGACCACACCTCGGAATGGAGGCGGCTGGGAGAACTGATGTGCTTCCCAGAGTGCACCATCTAATTCCTTCCCACCGGGAGAGCCAGCAATAGCTCCGAAATTGGATTCTATGCAAACTTGTGATGACTAACTTGGTGAATCATGTCAAATTTTAAACTTTATTTTATTTTATTTTTTATCAGCTGCTGGATAATTGAAGGGGAGAAGATGTCCAACTGACATCCTGCCCCAGGCGTCAGCCGTGCCACAGCCTCTCCTCCCGACAGACGTCAAAAAGGTGTGCGGCTTCCCACAGAAGGGGACCCCTGCACCCTGTCAAAACCCCCAGCACTCTCCTGCTGTCAGGTTTCCGTCTCGTTTCTGCTCCACCAGCCTCTACTTCCAACAGAAAGTAAACAGCCCTCCAAATAAATAATTGATAAAAGTGAACTTTCAAAATAAGTAGTGACCCTCAAATCTCACTTAGACATTCTCATTTTGACAGAACGTTTGCCAAAACCATTACCCAATATTTTTAGAAAACCAACAAAGTCTAAATTATCAGCCAAATAAAGTAAAAATTACAGATCACATTTTTCCCATGTTTAACTACTTTTGGAGGAAGGTGCCGATTTTTTAAATAAACGTATGAATGATAAATCATTCAGTCCATTCCGCCGATGGAGGAACATCCTGACCCCGGGAGGTATCTCTCCCCTCCCCACCCACGTCACACGGTGGTCTCAGCTCTGCCCCGTGCATATTTGGAAACATATTTCACATCAGAATTCATAAAAATGCATCGATGCAAAATTCAGCTTGAAAAGCCTAACATCCAAAACGTCGGTTTCACCCCCAAATTTCTACAAGAGTCTACAAAAATGATTACTAGGTCACACTGCATATTCCGTATCTTAAACTGAAACAAAACAAAATGAAATAAACAAAAAAAACCTCAGAAAAATAGAATATAAAATGCCACACATGTGCAAAGTAGCAGAATTGGTTCAAAGAACAGTTTCTTGGGAATTCTCTATTTTTTCTGTTCTATCCTCAAAAATATACTTCCTTAACATCAAGGGAATAATTCTAAAATAAACAAAGGGACAAAAGAACCCTCCTGCAGTGGATGATGGTTCCTGTTTGGGCACACAGTGTGGGCAAAGTGATCCCTTGCAACAGCAGATTTTGAATGCTGGTCTTCGGGGGACTGTTGGTGTCTCACGCGGCACGAATCCTCACCATGGGCGCATCCTACTCTAAGCAAAGGTGGCGATGCTTTAAGGATAAGCTTGAGGTAGCTACCTGTGCTTCAAAGATTTTCATGAGTGCATTCACTTAAATACTAAACTTCTAAGTCTATTTTAAACTGACTGATTCTCATCGCACCTGTGCACACACACGCTTGGCTTTTCCAGCTGAATGTCTGTCTCACAGAGGCGAGCCCACGGTAGGTGCCACGTGGACATGAGAACTCTGCCTCCCACTGGACACGGCGACACCGCTCTCCTGCGTCGGTGACTCCGGGCTCCGGTTCCGCCATTCTTTCTTCTGTATGTTCACCTTTTCTCCTTATTTTCTTAAAACACGAAGCGTTGAGTAAGTAAAAAGAAATGATCTTAATTAAAGTGGGGAAAAGTGACATGTACATGCAGAGGAATGACATGGGACACCCATCTCACATCATATACAGAGATAAACTCAACATGGACCGAAGAGTGAAACCTAAGATCTGAAACTGTAAAACTAGTAGAAGAAAATACAGAGGAAAAGCTCTGGGGATGATCCCAAAAGCACAGGCAATAGAAGCAAAACTAGACGAATGGGACGGCATCAAACTACAGAGCGTCTGCACAGCAAAGGAAGCCAGCGGGGAGTGAAGGGACAGCCTGCAGATTGGGGAAGTATATTTACACGCCGCACATCTGGAAGGGGTTAAAATCCAGAATACATCAGGAACTCAATGCAATAGCAAGAAAACAAATAACCTGATTAAAAATGGGTGCATTTCTCAAAAGAAGACATGCAAGTGGCCAATAGATCTATGGAAAGGTGCTCAACGTCACTAATCCCCGAGGAAACGCAAACGGAAACCGCAATCCGATGTGACCTGGTACCTATCAGGATGTCTGTTATCAACAAGAAAAAGATAAACATTGGCAAGGGTGTGGAGAAAAGGAAACGCTTGAGCACTGCTCGGGGGAGGTAAATTAGAGCAGCCCTTGTGGAAAGCTACACGGAGCTTCCTCCTCTAAAGCTGGAACTGCCATCCCAGGATCCAGCAATCCTACGGCTGGGCCACCTCCAAGGGAGTAGGATCAACGAGACATCGGATGCGCCACTGCTGCGTCCACTGCAGCGCTACGCGCAGCAGCCACGACATGGAAGCTGCTTTGGCGTCCACCCACAGGTGAACAGATAAAGAAGACACGACGTAGGTACATACTGGGATGCTATTCAACTTTAAGAAGAAGAATGCAATGGAATTCTGTCATTTGGGACAAGACAGACCTGGGATTATGTTCAGTGAAATTATGCTAAGTTAAATAAGCCAGGTGCAGAAAACAAAAAAGCTGAACTCACAGAAGTGAAGAGTAGAGCGGTGGTTACCCGAAGTTGGGGAGCGGGGCGCGGGGATGGAGAGATGCTGGTCAAAGGGTACGAAGTCTTGGTGAGCCGGGAGGAGCGAGCTTTTGAGATCTATTGTGCATCATGGTCACCAGAGTTAACAATAATGGACGATATATTTCAAAATTGCTAACAGGGTAGATTTTAAATGTTCCTACCATGAAAATATCAGGTGATAAATATGTTAATTAACTTTTATCCCTCCACAATGGGTACATATATAAAAACATTACACTGTACCCCATACACATACATAATTATTATTTGTCGATTAAAAGTTTTAAGAAGTTAAAAAATCAAAACCAATGTATGAAGTACCTATCGTGTCCCTGTAGGAGCACGGGAGCCCTCTGCCCCACTCCTAACCCAGGGTCCCTGGCTGACAGATGCCTCCTCTCGGCACAGACTTCCAGGGTGATCAGGGCAGAGGAAAGGGTGCATGCTGGCCCTGCACCATCCCTGAAAACAGCTCTTGGAATTGGCATGTGCTCCTGCACCCACATTTCACCGCTCCAAATGTCACAGGACCACACACAGCCCAAGTGGGTGAAGGACAGACACTCACCGTGTTCACGGAAGAAGAAGCCAGGAATGTGAGAGCAGAGCTGAGGACCACAACACACCACAGGCAGGAATGTGCCCAGCTTTGGTGCTACGCTCTACTGAGGCATTCTTGGGAAGGGTCATTCTTTCAGATATACGTTAAATCCCTTTTCCTCTCCCTGAGTTTCTCACTATTTAAATGTGTTTGGGTGGGGATGTGACATTTGGAGCCGTGGCAGCCACCTTGAAGCCATGAGGCAACACCAACACGATGAAGACAACAGAGAAGGAAAATGGAAAGGGCCTGAGCACCGATGACACCTGGAGCCCTTGCACCAAACTCAGAGCTGCAAACTTGCAGAGCCTGCCCGACAACAGGACCACGCCGAGAAGTGGACAGGAAGGAGAGGAGGAGAGAGGTTTCCAGCAGGAGCACTGGGGCCACCTGTGCCAGGGCGTGCAAGAGGTGGCAGGTCATCTCACCTCTGGACTTCTTGGTTATATCTGCCGACATCTGTCACTGCTTGTGTTCTTTCAATTAGGATTTCTGTCGTCCAGTGGGCTCTGAGCCCCGCCTTGGCCTAGCACAGCCCGAAAACCTGCCTTCACCGGAGAGTGCAAACAACTTGAATGTACTTCAGAATTCCTGGATGAAAGTAGCTCTAGAAACTCAGAGTGCAATTAACGGTGAGCAATTTGAGAAGTCTGTAGTTGGCAACAGCAATTGAAGTAGCTTTGAAAGGGCTTTGCTTTCCTCTCGTGTCCTTAATGAGGGTAGCTTTAATTGAACTACATTAAAATCCGGCAGTTTCACCCTCTTTAATTTGATCAATTGTGATTCAGACAGCATTGAATCAGTGCTGAACTAAAAAGACACATCAAAGGTGTCTGTTTCAGTTCCCCAGTCTGAACGTCGACGTCGGGGATGAGCCGTACAGAAAAGAAACGCGTTAGTGTGGAAAGGAAAAGAGGAGAGACAGCTACACGCCATACGGTCACGATGGGTGAGTGAAGATTTACAAGAAAACTTTGTCCGAGTCCCCACTGTGACTAGAATATTTGGAAAAATAAGAGGAGATGCTAACTCACGGGGCAGGTGCTAATACCACGGACTTCTCCAGTAAGCGACGCGACGGCCCAGACTCCCAGGCCGCACCGCCCTCACTCGGGACTGACCATCCACGACCCGGCCTCCCAGGGAGCTCACGGGAAGGCTGGCCGGGCTCAGCGGCACCCCCAGAACCGGCCCTTCCTCTGCGATGAAGAGCTTGGCTCGGGAAATTCAAAGGGCGCTTGGCGTCGGTGGACGTGGTGTCCCGCGTGCTGGCTCCAAGGCCCAGCCCCCGCCTTGCTTGTGGTCGTCGCCCTGAATGTTTGTTCAGGGACCGTCCTTTCACCTGCTGTGTGACCTGCGTGAGGGAAGCCGTGTGTGCCTTGGCACCTCGCACGCAAAACGGGGCCAAAAGTCCTCAGCGACAGGTCATCGAGGGTTTAAGTTCTCAACACACACGGGCAGTCTCGAGAATCATCCCTCACGTTATTTCAGGTGTTTTGTGAAGCCCCCGGTACATCTTCTCTGTGGTGTTTACCGCCCGGCCGAGTACAAGGTTCCCGCTCGGGTTCCCGACGTGGGTGGACGCCTCCGCCGGGGCCTTGCCTCCTGACTCTGCGCTCGCGCTGGGGCGCGGCCGCCCTCGGGACACGCCTGGGGACCCACCACTCGGTCACGGTCACGGCTCATCCCAAACAGCAAACCCGCGGGAAGTCGCGAGCTGGGAACGGAAAGCGCTCCACCTTTGGCTTTATTTGTGAGCAGAGGCGATGCCGACAGCAGGCGATCGCTGTTCTGGGTGAGGAACTCCAGGAAACGGCGCCCCACGGGTCCTCGAGGAGGATTCAGGGGCAACGTGCCAACGGCAACGGGGCTCGGACGACATAGTAAACATTTCCAGTTCTTCAGTGTTGGAGCAGGAAGGGGTTCTTCGGTGCCGTGACCGACTCCTGCAGCGGGAGGATCCTGGGCCAGGCTGGGGCTGGAGGGCTGGTCTCTTGCCGTGGCCCGAGCCAGGGCCACACAGGTCAGGGCAGACTGGAACAGGTAGGATGCCTGGGCTCGTTCGCCTCCGCGCGCCCCTGCCAAGGACACGCTGCCCCGGCGGCCGTCCCTGCTCATCCTCAGGATTTGCTGTGCCGTCCCCTTCCAGCCCTGATCTCACTGCAGTGGCAGCGGGAGTGCGGTTAGGTCTCTGGCGCAGTGGTAAAACCAGCACGTGGGCAATGCGGTACAGACACACCTGCATTTTCTAAAATCAACCACACTCACACAGCAGAGTTTTCCCCAGAACTGCCCCTTCAAGGGTGTGGCCGTGCGGCATTACGGTGAGCAGCTCTCCCCTGCCCTCCCCGCTGGTCACTCAACAGGTGCCGGGGGACAGGTGGGGGTGGCGGGGACGTCTGTCCTGGGAACAGAAGTCGCATCCTCGTTGACTGGCTTTGTGAACTCGTCATAACAACACACCCCTCACCAACAGACACCTTCGCTGATTTATGAGACAAAGCAGACCTATTCTGGGATAGAAGGAATTATAGTGACTCTGAAAAACAGGAACAAAGAAATAGTGGAGTCCAAGTCAATGCAAATCGTGCCACTTATGTTTTAGACAATGACTCCAGCAAAAATCAGCGAAGAATTTTAAAGTTTAAATCAGTCTTTAAAAACATTTGCAATACACTAAAAAAATACCCTAGCTTTTGCAAAATATTATCCTGGTAACTGCCCCTCTCACCAAAGTGACTCATTTGGTCTCTATAAATGCAGACTCTCAGCACCTACCGGATGGCAGACACCTGCTGACCCCAGGGGTGTCCAGCTGTGGGGATGTGGTTGTCCCTAACACCTGTCACCCACCCACAAACATGCCCAAACCCTGGCGTGCTGCCTGCTTGGGATTCTCCAGGAACCAGCCCCTCCCTGTTGGGCACAAGCCCCCGGCCTGTACCCTTCCAAAGTACACACGCTCAGGCTACCTGCCGCCGGGACCAGGCAGTGGCTGGCCTCGTTCGGCCATCTCTCTCCTCCTCACTGGCCTGTGCACGGCCCCTGGGGGTGCCTCTCCACAGGGCCCGGAAGCAGAAGTGCCTGCAGACCCACGCACTTAGACCCAGGACAAGTGGCCCCTTGTGTAGGTTGAATCCTGTGTTCCTTGGTGCTCAGCTGTGACCTCAGCGGGGCTGGTCCAGGACACCCGCACCAGGGCAGGCATCCGTCCTGCCATCCTCAGGAAGTGCACTCTCCTGGCCCCTGCATTCCAGGAGGGGCTTCCCAGCAGGTGCCTCCTGGTCCCTGGCACTTCTGCCAGGCTTGCCCCGTGAGTGTGACAGACACGGGCCGGGAGGAGCCGCCCCCAGCCCATGATGCTGCTGTTTCCATCTCTCCAGGGCCAGTGGCTCCCACACCAGGAGTGACCGTCCCAGGGAGGCTGACCCCACCAGATCTCCCGCAGGCTCATTTCTGCGGCAGTCACGTCGGGAACGTGGACACTGTCCCCAACCCGAAGCCGTCCCAGAAAAGTGATAGCGCTCAAGAAACGCTTGCACGGAGACACAAAAACGCACGCGCAAGGAAAGCCCTTGCAGCCCACGTGCAGTAATGACTAATTAGAAGCCTTTAAATGCCCGTTAATAGGGAGTTAATCCAATAAACTACAGCGCACTCATGCTCTGTGTTCCTGAGCTACAGTGTTGGAGACATGATGAGGATCTACATGCGCTGGAGAGGAAACATAGGCAAACCATTGTTTAGGGGGAAAACTCAAGTTGCAGACAAACACAGCACGTCTTCCTGTGTGGCCTGTAGAGGGTGTGATTCCACCTCGGAACCCCGGGAGCGGCTGGGGGTCCTTGTGGCTGCCAGTGGGCAAGGGGCCAGCACTCGTCAGGCTGGGGAGGGAAACCGACTTCCAGGCAAAAGGAAAGTCAAGGCCCGGAGCAGCAGGAGGTGGTGGAAGCCCATGTACAATAAAGGGCGCACCTAGGATAGGCCAGAGAAGGGTCAGTATCCAGCATGTAGGATCGATCAGAGACGGGTCAGAAAAGCAGACAGGAACCTGAGCAGCCATTTGGAATCCTTTCTGCTTGCTCAGCATTTTGGACTTACTTTCTAGGCCGTGGGGAAAACTGGATCACGACTACCTTGATGAGGATAATGTGTTCAGTTATGAGTAGAAACTCACTCTGGGAGCAGAATGGAAGGTGAGGAAAATGGAACCGGACTGAAGGCAAAGAGACCTTCTAGGAAACCACGACGAAACCCTAGTCTGTTGATGATGTCCGTGTTTAAGTAAAAAAAAAAACAATGTCGACAGGGTGACCACATGATTTATTGTCAACCCAGGACACTCTGGAAAGGGAAACGTGGTAGCCAGTGAGACATGGGGACAGAAGACACAAACTGGGACTGTCCCTGGCAAACTGGAACATGTAGTCGCCCCACTACTAGGAGCTGAAGGAGAACAGAAACCTTGGAAAGGAAAGTATCCGCACAGCCACATGCTGTCTGATAGCCCCATGAGGGCCACTTTTCCTGTTCACTGTTTACCATTTGTCCCCAGAGCTGGTCCATTGCCAGGAACACCATTGTGCTCAATAACTAATGTTCGGATAATGGATGTCAGGCAAGACAGACGTACAACTGAGGGAGGCACCAGGCTGGCTGCCAGGATCTCAGCTGCTTCATGTGCGACGGGGTCTCTCACTGGGGCCACAGAGCAAGGAAGAGGGGCAGGTGCGTCTGCAGTGTCAGATGGGGGTGGGTCAAGTGTGCGTGAATATGGGGTCTGCCACTCTGGGCTGAGGTTTGCACTAGAAATAGAGGTTTAAAGCCGGGGTGTGGATGAGGTTTCTGGAGTGGGTGTGTAGACTGAGATAAAGGGTGGAACAGAACTCACAAGAGTACTGAGGCCAGTAAAGGGGGCAAAAGAAAAAATGAAGGAAAATGTAGACGGAGGAGTGACCAGAGAGACAGCAGGCACCTTTAGAAGGGACTGCATCCGTGCTGGAGGTGCCAGAGCCAGCACTAAAGCTGGATTGGGGAGTATTTAACAGAAAGTATTGATGTCCCCTGGGTTGAAGGATCAAACCCTGTCTAGGACTGTATTTCATGAAATATTTTCTCCACCCCCTGAACCCCAGTCACCCCATGTACTTACTTAAAATTCAGATGTTGGACCCAATCCCATAGATAATGAATCAGAATATCTTTGGGCAACGTCCAGGAATTTTAACCTGTTTTCCAAGGGATTTGGAGGTTTTAGAATTCCAGGATAATATATGGGCTTTCCACCTGGATTTTGAAGATGAGGGAATAAAAGATGGGCTTAGACAGGAGAAGCCAATTCTGGGCTGAGAACTTTGGGTTGGAAAGTGGAAGAACAAATAGTAATAATATCCCATATTTCACCAAAACTGCATGTCTCACCAAAACACTCCCTGCTTCTGAAGCAAACACTATGTTGCAGTAAAATAAACTTTCTATGAGATGAAGCCGACAGACCTCCATTGCTTACTTCTTTCAAGCCTCAACTGATGCGTCTCCACCATGAAGGTTGACATAAGGCATATCGGGTGGCAGAACTCTGTCTCGCCAAGAGAAAACCGAGGGTATTTTAGCAGGGTAACAGAATGAGTGTAGCCGTGGGGGCCACAGAACTAGTGCACCAGAGAATAAAAGGTGACGGAAGGAAGGTGATTCGGGGGTCCTGGCAGTGATCCCAGCGGGTGATTCCAAGGACTTAGCCTGGGGAGGGTGAGACCAGATCTCAAAGGCTTTTTTGAGATATAGTTGACAGTTCACAGTAAATGGCTGTAGGCAGCTGTGTAAAGGACGAACTGAACTAAAACGAGCCGCGGGGCTACAGGAGAAAACGCACCCAGAGGTGGACAGACTAAAGGTTGGGCAGGAAAGTCCAACACATTTTGATCAAGCTTTTGGAGGACTTTTGCAGATTTGCCTTCCAGGTGTCGGGCAGTGTGATGGTTCATTTCACGAGTCCACTTGGCTGGGCCGCGGGGTGCCCAGGTCAAACACTAGCTCTGGGTGTCGCTGTGAGGGTGTTTCAGGTGAGGTCACCGTTTGAAGCAGTGGGCTCAGACAAGCAGACTGCCCACCCCAACAATGGTGGCACCGTCCAACCCACTGAGGGCCCAGATAGAACAAAGGCAGAGGAAGAAAGAATCCACCCCCTTTGTTCCCCCCTGCCCGTGGGAGCTGGGACATAGGTCTGCTCCCGCCCTGGGACTGGGACTTACACCACACCACGGATGCTCCTGGTTCTCAGATCTCCAGACTTGGAGTTGGATTTGCACTGCAGGCTTGGCTGGGTCTCCAGGTTGCAGACAATGTATCGTGAGGCTTCTTCTCCTCCATAGTGGCACGGACCAATTCCTCGTAATAAATCTCTCATACCTCAGTGGTACCTACTATTGGCTCTGTTTATCTGGAGAATCGTAATACAGGTAGTAAGGGTTGAAGAAGGTGGTTTCTCCTTAGATGGGTTGGCATGATAAAAAGGAAACAGGTAATTTAATGGGCAAAGAAGAGTTTACAGAAAGTCAACAACAATCAAATTCTTGAAATAAGCAAACGCATGTCAAAATCTTTTCGTGTCTCAGCATATTAGAGAACGAGTGTTGAGGAGTAAAGCCTTCATCCTTGTGTAACAATAGATGTTCCCGCATACGGACCGATAGATTTGCACCAACACTGTTCTGCAAAGTTACATCCCTTCTGGTAAGACCTTAAATCTTCCTGGAGGGAAGAGCATTAAGGTTAAGGTTTTAATGGAGCTTCTTTTATTTAACTTCTTACATAACCTGCTTGCAGAGTGACTTAACTAAGTTAGGTGCGAGCTGCCCAGACATGGGCTACAGACTTGATGAGGCTTTAAACTGCCCAACCACTAAGGAAACCGTGGCAGAAGCATGTTCCCTTCCTTCCTCCGTGCAGGTGAAGCAACCTGCCCGCTGGAAGCATGACAGAGTTCATTCCTGAGTGAACATGCCCAGGGTCATTGATAACATTTCTTTTCTTTTCTCTTTTCTTTTCTTTCTTTTCTTTTCTTTTCTTTTCATTTCTTTGCTTTTCATTTCTTTGCTAGGGCATTTTTATTTATTTATTTATTTTATTTTAGTATATTAAGGGGGTGCAAATGTTTAGGTTACATATATTGCCTTTGCCCCACCAGAGCCAGAGCTTCAAGCGTGCCCATCCCCCAGATGGTGCTCGCCCCACCCATTAGGTGTGAATGCCCCCATCCCCCTCCCTCCACCTGCCCAACACCCGGTGAATGTTACTACCACTTAATTGACACTGAGTTTGCCGTATGGCAAGTGATAACCAATGATATGCTCTGCATAGATTACGCGTGTGTGGAGTTCGCAAAGAAACTGTGGAGAGAGAAGCATTGTTTTCTCCTGCGCTGTTGAATTATTCCTCCTGTACAGTGTTTTGTGAGCTCTGTGATGCAACACAGGGTTGTTGTTCTGTTTTATAACCACTGCGGCTGTCCTCCCTCGTGACGACATTATTAACTCCATCTTTGTGTTATGGCCTGAATGCTCTGATGCCAAGGGAAGGCTTGCAAGTAAATTATTTTCAGCAGAATTAATAGTGATACTAATGGTAATTACTTATCAGCATTATTTTCCTTGTTCCTGTCGTCATTCCAGATTTCTGTTTAATTTAACATTTTATGTATCATAAGGAATCAAGCAAATATCTAAGAATTCAGTAGCAGGGATCTGACTAGACTCTACGTGTGTACAGGAGACCCACTGGCCTGACCCCTAAGGAGACGTGTTAACAATTGGGGTTTCACAAACATTTGGAGGTTTATGCATCATCAAATCAGTTAAAGATAATACAATCAGGACTCTGACAATCATGTGCTCCAGGGATTTTTCAAATCCGTATCTAGGCACAAAAATCCTTTGTTCAGACAAAACCTTATCTGGCATTCGATATGTAAAATGAGGAAATTGGAGTGGTTCTGTTTAAGGACGAGGAGAAAAGGTTCCCTTGTCCTCCCAAATTGGGCTCCTTGGACCCACCTGTTGAGGCTTCCAAATGTGCTTCCAAGAAAAGCATCCACATGGCTTAGGGCACGTTTCCCGCCCCTGTGCCAACCATCCGCCTCCCCTCCACACAGGAGGGCCCAGGCTGGGAGAAACACCCCGTACGCACATGGAAGGTAGAGCCAGCTGGGGCTGAGGTCCGCCTCTGAGTCCGGGCTCTTCATAGGACCACACCGTGAACTCGAGCTGAAATGTAGAACCATCTTCACCAGATGTTCTTTCAGTCCTACAGCTGTGGCCTAAATCAACTTCTTGATACTCCTCTTATATGTGAAATCTTGTCCTGCTCAGAAGCTTTGATGACTCCTCATTGCCCAGAGAACGAAGTCTGGACTCATTTCTATGCTACAGAAATCCACTCCGATTAGGCCAACCTGTCCCCAGACTGCAGCCCTCGACAAACTCCACTGTGCAGCCTGGCCAACACACTGGCTCCTGAGACTTGGCGGAGACCACAGAACACCCTCCACTCACATTCCCTATCCAAATCCAGGTCACCTTCCACAGCCTGGTTCACAGGTCAGCGTGCTGGCTCCTCCCTGGCAGAATTAATCACTCTGTCCTCTGTCCCGACCCGCGGGGTAGTCAACGCGGACCCTGGAGGAGGGAGTGGGAATTGGGAGAGGCAGGAGACACAAGAAATGGAGACAAGACAGGAGTCTGATCAAGTCTCGTTTATTGGCAGGAAGGCAGAGGCTTAAGTAAGGCAGAAAGAGTAACAATAAAGGGGCGGTGCTTTCCGAGGCTCTGGCTTTCCTGCCAGAGGATTTCTATATAAGGAAACCCTCAGGGGCTTTCAAGGCTACATAGTTATAATGGGTAAATAGAAACTTACAAGCTCTTCCGCAGGCTTTTGCAAATGCGTGGGCTTGGTAAGCAGCTGCGGGGCCTCATGGCTCCGGACAGTCCTCTGAGTCCCAAAGTCTAGATCCCTCGCATCAGTATGGATCCAATCAGGAGACAGAAACGATGCCAGTCTTTTGGATAGAGAAAATTTAATATGAAGAATTCTTACCTAGGCATTGTTATGGGTTGAATTGTGTGCACCTAAAATTCACATGTTGAATCCTAATCCCGAGTATCTAAGATGGTGACCTTATTTGGAAATAGAATTTTTGTGGATGCAATTAGTTAAGAAGAGCTCAGACTTGAGTGGGGTGGACCCTAATCTGATAAGACTGACATCCTTATGAGAAGGGGATGCCGGGGCACAGTCAGCACGGGGCAAACGCCCCGTGAAAATGAAGGTAGCGACGGGGCGATGCACCTACGAGCCAGGGAACACCTAGACCATCGGCAACCTCCAGAAGCCAGGGGCCAGGCGTGGGGCAGGTTCTCCCTCGCAGTGAGGAACCAGCCCCACTGACAACTGGGCGTGGATTTCCAGCCTCCAGAGCTGCCAGACAGTAAGTCCCTGCTGTGTAAGACCCCTGGCCTGGGGAGCTTTGTTACAACAGCTCTGGCAAACGAAGAGATTGCGGTGAATCTTCCACTCGTTAACTGAAAGGGCAGAAAGAAAGCAGGAAGAAGTTGCAGAGGCAAGTGCGGAGTGCATTGACCACCCAGGGCTGGGGAGCGGCAGAAAGAGGACGGGCACGCGAGACGGGCCCACGGAGCCCAAACTCAGGCGCGGGAGGCAGCGATGCTGCCGGGTGGCAGAGGGGACCTGAGGGTCTGACTCTGCCTCCACCCGCCCTGCAGGCTCCTTCTGCCCCCCATTTCGGCAGAGTCTAGAGAGAGGAGCTGGCCGTGCAGAAATGGGCTTCCAGAGCCCTAGCCTCGCACAGAGGGGACTTGAAGCTGAGGGACAAAAATGCATTAATAACGTATCCCTCCGAGTGCTTTTTGTTGCCGTGCAGAATAATTAGAGCCTGCATGTTCCACCTGTCTAACTTAGATGTTCATCGTAGATACTCAGACAACTGTCTAATTTATCTCAGCTTCCCTCACAGCATAAGACACTGTCTTTTTTTTTTTATAGTGGTTCTCCACAAAGGTTTAAGTGAATAAATGAATGAAGGGGAAAGGAGGGAGGAAAGAGGGCGAAAGGGAAAGAATGGAGAGAGGACCGGGAAGGAAAAGCTATGAGGAGCTGGGAACAGCCTGTTCCACGAGGGCCCTGTAACTCGATGAGCTGACCCAGGAACGCAAGGGGCAGGCGCACAGCGGCGGAGGAGAGGCTGTTAGGAGGGTTACATCAGGAGAGCAGCAGGTCTGTCTGCCCCTGGCCAGCACGCCGACGGTTGGACGGGGTGCCAGGGTTCTAATACTGGATTTATTACACACTCGCTGAGCGACCTTAGACAAACCACTTAACTCAACCCTAGAGATAATGTCACGAGGTCCTCAGTTTGTAAAATGATCGCTGGTCCCTTGTCTCCACGATCACTGCCATGGTGGTAATGCATCTGTGGCCAGGAGGCGCGTCAGCTGGTGACAGACAGGAGGGGACTCACATTTTCCGTTTTCATGGCGATTCTTTCCTGGCCAAGCCCGATGTGCGTACACTGAGCTTCGGCTGTGGGACCCAGGGGAATGCACATGACGGGCTTAACTACTGCCGGTTTTGTCTTTTGCAAAACCTAGGGAATGGGGCCTACTGACAGCTTTTAAATTTTCATGCCAGAAATGATATCACGATAGTGCTATCAACACATCTCTTGCATGGGACAGGAACAACACACCAGCCTCCTTGGTGCACAGAGGATGCTGCCGGCTTGTTGACTGCCTGGGAGTCTACAGGGAAGAATAGAAGTCTCTTGGGGACCCGGATAAAATGCATTTTCTCAAGTGATCTTTCTTCAGATCTAAAGCCCTCCCTGCATAGAGAGTTTATAAACCGGACAAACTCCAAAGTCCATTTATAGATGCATAAATTCAATCAGAATGGAAATCTAACCTTTGATAATAACCAATATTGAACAGTCTTACTATACAGAATAATATAATCCTGTATAATATAATAAAATATGATGTCTTTTTATTTAATAATGAAGAGGGGAAACGCTAGAGCTTCTTGTAAGGTGTTTGTCCCAAAGCTAACGGCTACGTTGCATGCAGGAAATGGCTGTCGGCCCAGCTAGTGAACCCTGGCGTTGCTCGGGGTGGGGGGCGCAGGCGGCCATGGATGCAGTTAGGGGCTGAATCACGCCCCCATTCGTATGTGGAAGCCCTAACCTTCAGAACATCACGGTGCCACTGTGTTTGGAGATAAGGCCTTCAAAGGGGCGATTAAGCTAAAATGAGGCCTTAGCAGGGACCTTAATTGATCTGATTGGTGAGCCGACAGCAAGAGGAAAGGTGGGTTCACCGAAAGCCCCCAAGGATCTGCACGCACAGAGGAAAGGCCACGTGGACATAGCCCAGATGCCTGCGGGCTGAGGACAGTGGCCTGCAGGAGCCAACCCGCCAACAGCTTGCCCTTGGACTTTTAGCCTCTGGAACTGTGAGAAAATAAATGTCTGTTACTGAAGACCCCAGTCTGGGGTACTGAGTTTCAGCTGCCCCAGTAGACAAAGAGACGTGCAGGGTTCCGTCGGGCTCTTCTGAACTTGCTTCTACCCGAAGCAGCATCTGAGAAGGGCAGCCATCGACAAGGGCTGTGGAAACCCTCTTTCTTCCAAAGAGCGACTGTAACCATCCACCCGTGAAGTCTGGCGCACACCCACTAGGAACCCGGAATGCGCTAAACTCCTCCGTAGGACGTATTTTGTGGGCATACATTTGTCAGTAGTTTTTTTTAAGGGTAATATCTCACAGGTTAGGCTTTTATCTCTAACAGTATAAATGGTTGAGGGCTAATATGAAGTTAGGGCAGATAAAACACCATTTGGTCTAAATTTCAAACATTTTTGGAAGCATCAAACGCAAATGTCCCATTTAGCATTTTCACTTCTTCCATCCCACACAAATAATTTCCTTTGAGAGTTTTGTTAGGAAATCATGCTTGGATTGCTCAGATCTGAGAAATGTATTATCATTTCTAAACTAGTATCTCATGTCCACTCTGGTTGTTACTGTCAGTGGTTATTGGGAAGAATATGTGAAGTAAATTCATAAATGAGCATTGCATATGCATTCACGGAGACCTGGTTCTTTGGAAAAGAGATGCTACTGTAACCATAATTGAATATAATTAAGTTTACATTATAATTTAACCAATACTGCTTGTTAGAGTATCAATTTCAAAATGCACAGCTATAATAAAAATCATAAAAAAGAAACAAAAATTAATAATTCTTATAAAACTGTTGTATTTTTTCTCATAAGCCCATTTCTACTCTGTTTCACATTACATTAATAACATTTAATATTTATGTGACAATAGTGCCCAAGCCTGCAATCATATTATTTGAAATATGGATAAAAATTATTAAGTTATTGAAATATTAATAAAAATAACAGTGAAATTCAACCAAGTTGATTTGAGGCGTTCTTATTTCCTGTTTTCTTCACAGTGAGAGGGTGACATGCTCTCCGCCCCTCTTTAGCCCCATATACTCATTTCCTGGTGAAATTCCATCATGCAGGGATAGAAAAGTCTTGAAGTTGAATTAGATGCACCAATTATTGGCATTATTTGGAGACAAGTTTGCCTCAGAGCCTCTCAAATGATAGCACGTCTTGGAGTTATTCGCGCTTGCTGTTGGAAAACAAGAGGGAATGAAGTTATTTCACAGTTTTGGAACTAAGGGTTAAGGTGAATGTCTGGGATGTGGTAGCTTCCCTTCCTGTAAGTTTGATAAACTCTGGGAAAGACTTCCTGCTACTGGCGTGAATGCCTCCAGACCCAGAGTTGCTGGGCTGGGAGAGGAGGGGGTCAGGGGGTTGAGGCCCCGACCGGAGTTTTCCTGAAGGAGGCACCCCTTCCTTATAAAGACGAAACACTGTTCTGACTTGCGCCAGGAGGGGGAAATGGCACTGAAAGCAACAGGAAATCAGTGTTGAGAAGAACAGCAACAGACCACAGGCATCTTAGATTTTCTGTGAGGACCATAACAGTTACAGACTCAAAGAGTTAAAATATAACCCTTAAACATGCCTGTGATGTCCTTATAGCATAAGTTCTTATCAGAGGTCTGCACAGTGCTTGGCAAACAAGACGTTCTACCTTTTAAACAAATAATTCATTAGGTAATTAAATTCAAGTTGAGATTACTCTAATTAAATATACACTGCTGTTGAATCATAATTTCTATGTGGCCTAGTTAAAGATGAACAATCTCTTGTTCCACTATAAAAAAAAAGCTTTAAAAGAATTCTCCAGCGCTGGGAGAACAGATTTGCAGCACTCCACAGAGGTCGTTTCAAGAAGGAAGAGACTGTAAACACATCACGGGGAGAAGAGGGTGTCTCATGTCCAGACATTCCAGAATAAGCGGGTCTTTAAGGCTCTTGGTTAGGGTTAGCAGAACCCGGCAGGAAGTCACATGTGCAGGGACAAGCAGCCAGGTGAGGCAGCCCTGCTGGCAAGGCCCCACGTGGAAGGCAGTCCGGAGGCCAGCGCTGGCCCAAAGACCGAAGGACCTGAGGAAAATGAAGAGTCACTTTGTCCCCTACGCTGTGCTCTGCCCAGCCCCCTGGAATGGCATTGGGAGTCACAGCCACCAAGGTGCTCTCTGGGGGCGCAGGAGTCCCTGCTGGCTTTGATCTGTGCCTTTTGAGAGAGCTGACAGTCGGCTGCATGGCAGCCCCACTTTCATTTGTCAGACACAGGCTTGCTAGTGTACCGTAGCAGGCAGCTACACCTGTACTGCAAGAATTTACATCGCCTTGCTTCGGGATGGCATTGATTTGGGACGGGTGAAATGCAAACACAAACTAATTAAAAACTGCATAATGGAGCCCTACAGGAACAAGGCAGAAAAACAAATAAATACAAGTGCAGCTGGCAGGGCGATTGTGCTTCTGCCCCCGAGCAACCGTCTGGTGACATCAAATTATACACCCTGAAAACCCTCGCACTGTTGCTGTTGGTCGTATCGGAGGCATAATGGAAACGATCTGGTTAATTAAGGGGTGGTTTATAAAATATTTACGGGTGTGCACACGCATGTAATTCACTTCCTTTGACACTCAGGGACGGCGTCATAGCGGCACTAATGGCCGGGCCACTTCGGTCCACTCATCCGCCCTGCGCGGGTGGGATACTCAGGCCCCTGTCGGGAGCCCGCCCGCAGGGGCGGGGAGGGGAGCGCAATCCTCCTTCCAAGGAGGCCTTGGCTTTCGGATCCCTGCAGGGCACCGCCCTGAGCGTCGGACGGTCCTGTGTCCTTCGCTCCTGGCGTTTCCTTCCGGGCTTGCCCGGAGTCGCTCACTCGTGGGATCCCGCGCCGACTCCACTAGTCCGGGCAGGAGAGCTCCGCGGGCCGCCTAGTCCCCCCGCAGCCCTGCGCCCTGGGGAGCTCTCTGTGTGCTACTTTCGGCCCCGGGTCACCAGAGGCGGTCGCGCCCTGCTAGGAGTGGCGAGCAAGCGCTGGCCGGGCACCCAGGGGTCGGGGCTTGGGAGCCATGGGGTCGTCACAGCCGGAACCATCCGGGTTCCTGATTTGGCGCCTTGGTTGCAGCTGCGCGCCCCCGCGCGCATCTCCGCCGCCAGGGACGGTCTAACCCTTGCGTCGCTGTTGCGGAGCAAGGTGGCTTCCCAGGTCCTGGGGGAGGAAGACGCGCAGCCTAATGAGTATTTAACAAGACTCATAAATCAGGGCGCACGTGTGGGCGGAGGACCCGGCGAGGGGTGGCACTGTGCTGGCCAGGTGAAGCCCCCAGGCCCGCCGCCGAGCCGTGGCCCAGAATAGCAGCCCTGCCATCGGTGGAGCAGAGAATGGCCACTTGGAAAGGCAGGCGACGAAGGCCACGCGCCGCCGACTGCTTCCCCGTGACGGGTCTGCGTCGCCCGGTCCTGGGCGCCAAAGGCTGGTCCCAAAGGTGGCTCTGGGGGTGAGGCGGTCGCCTGGAGCTGCCTCCTCTTCATCCGAGAAGCCCGGACAGCAGAGCTTGACATGAGTGAAGAATTATTTCCCAAGCAATAAAGCTGTAAATGAGCACGCTGTTAGTTTAATCTCTTCCTCAGGTAGATACGCCCCAGGGCGGGGGTGGGGAGGCCGCTCACACTAACGTTGCCGAGGGGTTGGGGAGAGAAAAGGGGAACTTGGTCTTTTTCACTGAAGACAGTGCCCTCCCATCTAGGGAACTGCCGAGTAATTAGTAACAAAAATAACAATGAGCCAGTAAGCTTTCCGTCAAACCTTAAACCTGCTTAAAAATCGACCTGGCTGCACCGCGCGCCTTGTTCTCGAATGTCGCGGCCCCCCGCCCCCGGGGCCCTTATCCGAGCCCGCCCCGCCCTGCGGCGCCTCCTCGGATCCGCGCTCCGCGTGCCCGCGGCTGCAAGGCGAAGCCTAGTCCATCCCAGACCCGGGCGCCACCAGCCGCCCGCCGCCTCCGAGCTGACCGGCGAGCTAGGCCAACTGCCTGGGGTCCAGGGCGCACTGGCGCTCCTGTCCTGAGCCTCCCAGACCGGGTGGGGACGCGCGCCAGGCGGAGCTCCGGTCCTCCCGCGCAGCGACCCCTAGGTCTGGCTCCACGTGGATCCTTGGCTCCGTCTCCGGCACAGTGACGACCAGGAGACGACCGAGTGGGGTCTGCTCAGGCCTAGGACGGCCTCCTGTGGCGCGGCTGGGCCTCTCTGAGCCACACCCTTGCGAGGCAGGGACGGTGGCTGAGGGTGTGACGATCTCTCCTGGCTGTCTATCCAGCACAGCGCAACTGTGGCCGTCGGTTTTCGGTTTTCAATGGCCAAGGAGATGGAGCTACTCTGGTGCCTGAGAGACCCTGCAGGACCCGGGTGACCCCTCCACTCTGCCTGGCACTCCAGCAGCCACCAGAGGGATGGTCTGGGACTCCAGAGAGGCTGAGTCGGCCCCTCCAGGACAAAGTCAGGACTTTCTTTAAAGGATATTCAAGTCAGGCCCAAGGATTCCAGACAGCAGGCCATGGAGCTCTGGGCCTCACTCAACCATGTGATGCTAAGAAAGAGGGGTGGCGGCTGCAAGATGAAACTCTCCCCCAACTCCTCCATGAGCCCTGGGTCCCTCTCCGCCCTCCCCCTCTCCAATGAGATGCTGGGCTGGCATTTTTTTCTCCCCCTGTCTCCCTCTCTCAGTTACTTCCTGGTGTTCTAGGTGCAAGTTTTTTGGTTAAGGGCCAAGGAGAAAGAAGACAGGAGGTGAGTCAGGGCCTGCCAGGCTCTGCTAGGACCTTCTAGAACTGACGTTTAGCCCAAGGGACTCAGCTGCACCCTCAGGTGCAGCCTTTTGTACGCAGAGCCCAGGTGTCCCAGGCTGTGCGGGAGGGAGTGGGCTTTGGTGCATCAGCAAAGTACACAGGCTTTGGTAGTGCCACTTCCTGGGGACTGCATAGTCC
This sequence comes from Propithecus coquereli, assembly GCF_000956105.1. Lineage (NCBI taxonomy): Eukaryota > Metazoa > Chordata > Mammalia > Primates > Indriidae > Propithecus > Propithecus coquereli. The sequence continues at coordinate 16,798 of NW_012154496.1, read as the reverse complement.
TCTGGAGGGGCTCACAGGGAAGTTTCCAGGTGGGGCCCAGTCAGGTGCCCCCCCCACCTCCTGGGTGTCTTCAGGAGCCTTCCCTCTTTTCATGCCCCCAGTGGAGGTGACACAGCCAGGACACAGAAGGGAGGCACTGCCAGCTGGCAAGACAGCCTTTTCTTCCCCAGCCTGCCTGCCCACAAGGTGACAGCTACAGGGTGACCCCAGCTGGGATGCCCTGAGACCTGAAGATGGGGTGGGCACTTGTGCTAAGTGGGTGGGAAGGAGGTAAGCAAGCAAGCAATCAATCAGTGCAGCTGAATCCTGAGACTGAGAAACGTCTCTCAACTTAGATTCCACCTCATTCTCCAGGTCACACAAGAGGGCTGATCTCACCTGTATTTACCTGTCACACTGAAATGTGACGCTGGAGTTTGCTAAACAGGATGGTGGCAGGGCTGGCCCATTTCTCACACAGTGACTCACCTGCAAAGGTTGGGTCGAAGAGAGGGGCTGCGAATCGGAGATCTATCTTGGGGTTAGAAGACGTTCAGGGGTGGGCTGAGGAACAGTAAGAGGTGCAGTGGGGGACTTCCCAGAGTTGGAGTGGACAATGCCCACCCAGGACCCCCAGAATCAAAGCAGAAAAGGAGCCCTGGAAGTTGCAAGGGGGTTCTGGAGTGTGTGGGGGCCGGCTGGGGTGGGCAGCATGAATAGGAAGGAAATCTGACTCACAGCAGAGAAATCCAGCCCGATTTAGGAGCTGGTAATTAGTAATTACTGTTATGGGCATTATTGTTGCTAATTATAGGTGATGTCTCAGTGTTTGTCCTCGGGCTCAGAAAACGGGGCCTCCCTGCGCCTGCAGGAGTCCCAGGCCTGGAGGTTCTGCATTGATGCAGGGCAAAGAAGGGGTGGAGGCCCAGCCAGTGTCCAGGGTAACGGTGGCTCAGGTCGCCAGCAGCACGGCATGCCAGGGTCCAGAGGTAGCATTCACACCATAGCCCCAACAGGGCCTAGGCTAAGGCCAACTGCAGAGTCTGCTGCTGAAACTCCTGCGGTGTCCAGCTCCAGGGACTGCAGTGGCTGGAGGGCTCTCCTGGCCCAGGCCACTGCATAGTAGGTGGCGCCCACAGCGTCCCCGGGGTCCTGGGTGGGTACCTGTGCACCCTATCCTCCCAAGTGAGGGCGACGCACAGTGGCCTGACAGAGCTGTCCAGGCGCGGGCAGGCCGGGAGGATAGTGCACACGGCGTCCCCTCCCAGGAACGCTGGGGCCAGGCCTGCAGCGACCCAGAGGCAGCCCCAAGCGCGCCGCGCCCGACCGCGTCAGCGGGCTCTTTCAGCGAGGATGAGGATGGAGAGGGGAGATGGAGGGAGAAAAGGGAAGCGGGGCAGCGGGGCCAAGTGGCCGCCCTGCCTCCTGCCTGTCGGCTACACCGCCTCGGGTCCGCGCGCTCCAGACAAGTTTACTTCCTGCGTCTGCACACCTAGTGGACAAACCAGCGCGTCTAGCCAAGCTGACTTCCCCCATCTCTGGGGGCGTGGGGGGATGTTTCCCTCCGGCTGCAACGGTGCTTAATCAGCGAAAAAAGGCTCCTCCCCTCCCCGCCGAAGCTCCTCTCCCCTCCCCCCAAGAACCCACCGCCAGTGACTGCGTCCGTCGGTTCCCCCAAGCAACTCAGCGGGCTTGCCCTTTTTCAAAGTTTTCACAATCAGAAAAGCCCGCAGAGCGCAGCCGCTTCCCGCTTCTCCAAGTGCAGCGAGGCCAGGCATTGCCAGACGATCGGTTAATACCTAGTGGGGACCACCGGGACGCGCGCCTCGCATCGGGGTGTCACGCCACGCTGATCTAGTGGTGCACGGCGAGCGTCCCGGTGCACTTCTGCCGAAGATGTCCCGAGGAGGCCAAGGCAGCCCCAGTCTCGGAGGAGAGGCCTCTCCGCGCGGGCTGTCATCAGCACCCAGGCCGCCGGCCCCTTCCCGCTGCCCAAACGGCAGAAAAGCAGGCACCGAGTTGTTTTTGTAGAAAAGGGGACACACCTCGGCTGCGAAACTGCAACCCCGGTGTCAGACAGCTGTAAACCCGTGTCGACAGGTTGTCAGACAGCCATGAGGGCTGGTCGGGAAGCAGCCCGCGGCCTCCGGGCCCGCACCGGGCGCCCGGCCGCGCGCGCCGACCGCGGGAGGAGTTGGCCGGGCCGGCGCGGGGCACCACGTGCTCGCCGGGAGGGGCGGGAGCGGCCGGCTCCGGCAGGCGGGAGCCAGAGAGGGGGCGGGAGGGGAGCCAGGGGCGGGGCCTGCGCTCAAGGGGATGCCAATCAAAGCATCAACTTCAAATTGTGTCTGAAAGCCCCGCCGCCGAGCGGAGGGCCGCCGCCGCAGTCGGCGCGCGATCGCGGATCCGGGCGCAGCCGGGAGCCGGGCGCCAGCGAGCACCGGGCGGAGGAGCAGCGACCGGCCCCCACCTCCCGGCCGGCCCCAGCGCGCCCGGCCGCCCGGCCGCCCCCCAACCCCCAACGCCGGTCCCCTCCGATCCCCGCTCCGGCCAGCCTCCGCCTCCCTCTCCCGCCCCTTTAATACTTGCCCGCCGCCGCCGCCGCCGCCGCCGCGGAGTCCGCGGACATGTCCTTCCCGCAGCTGGGCTACCCGCAGTACCTGAGCGCCGCGGGGCCCGGCGCCTACGGCAGCGAGCGCCCGGGGGTGCTGGCTGCAGCCGCGGCTGCTGCAGCTGCCGCCTCGTCGGGCCGGCCAGGGGCGGCGGAGCTGGGCGCTGGCGCGGGAGCGGCCGCCGTCACCTCGGTGCTGGGCATGTACGCGGCGGCGGGACCCTATGCGGGTGCGCCCAACTACAGCGCCTTCCTGCCCTACGCCGCCGACCTCAGCCTCTTCTCGCAGATGGTGAGTGTGCCCGGCCTCCCCGCGCCCGCCTCGCCTCCACTGCCTCTCCTCTCTGTCTCAGGCGCCCAGGGCGAGCGTGGCGAGGGTGGCGGGCGCGCGGGCGGGAGAGGTGACGGGTGCAGAAGGCTCCGGACGAGGAGCGGGAAAGGTCCTGCAGGCAGGTCCCAGGCGGCAAGGCCATGCTCCGGTAACACAGGGGCGCGGAGAGGCCCCTCCTGAGACGCCTGGGCCGTCTTGGCCTGGGAAAGCGGAAGGCCCGAGCCAGAAAAGGGGTGGTGGCGGGAGTTGAGAGAAGCCCCAGGAGCAGGCCTGAGACTTGCTGCCTGCGCTGGAGGTCGGGGACAAACTCGCCCGGACCGGCCAGGGCGCCAGAGCAGGCCCGGGGGCTCCGGCAGCTCCGCCGGGTCCAGCAGGACTCGCCTTCCTGGCGGCGGATCCCGCTCGAGTAGCTCTTCAGCTCTTGGACCGGGTAGGGAAGGCTCGATTTTCTCCCTCTTTGGCAGAACTGAGATAGTTGTGTGCGAGTTTGCCAGAGGGGACTCTTTAAAGCCTAGTCGTTAGTCAAAATAATCCTAACAATAGATCGGACGGATAGAGAGAGCTCTTAATGGCGTGTGTGCGAATTTGAGATTAAACAAAATTAAGTTGAAATAATTTGGGGCGTCTGAAATGGTGTTTGCTTTTACTTTCGTAAGTTGCCAAAGTTTTCATTTCATTTGCACCTAAAGAAAAGCACTTTTCTTCCCGAGTTACATAATGGAGGATTAAAGAAAACAGTGTCCCTTGGCTTAAAATAAATGGTGTCCTCTTAGTCTCCCGTCCCAGGGAGGGTGTGAGTGCGGGGGTGGGGGGGCGGTGCACATTTAATTCTCCGCAGGGGCACTGGCCTGTCTGTGGGTCCAAATGATCCATTTTCCTTGGTCTGACTTCGAGGTCCCGGCGTAAACTCCGGGCTGCGGGGAACTGAGCTGCGGGCGCGGGAGGCCGGGCCGCAGCCCCCGCCGGCGTTACTGCGCTGGGGTAACGCAATCTCCAGGCACCCCCAATTCTCCCCACTCCCTGCAGGAGAGACTGGAACTAAATACTCGCCAGCTCTGTGGGAGCAACGAACCAGGCGTGTTTTTCTGTAACTTTTCTTGCAGTTTTTTAAAGAAAGCCTATTTCTCTGAAAGCGCGCGGCCGCCTTTTGGGTCTGCGGTGGAGAAAGATCAGCCCCATTTTGTTCTGGCAGCCGGGACGCCGGGCAGCGACGGGAGATTTACAAGGTGTCCTTTCAAAAAGAATTCCCAGTAGAGACGAGGCTGAAATGTCCTCTTTACAGCTGCAAACATAATAATTAGAAAGCGCAAGATACGTTTCACAACGAATAGGCAAAAAACGAATCTGCCCACAGAAACCTTGTCTCTGTGGCCACAATTGCCAAACTAGTCAAAGAAATCTTCTGTACAACTTCCTCCGAGTCCGGAGTTCCCTTTGCTGCATGGCAACTCGACTGTTCTTACGTGGAGGATGATATTTTTTTACAGAAATTTTGAATACAGATGTGTGCCATTTGAGAGCCGGCTCTGTTTGGGGTGAGGGAGGCTGCTGGCGCGGGTGTGCGCCATTGTGGCGAGGTGAGCGAGGCTTGTTTTTTGGGTTTTTTTTTTTGTTTTCTTTTTTAACTATGGGGCTAATACGTAAAAATCCTTCCCAAAAGGTGTGTGTGTATTTCCTCCAGTTCTCCTGCCTGTTCTTGGAAAATAAGCCTAAATCCAAACCCGGATTCTAGGCCTAGGTTTCCCAGCCATTATGATTGGGTGTTTGAAAGTCAAAAGATAAAATTGTGAGTGAATATCTGTCTGGGCAATTTATGGTAATAATGAGGCCTAATGAGGTTGTTAGAAAGATAAAATGTTATTTACCAAAAAACCTGATGGGATAATTTGACTTGCTGTGTTTTACTACTGATGATAAAAAGAATATTGATTGCAAATAAATCAGAGCCTCTAAATGCCTGCAAACAGTTTGTGTTTGCTCGCTGCAGATCAAAGTCAAACTTAAGAGATAAAGTAACTGAGAAGAGGCCTAGGAAACTGAACCGGTTCCCCTCTTTGCAGTCGGCTGCCTCTGGCCTTCTCGTTAATATTTTACAGGATAAGCCCTCCTTTTGTATTTAAAAAAACAAATGGTGTTTTTGTTATTATTTTTGGTGTTGGCTAAGATTAAAATTTTAAATTAGCTGTCACCACTGCAGACCTTTAAGTGTGGGTGAACCATTATATGCAGATTAATTTGGGAGGTAAAAGGAGTGTGCTTTCGTTTTAAACTATTGGGGGATTTGTACCCAAGAAAGCCAGGGATGGATTATTTTCATCCGCCTCCCCACTCAAGGGCAAAGGGAGGAAGCTTAGGCTCTTGGTTTTTTATGCTTCGAGCAAGACACTGTCTTATCAGTCCAGTTAAAAGGTTTTCCTCTCTAGCTAGTGTAAGATACACTTGGAAATTTGGGCTGCTTGAGCTACCGGTGGTGAGGACTGAGGACAACCCTGGGAAATGCTAGGGGACCACTGCTCCCGTTGTGCTCTTCTGGAGAGGCACGGTTTCTGGAACTTTTCTAGAGTGACAAAATAATCTCCAAGATCAGCGAAAGAACAGTTCCTGGAGTCCGCTCTGGTTCGCCCCACTCTTCCCCCAGCAGTGGATTGGGGGCCCTTCCTGCTCTAGTGAGCTCAGCAGGGCCCCACGGAAGGCCTGGGAGTGACCCAGTGGATGGGGCGCCTGGGGGCCCCTCAAGCCTTTCAGAGGGGCTGCCCTGATTTTCCCAGCTTCCGGGATTCCTCTCACTCCCTCTCTCTTTCTCTCTCTCCATCCCTCTCCTCTCTCTCCTGGCTGGTTCTGCCCTGTGGCTGCAGGGCTCACAGTATGAACTCAAGGACAACCCCGGGGTGCACCCCGCCACCTTTGCAGCCCACACAGCGCCAGCTTACTACCCCTATGGCCAGTTCCAGTACGGGGATCCTGGGCGGCCCAAGAATGCCACTCGAGAGAGCACGAGCACGCTCAAGGCCTGGCTGAACGAGCACCGCAAGAACCCCTACCCCACCAAGGGCGAGAAGATCATGCTGGCCATCATCACCAAGATGACCCTCACGCAGGTGTCCACCTGGTTCGCCAACGCGCGCCGGCGCCTCAAGAAGGAGAACAAGGTGACGTGGGGCGCACGCAGCAAGGACCAGGAGGACGGAGCCCTCTTTGGCAGCGACACAGAGGGCGATCCTGAGAAGGCCGAGGACGATGAGGAGATCGACCTGGAGAGCATTGATATCGACAAGATCGACGAGCATGATGGTGACCAGAGCAACGAGGACGACGAGGACAAGGCCGAGGCGCCCCACGCGCCCGCCACCCCTACCGCCCTCACCCGGGACCAGGGCTCGCCTCTGGCGGCCACCGACGTGCTCAAGCCCCAAGACTCGCCTTTGGGCCTGGCCAAGGAGGTCCCAGAGCCCGGCAGCACGCGCCTGCTGAGCCCCGGCGCTGCAGCGGGCGGCCTGCAGGGTGCGCCGCACAGCAAGCCCAAGATCTGGTCGCTGGCTGAGACGGCCACCAGCCCCGACGGCGCTCCCAAGGCTTCGCCGCCCCCGCCCGCGGGCCACCCGGGCGCGCACGGGCCTTCCGCTGGCACGCCGCTGCAACACCCCGCCTTCCTGCCCAGCCATGGACTGTACACCTGCCACATCGGCAAGTTCTCCAACTGGACCAACGGCGCATTCCTGGCACAGGGCTCGCTGCTCAATATGCGCTCCTTCCTGGGCGTTGGCGCGCCCCATGCGGCGCCCCACGGCCAGCACCTTCCAGCACCTCCACCGCCGCAGCCACCGGTCGCCGTAGCGGCGGGGGTGCTCCACGGAGACAAGGCTTCGGTCCGCAACAGCCCCACGCTCCCAGGTACAGCTCCAGGGAGCTGCGTCCACTTGGATCCCAGCTGGGAATACGGAGGCCTGGCCAGGCGGGGGAGAGGGGTAGCAAGGCCGGGGGCTGGCGCCAAGCATTGGCCTCTAAGCCCAGGGCCAAGTTTCATCTTGTCTGAATTGGGAGATTTGGAGAGCGAGGCCAAGGCCTAGGGCTCTCCCAAGAGAGCTGGGCTACACTCAAGGGGCTGGAGGGGGGGCGAGGGGGGAACGTTTCTCCCTATTACCCTGCAGAGCGGCAGGCGGGAGTGGGCGGGGAGCAGGCCTGCGCACCTGTGCGCCTCCTCCCACCGGCTCCCTGTCCTAACGCTCTGCCTCTTCCGATTCCTCCAGAGAGAGACCTCGTCCCCAGGCCGGATTCGCCCGCACAGCAGTCAAAGTCGCCCTTCCAGCCCGTACGCGACAAGTGAGTGCTGTTTGCTTTCGCCACAGGGGAGGGGTTGGGTGGAGGAAGTCGGGCCCCTGGGGGAGCGAGGCCGGGCGGCGGCGGGGGTTGTGCAGTCATTATTGGAGGGGCGCTACCGCCAGCCTGGACGCTCGGTGAGCTGCAGAGGCCTGAGATTCTTCTGAGCCGGGAGCCGGGCTGGCTGGCGACCCCAGCCCAGCGCTCCGCTGGCAGGACCCGCGACGCGGGAGCAGCTTCCATGTACTCACAGAGCTTCTGTCTTCCTGTCTTGCTGTTTCCCTGCAGCTCGCTGGCCCCGCAGGAGGGAGCGCCTCGGATCCTAGCAGCCCTCCCGTCAGCCTGATTGAGGGTCTTTTACTTTGCGGGGGGAGGGGGGAGGAGTTGGGGAGGGAGGGAACGAGGGAGGAATTAAGACAAATATTTCAGACCTGTGTAAAGGACAAATATGACAACGACGTCAACGACTCCCATCCATCGCTTTCCGCAGAAAGGGGCTCCTTTGGCCAAGCTCGCGTCCAGGCGCAGGCCTTTGCGGCTCGCGGCTCGGGATGGCTGTGATTATCCGGTTCGGTAAACGCCCCCACGTGCGTGTTTCTTTCTTTTTTTTTTTTTTCCCTTTCTGTATATAGAGTGATCTCAGATTGTAAATAGCGCGTCAGCGAACTTGTCTAAATCATATATTTTTGTCTAATAAACTGAATGAAATGAAGCTCCCCGCTCCTGCTGCTCTGTGTGTGGCCAGGCGCGTGGGGGTGGGGTGGGGGGAGGGGTGCGTGTACCCCATCCTGGAACCCTGCGCAGGGCCCAAGGGCTTGTCTTGGGGAGAGAGGCTTCTCAAAGAGAGACTTCAGAGTGTGTTTTCACGCAAAAGGCCACTGTTTAAGTACTTTTGGTTGGTTGGTTGTTGCTGAATTTGTTAATATTGTCACTTGGGTAGTTTCTCGTAGCCAATTTAATTCTTTCCAAAGCTTATACAAACATCTGGCACGTGCCTTTCTCAGGATATAAGTAAGTTCAATTTTAGGCAGTTTATAAAACGATTTTTTTAAGGTGGGCAAAAATGGAAAAAGAAAATAGAAAGAGTTTCAATTCACAACCCTAAAGGAAAACTTGGGATTCGAAATCAATTTATAACTAGTTGTCTCAACAGTGCATCGTGGCGCCGGGTCGTTTTCTGGGTAGAGTGTGGAAATAATGGAGTAGGAAATAGTGCTTTGGATGTGTTTTTTAGTTACTTGGTTAAATCTAACGTGGAAAAATTGGAAGGCATTTTTAAAGTCCCCGGTTGGGCGGACAGGGGTGCGGTGCGGGGATTCTCCAGGCGTGTGAACGAGGGGATGCATCTTCGGTAGGGGGGAAAGAAGGAGGGGAGGGGGGGGCTTGGATCTTGCGGGAGGACTGAGTCCTCCGCCCTTCGACGCGCGCTCCCGGAGCGAGCCAGGAGCAAAAAAAGCCCCAGATGGCCGAGGCTGGGCTGTAGAGAAGGCAGCTGGAGCTAAGTTAGGGAACAATGAGGGACAGAGCTGGCCTAGGATGCGCGGGTGGGGAATGGCTTGGCTCGGGAGCCATGAGATCGCAGCGCAGAGCCGGGCCACCGGCCGCGTCGTTCAGAGCGGGGTGTGTGGCAGCAGCCGCATTGTGGAGAGGCTCTGCGGACCCCGCAGGAGCCCTCGGGGCGCAGACGACTGGAATTGGGGAAACCTGAGAAAGCAAACATTTGCAAAACTGCCAGCTAGGATGTGGGCTGCGGGGGAAACGGTTTTAGTGGGGACAAGGCCGAGTCCTAGATGTCGGACAGGACCCCCGCAACTACCCCTAACCGGGAGCTTCGGAGCCTCTCTCCCAAGCCTCTTGGAGACCCGCGGGCTCCCGGGCTGCGCGTGGGGACTGGGTGCGCGGCCGGCGGGCGGGGACGTCAGGGTGGGGGGCCTTTGCCAGCGTCTCCTGGAGAGGGCGAGGAGGCAGGCGTCTTGCCTGCCTCCCAGCACCCGCATCCTTCTCTAGCCCTGTGTCCCGTCCGTTTAGAGGGAAAGGCTTTCTCATGGCCCTTGAGGCTGCAGGAAAAGCTGCAGAGGAGGCTCCAAAGGTGCCGCCGAGGGCGAGTGGACTGTCGGCGTGTGGAAGCGCGCGCCGGGGAGCGGAGGGCGGGCGCGTGGGCCGGAGCCCGGGGAGGAGCCGGCTGCCGAGCCGAGTGGACCGGCCGGCGGGCTTGGCCGCGGCCGCCGGAGTAGCTTCGCGGTCTGAATGGACGTGCTCGCGGCGCCCTCTATGGTCCGGACGCGGAATGGGGCCGTGACCAGCGCCCATCCAGCTTCTGGGGTGTGGCGCAAATCTGGGGTGCTGGGCCTGGCGGCTCCCTGGGCACGAGCCTGGATTTGTAGCGGTGAGGTTTGTTCTGTGTCCCAGATGTGCACCCACTTGTCCCTTGTATGTGTGTTCTGGAGGGTGCCAGCCTGCCGAGTAGGCTACTGGCATTTGGTGGGAGGGAGTGGTCTCCGGGCTTTATGCCAGGTGTTTTATTGTCCAACAAGGGGCTTGCTAAACTAGAGAAGTGTTCCTCTTCTGTCCTCGATGCGTCCTCGACGCTAGGGCTTCGTGCGTCATCACAGTCCTGGGCTTCTCATTCCAGAGGTCCTGGAAAGGGGCCTTAGACTCCACTCTGACCACTGGGGCTCAATGAATTCTATGTCCCTAGGGAGACCACAACACTAAGGAGCCTTACCCAGCCACATCCTGCACCCTTCCGGGCACATATACGCTGCTCTGGAATCCCAAGTGTTTTGGGATATCCTTCCAGGTGACTGCTGGAAATAGCAGGTGGAATTCACGTGGACCCTGGAGTTCTCTGCCCTGGGCACGCTCATCTCTTTGTTTCCCTGAGTCACATAGGACGTCGGCATTTGCCGGCCACACACCTCCTATTTCCATTCTCCTTTTTTCCCTGTACAAGACATTTGGGCCTCCCTTCCCGTGGTTGCTGAGGTGGCTGGGCCAGCACTTGCACTGAATGCAGTGGCCTGGAGGTGAAGGGTCCGAATGCTCTCTCGAGAAGAACCAAGCTCCCATGCAAAGAAATCAGATGGCCAGCCTCAGAATTTCTCCAGCGAATAGCTAGAAATGACTTTAATTGAGCCTTGAAGAGCATTTTGTCCTTTGCGCACTATTCGTTTGCATCTTTCCAGGTTACTGCAGCCACCTAGATGTGCGGGGGCGGGGGGTGGGGAGCAGGAAGATCACTCCATGTGCCCGGTGTTTCACATCCTGAAATAATCTTGGGGGTGAACTTAGAAAATGCGGAAACCTCCCTTGTCTCTAAAACTTAAAGCCCTGTTAGTTCTGGAGAAACTTCCTGCCTGAGCAAAGGTGTTCCCTTTCTCCCGCTGCGTGGGGCAGTTTTGGAGGTGGCAGAAGCTCTGTGACCAGAAGGGAGGAGACTGATGTCCAGAAAGGGTAGGCTGAGGATGTCCACAGGACTGATGTTCTAGACACAGGTCCCCTGTCCGGAGGGGAAGCAGGACAGACACCCTGTGTGCCAAATGGAGGATTTGCCTCTATACTGAGCTTTTTTTGGAGATGTGTGTGTATGTGGGGACAGGAAACAAATCCAGTCCAGGGATCCTGTCAGCTCTAGCGCAGGTCAGCGTAGGTGACAGAGGAGGCATCAGAGGCGCAGCCCTTCTGCGTCAGTCCTGCCCCCACCCCTGCGGGCTGGAGGATTTGGGAGTGGGCGCCCCTGTGGCTGACCTGCTGGAGCCTCTGAAATCTCTGCTCCCACCACCCTGCTCTCCCTCCCCGATCAATTATATTCACCCGCACATCTGTCTCGCCTGCAATATGGAGAATTCATATTCATATCTCGGTTTTAGTGGTCTGACACTGATTAATGTAACATGCGCCTTGGCTCTGAGGGGCGCACCACCCGATGAATCATGCCCTATAAAGTTTCAGTCGTCCTTGTGGATGGGACTGTGGAGAGAGAGGGAGGGAGCCAGAAAGGCTGGAGGAGAGAGAGAACGGGGTACCCTGGGGCTGGCTTTTGGCCCCAGTGTGGACGGTGGAGCCATCCGCCCATCTAGGCATGGAGTAGGGGGCGGCGGTTTGTGGACATCGATTTGGGGACATTGAAACAAAGAAAGTGCTCTTGAAAGCGACAGGGCCCGGTTTGGTGGGGACGTGTTAGGGGTCAAAAAGGAGGGAAGGAAGCAAGGCGGGGACAGTGGCTGGCTGGTCGGTAAGAAGGCTGGGGCAGCGGCCTGCTTGCGGAGGGGCAGGGCTTCATTGTGCAGGTTGGGCATGCGGTAGGAACTTGCAAGGACAGGGAAACCTCCGGGGGTCTCTGGCCAATGCCTGCGCGACTTGGGCCACATCGCAGGATTGAGTACCACGTCTGGAGTCAGCTGGGCTCTAGGGCCTCCCAGAACAGGAGGGGGCGGCTTTGGGGTACAGGACACTGAGCAGAGGCCTGGTGGCCCTTCCACTTCTCTGGCCCCATGAAGAGTACTGCCATCTCGCTGGCCTCCAGGTGAGGCTGTGGCCTCAGGTGGGGTGGGCATGTGGGAGGAGGGGGAGGCCAGGGTGGGCAAATACAGTGTGGGAGGACGGGAAACAGAGCCGTGGACGGGGGCACTTTCTGGGTGTGGTGAGGAAGCCCACGCCTTGAGGGGTCCCGCATGCCCCGTGAGTGAGTGGGTTTGGGGGACCCCGAGATTGTGGAGGGAGCAGGCCCTCCCCTCAGGGCTTCCTGACGCTCGCCTACAGGGAAACTTCCTGGCCTCCAGCTGCGCCCTGGGGTGCAGGATGAATGGCCTCCAAGAAAAACCCGGGCAGCAATCCCTGGGCAGCTCAGTGGGGAGAAGACTTGCGGGGCTTCTCCAGCGCCCCACCGAGCCAGAGCCTCTAATTATGGCTCCCAGCTAACAGGCCTCCAAAGGTCATCCCGTGGGGACTGCTGGCGGCCTTTCCTACGAAGACTGGCGGCTGGAAGCAGAGCCCCTTCCCCAGCGATAACGAGGTCTGAGAATGGGCCCCCTTGGGGAGAGCGCAGGGGGCCGCGTACCCGGTGGCGAGGCCGGGCCCTCTCCTGCCAGCCCGGGCCCCAGGCCCGATACTTTTAGGGGCCCACGAAAATGCTTTAATTTATTTTCAAATGAAAAACAAGGTAACTTTTAGGTCGAAGAGAATGTATTCACATATTTTTATAATATCAACATATTCGTCTTTATACCAATGGAGTCGTAAAATATAATTTTTAACGTTTGTTTTCAATGGAGGAAAAGGTCCACGAAGGCAAAGTGCCTAAAGCCCGCGGAACGTCACCCCAGTGGCCTGGGACGCCGAAGGTCCCCTGATCTCCTGAGACTCTGGCCTTGGCCTAAGTGAGGAGGCAAAGAAAAAAGGTGTCCCTGACCCCAGGTGGTGCAGTGCCTCCGTAGCACAGCCCCACAGCAGGCCCCGCGGACAGGTAGGCCGCGGACAGGTAGGCCCCGCGGACAGGCAGGCCACTTCGCAGGAGCCGGGCTGCAGGCCTGAAGCGAGTCAGCCCACGTCCCTGACTCCCCGCTCCCTCCCGACCAGACCAGGTGCCCGCCTGAAGGAAAGGCGGGTCTCGGGTCTTCCCGGGACGGGAGGGGCAGAGGCCTGCAGTCACCGCCCTCCTCCCCTCGGGCGGGGCGCAAGTGGCCGTCCTCTCCGTGCCTGCTATTTGGCTTCAGAAGACCCAGCGGGTGTCTCTGATCCCCTAATCCATTTATCCACCCTCCCGAGCGCGCCGACTGGATGCAGGGACACAATGGCCGCGCTGCTCGGGGCCAGGGGCGGAGGAGCCCAGTGCGCCCAACTAGCGCCGCCGTCCCCGGCTCGGCCCCCAGCCGAGCCCACCGTCCACGCGGTCCGCTCGGTGGCACGACGCGGCGGGGGAGTAAGGCCAAGGCAGGTGAAATCTCCTAGACTGAGGGCTTTATTTTTAATTCCGAGTCCACTGTAAAGCTGCCCTTTCCGACAGGGAAGAAGCCCGCTCGATTTCCAGCGCTGCGGGTTTCAGATCGGTACGGGCGCCGGGGGAGGGGACTCTTCGGCGGCTCCCTAGAAGGTCACACTGGTGCCCCAGCCCTGAGAGTGGGGGTGACGACACGGGATTACCCGGACTGGTCACTTGCAGCCTTGGTGCGCTTTTCTCTGTCTTCTGCGTGCTGTTTGTGGCTGCCGTGGCCGCGCCGTTGCTGAATTTTAAACGTATGGTTAATTGCCAGTTCCTCGGGTAGCTGCAGCAATGTGAGAAAATATTAACTACATCTGCGAGATGGTGGGCAAGAGAAATTAAAAAGGTGTTCGCTGCACTGAATGTTAAAAAGATCTCACAATGAAGTGATTAACATTTTTATGAATAAAATTAATCACGCATTAGCTCTGCAGAGCAGTGCATCTGAAAGCCAAATGTGGCCCCAAAGCACCCTTTCTTGCACCCACGAACTGGAGGCTTCCTCGGCCCACAGCGAGCACTCGGCCTTTGGGAATTTTAGAGCATTTATATGGGGATAAGTTAATAATAGGTATCTAAATTTGAGGCTCCAAAAAAAAAAAAAACCCTCCAAAAAGACCACCTCCACCCTACCGATGCGCATACAAACACATGGCAAAACTGAAAAGCAATTGTCTTTTTTTTGTTTTTTTTCCTTTAGCAAACTCTCAATCAAAACGGACCATTTCCACCTCAGATCTGCACGTGGGAGCGTGTGGACCGGGGTCAGGGAGGGCGGCGGAGGGAGGTGATCCCAAGGCGGGTGGCTGCAATACCAAGTCTGGGGGTGGGGGTCTGACCCTCTGTGAGCCTCATCCTGGCTGGGACTGGAGGGCGGGCCTTCCGCATTATTAAAATTTCCCCTGTTCCAGATAATAGAGTGTGATTTCTCCTCTCTGCATCTCCCCTTCTGCTTCCTTTCTAATCTCTTGCCACTGTGGTTCTGGGATTACTCCAGCAGGCTGTACAAAGGGAGCCACGGCATCTGAAGTGTCACTCCACAGCTGTGGCAAAGGAGCGGCGTTTCCATTCTGTTGGTGCTCCCAGCTCGTGTGTGCAGCAGAAGGTGAAATCAAAGAGGCCCGTCTTCCTCAGTTCTGCACATTATTTTTCACCGCTGTGGCGAATCTCTCCGAGCTCCGTGAACCAATGAAACAACGGTCCCTGTTTGAGTTGATATATTAATATTTACTGAGGATTTGCAAGGTCGGGGCTAAATGTCAGCAGATTGCTGGGGCAGTCCTGTGGGGAATAATTAAACAAATCTCACAGCAGTTCAGCTTCCTAACATCTTTATTAATCTTTTTTCCCTACCCTCCTGAAAGAGTACATTGAAATATTGCTTTTGCAACCTTTGAGAAGATTCGGAATAAGTTTAATAATAAAACACTGTGTCGGCGACGTTTGCTCCTGACAGTTTCTTGGACCCTTCCCTGCCAGATGTTAGTGAGCAGGAAGGCTCTGATGTGTGAATTATCACCAAGCTGTTGTGATTCTCACCTGCCCCTCGATCGAATTTATCCTGACCAATTTGCCAAACACAATAATATTGTTCCTGTGATTTGATCCGCACACGGCTGTGCCTGCGCCGTCCACGCTGCGGAGCAGGGGCAGGGCGGGTTGCGGTTCCCGGGGCCTGCCTCCTTTAACGTGATTACCGCGTGCACTTCGGTACAAGTTCCACAATTCTCTTTAATAAGCTTCATAATTAGTGTTGGGATGCCTCATTACAAGTCATAGCCCGTAGCAGTCCTAGGCCAAACCGCCCTCTGCAATCTGATTTATTTTTTATCAGGCAGCAGGAGCTGTCTGGAGTTTTTGTTTGTATAATAGGGACCTGCATAAGGCCCCCAGTGTAAAAATACCACCAGGAAATTAATTGCTTCTGTGTGGATTCACCACAGATGTGTCCCGTTGATCAGAATAGTATATTTTTGACTTTGCTATCCTGCGGTGAGTTGTAAAAAAAATAAAATGAAAGCCAGGAATGCAAACATATTAGCATCCATATAGATTCCATGTGCGTAATTGAAAACACGGGGTTTAAAGGGAGGGTGTGCAGGGAAAGTTCAAGTTTCTGGTAAGACTTTTTCCTTCTTTTCCTCTGTCACATAGCTATTATTTATTTGTTTATATACACAGGTATTGATTTATTGCCTCTAAGTGGAATGTCCTCATGAAATGCACGGGGCTGGAATTTCAGTTGGTTTCTCACTGAAAGATCCTCTTACAATAAATATACTCCCAGGGGCTGTCGGATCCCGCCCGCCGAGCCTGACACCCAGGCCCTGCCAGCCTCAGCAGAGAAGGGCCGGTCTCACTCGCTCCTCCCCGCCATCCTGAAGGGAACGCGGGACGTTGGGTGTCAGGCCGTGTGGACGCTCCGAGGTCTATGTTGTGTGTGTGTTTCCCGTGCTACTGCGCCGTGCAGACCTTTACCGTACGCCCCTGCAGAGCTGCCTGGCTGCAGTACGGACACCTGCCCGAGCATCCCTGGTCTCCTTGCTGGACCACCTGACTGGCACCTACACTCTGGCGAGGGTGTGCATTACCCCTCCGACTCCAGACGTGTTAAGGATAGTTTTCGAATCGTGGCTCCTGACTTAGAATCGGTCACCTCGCTGTTCTGTTCCCAGCACTGAAGAGGTCAGGGCCGGCCATGCTGTGTGGGTGGGTCGTGGCCTGGCTGATGGTTCCCATTTCGTTCCCATTTTCCTCTGTTTGTTCTTTTTGCTCCAGGATCTTCAGCGGCTTCACTCTCCAAATTCTTCTCTTTTGAGGTCACTCCTGGTGGACAGTCTGGTTTCCTTGCCAGCACATTGTTGGGACGGGGTTGGCAAATCTAACCGCAGATAACTCAGCAGACAACATCTTGTTTATGGAAAAAAAAAAAAAACTAATGAGAAATGTAACAAGAATGACAGTGAAGGCTCTGAAATTGTGCAGCAGAATAAATCTGTGTAGCATAGAAAGGGGCACACTGCTCTGACTCCAAAGGCTGCTGAAGGAGCCTTAGGTATTTCTGCACCGTCACTGAGACTAATCGGACACTAGAACTTATCAGACCGGCTGTGTGGAGACCTACTGATGGAGGATTTTAGAGGTGCCTCTTAAAATTCCCTAACTGGCCATATGAGGACATTCTCATTAGCTCTAAACCTGAGCTGCCAGAGCTCACAGGTGGGCGAGAGCTCCCAGGACAGACATGTGCACGTCTTGCTGAGGACCAAGAGCCAGCCCTGGTGTGCACCCCCTCAGGAAATTCAGACGGGGGCCTCGGGCATGGTGGTCTCCTGCTTGGGTTCAGGGAGGCCAGGCAGTGGCTCAAGAGGAGCTGCCCGAGTTGTGGGGTGTGCGTGTGTGTGTGTGTGTGTGTGCGTGTGCGTGTGCATGTGTGAGAGACAGAGACAGAGACAGAGAACGCAAGAGTGGGAGCTCAGAGTTGGGGCATGGAGGAGGAGGAGGCCCAGAACTGGGTTTCTCCCTCTGGGTAATCTACCCTCTCTTCATCCTTTCTCCCAGGTACCCCCCCTCCCCCCTG
>NW_012154495.1:8478-9498 GCF_000956105.1 Propithecus coquereli | reverse complement strand
TCTTATGTATGTTTAAAATAGTTTTAAATTATGTGTGTCATGTATTTTTGTATTCTAGTTTGATCACCATTGCATTTTGTAAGCATTTATATATGTTGCTACTTAGTTTCTTTGTCAAGGACCCTTAAAAGAAAGCCAGTGTATATGGAAAGATTTAAACACAGCAGGTCCTGAAATAATGTCATTTCGTTCAACATTATTTTGTTATAACAATGAAAGAAAAAATCGACTTCCAGCAGGGGCCACTGACTGTGTGGAGTTTGCACGTTCCTCCCATGTCTGCATGGGTTTTGTCTGGTATTCTGGTTTCCTCCCACATCTCAAAGATGTACATGTTTGGCTAACTGGCATGTCTAAATGGTCCCAGTGTAAGAGTGTGTGCATGCGTGTGTGTGTAAGTGGTCTCTGCTATGGAATGACATCCTGTCCAGAGTGGGTTCCTGCCTTGTGCCCTGAGCTGTTGCATGGACTCTGGTCACCCTCAGTCTTGAACTGGAATAAACAGGTTGGAAAATGAATGAATAAATGTGAATTATTGCAAAATAAAAATTCATAAAGTATATGATGATTATACAAATGCATGACAATAAATGATGTGGCAAGAAAGAACTCAGCAAGGCCACCACATTCATGATTGTTTTTTAACTGCCTCGTGATAGGAGGTGCTCCTTATAATTTTTGCTTTGCAAACATTTATTCCTTGATTTAACCCACCATCATGACAACCACCATCACTCACTGATTTACCAAAAAAAGGGTAAATAATTATCTTTTTATTAATCTTTCTTAAGTGTACAAATAGCTCACGTTTATTATAATGCTTAATATTAGAGGTTTTTGGGTCTTTATTTATAAGTTTGATGATGTTTTTGTGACCAGAAATATGCTGGAGGAACTGAACCCTTGTTTATATCCATTAGCCTATGGTAAAATTGGTTTTGTTACATGTCGTTTTGCTGAAAGTCACAGTTTCCAAGAATCTATCGATGACATTAAGCAAGGACTTGCTGTACATAAAAA
>NW_012154495.1:5182-5483 GCF_000956105.1 Propithecus coquereli | reverse complement strand
GTGTGTGAGGTTTGGGTTATTTCTGTCTGAGGTTCATATTAGCTGATGAGGGATGTATAAATGGCAGCAAATTTGGATATATTTTTAATATGAAATATTTTTTATTTTGATTGCAGCTTTGACAAAAGTGCATTTTGCAAATCCTCCCTAAGGC
Organism: Propithecus coquereli; assembly: GCF_000956105.1. Taxonomy (NCBI): domain Eukaryota; kingdom Metazoa; phylum Chordata; class Mammalia; order Primates; family Indriidae; genus Propithecus; species Propithecus coquereli. The sequence goes on along the minus strand of NW_012154495.1, from coordinate 5,329 downwards.
AGCCAAGTCAGAGCAGAGGAAAAAAAGCTTCATGAGAAAGCATCCAAAAATGCATAGATGATCTTATCATTTTGAGATAGTCAACCTGGCCCAGTATTCCTTCTTTGTCTGGTTTCTATTAAAGCCATTAATGGATTCAGTAGACTG
>NW_012154495.1:0-736 GCF_000956105.1 Propithecus coquereli | reverse complement strand
GCCGTGGCGTCAGCCTAGCTCACAGCAACCTCAAACTCCTGGGCTCAAGCAATCCTTCTGCCTCAGCCTCCCGAGTAGCTGGGATTATAGGCATGCACCACCATGCCCGGCTACTTTGTTTTTTCTATATATTTTTAGTTGTCCAATTCATTTCTTTCTATTTTTAGTAGAGACAGGATCTCGCTCTTGCTCAGACTGGTCTCGAACTCCTGAGCTCAAACAATCCACCTGCCTCGGCCTCCCAGAGTGCTGGGATTACAGGCGTGAGCCACCGCACCCGGCCAGGGAAAGGGGAATTTTGAGAAACATGTATAAGTGCACAGACACACGAGTTCATACATGTGGATGATGTGAACGTGAAGAGGGAGTTGGTTGAATGTTTACTTTATGTCCTTCCCACTTATGAGATAATAGAATTTTTAAAATGTTGGCTTTGTCTATGACAAAAGGGTTACAGGTTCCTCACAATTTACCACCCAGGGGTTACAGAAAAAATAGAATTTGTTGATTGGTTAATCAAAGTCAGGGTCTTCCAGGTTCTAGCCTTCTTTGCTGTCTTTACCAAGGCCCATCCGAGGGCAGGGAGAGGGGTATGTGATGCCGATCCTGTAGTCTCAGACGATTGAGCCTCACTTCCTTCCCTGAAAGAATCCCTCCAAGGCAGCAGCCCTGCCTTGTTGTCACCCTCTGGTTGCCAGCCCCTCCCTCCCTACTGCCTGGCCAAGCCACTTTACTC
>NW_012154494.1:3309-3913 GCF_000956105.1 Propithecus coquereli | reverse complement strand
CTACTGTTGAGTAGTATTGCATGATGTAATTCACCATAGTTTTAACCATTCACCTGCTGAAGGACATCTGAGTTCTTTCTAGATTTGGCTATTATAAAAAAAGCTGCACACATTAGTTTTCATGTGAAAACAAATTTTCATTTCTCTGGCATAAATTCCCAAGAGTGTGAACAAGGGTCATATGGTAAGTGCATGTTAGTTTATAAGAAACTGCCATATTCTTTTCCAGAGTGGCAGTATCATTTTACATTTCCACTAGCAATACAAGAATGATTTGGCTTCTCTGAAGTGGGCCAATTTAGTGTTGTCACTATTTCAGCCATTCTGATCGATGTTTAGTGATATCTCATTGTGGTATACCAACAAATTTTCAAAAGTTTTTAATTGAGAAATAATAATTTTATACATTTATGGGATACAATGTGATGTTTTGATGTATGTTTACATTGTGGAATGAGTAAATCAATTGTGAATTGTGCTGCTATAAACATTCGGGTTTCTGTGTCTTTCCACTGGAATTAGAAAAATTACAAATTTTCAAAAGTTTTTAAAATACTGTTTACTTTTTGTGAACATTCTAGAGACATTTGAAAGGACACTATAT
>NW_012154494.1:0-934 GCF_000956105.1 Propithecus coquereli | reverse complement strand
CTTAATTTCTTCTTCAGATAGTTCACTGTTAACATATAGAATGTGACTAATATTTTTTGTATGTTGATTTTATACTCTTCAACTTTAACTGAATTCATTTATCAGTTTGAACTGTATTTTGTTGGTGTCCTTAGGGTTTTCTATATATAAAATCATGTCTTCAAACAGACAATTTTGCTTCTACCTTTCCTGTTTGGATGCCTTTTATTTCTTTTTCTTGCCTATAACTCTGGCTAGAACTTCAAGTAGAATGTTGAATAAAGTAGTGAGTGTCTGGTTCCTGACTTAAGAGGAAAAGCTTTCAACTTTTCACTGTTGTATATAATGTTAGCTGTGGGCTTTTCATACGTGGTCTTTTTCATGCTGAGGGACATTCCTTCTATGACTACTTTGTCGAGAATTTTTATCATGAAGGAATGTTGAATTTTGTCAAATGCTTTTTCTGACATCTATTGAGATGCTCACATTGTTTTTGTCCTTCATTCTTTTAATGTGGTGTATTACATTTATTGATTTGTATATATTGAATCAGCCTTGCATCCCAGGAATAAATTCCACTAGGTCATGTGAATGATAGTTTTAATGTGCTGTTGGATTTAGTTTGCTAGTATTTTCAGAAGGATTTCTGCATGTATGTTTATCAGGGCCTGTAGTTTTCTTCCCTGGTAGTCTCATTTTCTGGCTTTGGTATCAGAATAATGCTGATCTCATAAAATTAGTCTGAAGGTGTTTCCTCCTTTTTAATTTTCTGGAAGACTTTGAGGAGCATTGGTATTACTTCTTCTTAAATATTTGCCATGAAGCCATCTGATCCTGGGTTTTTCTTTTTGGGCAAGTTTTTGATTACTGATTCAATCTCCTTGTTCATTGTTGGTCTATTGAGATTTTCTATTACTTCATGATTCAGTCTTGGAAGGTTATGTTTCCAGAATTT
>NW_012154493.1:23329-23678 GCF_000956105.1 Propithecus coquereli | reverse complement strand
TGATACCAACAAGACCAATGTAAACTTCTTTCCACAGAAGCTATTAATGTTCCTATATTTTCCAACATAGATTAGTTTGTCTCTTCTATAGCTTCATATAAATGGAACTAGTACTCTTTATTGTAAAGCTTCTTCTCAGGATAATGATTTTGAAATTTATCAACATTTTTCATGTATCAGTAATTTGTTTTTTTATTACTATCTCATATTCTGCTAAATTAATATACCACAGATTTTTAATCCATTTTGTATTTATGGTCTCTAATGATGTTTCCATGTTATGATTATTGTGAATGAAGTAGCTAAGAACATTTGTATCAAACTTTTTTGTAAATTTTTCGTTCATTTA
>NW_012154493.1:11716-12124 GCF_000956105.1 Propithecus coquereli | reverse complement strand
TTGCAATTTAATGGATAGAGCCTAATTCAGAAGAAATTAAGTAAAGTGGGCATTAGGGGGTTAGAGGTAAAACTGATTTTATCATTGTTGGATACTAGAGCTTTCTTGATGTCAATAAAACTCTGCCTCTTTACATATTTTATATAGTCACTCAATCATGCATAAAGACTTTCAGTTACAAGTGAAAGCATATCACCCTACAGTAGTTCAATCACTAAAGACGTAGCACATTACATCTCATGTGACAATGCAAAGGCTAAAGGTAAAAAGCCAATGGCATTGGTTCAGAAGTTCACAAATGTCAGGGCCATGTTTTTTTTTTTTTTTTTTTTTTGAGACAGAGTCTCACTGTGATGCCTGGGCTAGAGTGCCGTGGCGTCATCCTAGCTCACAGCAACCTCAAACTCC
>NW_012154493.1:0-394 GCF_000956105.1 Propithecus coquereli | reverse complement strand
TTTCTTTAGAAACCTTCATACTGTTTTCCATAGTGGCTGTACCAATCTACATTCACACCAACTATATGCAAGGGTGCATTTTCTCCATACCCTCAGTAACACTTATTATCTCTTGTCTTTTTGTCCATCCTAACAGGTGTGAGGTGAAATGAACATGTGATTTTGATTTGTATTACCATGATAAGTAGTGATTTTGAGAATATTTTCATTTACCTCTTGACCATTTTTATGTCTTTAAAAAAAAGGTCTATTCAGTTCACTCACTGATTTTTTAAAACAGGTTATTCAGCTTTTTGCTATTGACTTGTGTGATTTCCTTATATATTTTGGATATTAAACCCCAGTCAGATATATGTTTCAAAAATATTTTCTCCCAGTCTTAGGTTGCCTTTCA
>NW_012154492.1:15415-15768 GCF_000956105.1 Propithecus coquereli | reverse complement strand
GTTGAGTGTTTTAATCATGACTTTGTCAAATTATCCTATTAATTGGTATATTACATTAATTGATATTAGTTGTTAAGCCAACCTTGTAAGAATAACTCACTTTGTCATGGTGTATAAATATTTTATGTCACTGGACATAGGAACACACACACACACACACACACACACACACACTAGTTTGCTAGTATTTTGTTTAGAGTGTTTCATATTTATAGAAGATATTGGTCTGTGGTTTTCTTGTGATCCCTTTGTCTGGTTTGGTATCGGGTTAATATTGATGTCATAAAATGAATTGAAAGTGTGCCTGTTTTTGGAAGAGTTTGTCAAGGATTGACATGAATTATTCTAAAGTT
>NW_012154492.1:10871-12300 GCF_000956105.1 Propithecus coquereli | reverse complement strand
CTCCTGAGCTCAATCAATCCTCCCACCTCGGCCTCCCAGAGTTCCTGTTTTCAATTTCATTGACTTCTACTCTAATTTTTATTTATTTTCTTTTGCTTGCTTACTTTGGATAGAATTTATTCTTCTTTTTCTAGTGTACTAAACTGGAAGCTTAGATAATTGATTTTAGATTTTTTTCTTTTCTAATATAAACATTCAATACTATAAATTTCCCACTAAGTACTGCTTTTCTGCATCACACATTTTGATAAGTTATATTTTCACTTTCATTTAGTTCAGATATTTTAAAATTTCTGTTGAGATTTCTTCTTTGACCCAAGTGTTATTTAGAAGTGTGTTGTTGGCTGGGCACGGTGGCTCATACCTGTAATCCTAGCGCTTTGGGAGACCAAGGCAGGAGGATCACTGGAGGCCAGCAGTTCAATACCAACCTGAGCAAGAGTGAGACCCTGTCTCCACAAAAAATAGAGAAGTTAGCTGGGCGTGGTGGTGTGTGCCTTTAGTTCCAGCTACTCAGGAGCCTGAGGTGGGAGGATCACTTGAGCTCAGGAGTTTGAGGTGAGCTATAATGGCACTGTGTACTCTAGCCTGGGCGGCAGTGAGATCTTGTCTAAAAAAAAAAGTGTTGTGTTGTTTAATCTCCAAGTATTTTGGAATTTTCCAGTTATCTTTCTGTTATTGATTTCTAGTTTATTTTTTCCTTTGTTTATTGTATATATTTAAGGTATACAACATGATGTTTTTATATATACTTAGTGAAGTGGTCACTATAGTCAAGCAAATTAACATATCCACCATCTCATATAGTTATCTCCTTTTTTGTGGCAAAAGCATCTAAAATCTCTTTTTAGCAAAAATCCTAAATGCAATACAATCTTATTAACTGTAGTCCTCATGTTGTACATTAAGTCTCTAGACTTGTTCATCCTTCACATCTGCTACTTTATATCCTTTGACCTAATCTCCCCATTTCCTCCTCCACCCTCTAGACCCCTAGTATCTACTGTTTTAGTCTATGTATTTGACTTTTAAAAATAGATTCCACTTATAAGTGAGATCATGTAGTATATTTATTTCTGTGTCTGGTAATTTTACTTAGCCTAGTATCTTCCAGGTTCATTCATACTGTGACAAATGGCAGGATCACCTTTTTTTTTTTTTTTTTTAAGACTGAATAGTACTCCTCTGTGTGTATATGTGTGTATCTCACAGTTTCTTTTTTTTTGAGACAGAGTCTCACACTGTTGCCTGGGCTAAAGTGCCATGATGTCAGCCTAACTCATAGCAACCTCTAACTCCTGGGCTCAAGTAATCCTCTGGCCTCAGCCTTCCGAGTAGCTGGGACTACAGGCATGTGCCACCATGCCCGGCTAATTTTTTCTATATGTATTTTTAGCTGTCCAGCTAATTTATTTCGTCTTTTTTTTTT
>NW_012154492.1:0-241 GCF_000956105.1 Propithecus coquereli | reverse complement strand
TATTTTCTATTGTGATTTTTCTCTTTAACAGGTATACTGCTTCCTGTAACAATTTTTATTTATTTTAAAATTTTAGCAACAGTGGCTGCAGTTGGCAAGATGGCGCTGGTGGGGGTGGAGAAGAAGCTGCTGCTGGGCCCTAACAGGCCCGTGGTGGCAGCCCCTGGCAACCTGAAAAAAACTTCTTTTTTTTAAAATTATTTGTGATTTAAATAGTGTCATTTGGGACCTGTACCGGATT
>NW_012154491.1:7939-8748 GCF_000956105.1 Propithecus coquereli | reverse complement strand
TATAGCCAATCACTTATTAATATTATTTTCTGTAAACCAATGAGAATTCATGACAAACAACTTTATATCATCCCATCTCCTGTCTCATTTTTTTTTAAAAAACCTGCTTAGGACCAAAGTCAAAGAGTTCATATCCAAGGTTACTTGGGTCTTTCTGAGTCTTCTGGGCAGTCACCGTTACTTTGGTTCAAGTAAGCTCTTTAAATCATATTTTGTCTTTCAGTCTCTTTCTTTAAGGTTGACATTTCTGGCACTATGAGCAGGATTCAGAGTGACCCACCCTCAACCATCACACATTCCTCCTGGACTCAGTGAGCCCGGCCAGTTCTGAACACCTCATGTTCTTCCAATTTTGAGAGAAATTGTTAAATGTAAGTGGTGAGGTCCTACTGAAACCTTGTACCTACCCCACTGTTTGGTTGAAAGTCTCAGCTTTGCTTGAGCTGTTTTTTCAAACCCTCCCTTTCTAATTTTTTTTTTTTAATCTTTACCCTGCAGATAAGATATTTGGGTTAAAGGAAAAAGAAAACTGCCTTTTCCACCTCTGCCTCAGGATCAGAGGTTTGGGTCAAGGTCAGGAAAAAAGCTCTGCATATAACTTTTGTTTTTCTGTCTCTGTCTCATGGCAGTAAGTTTTGGGTTAAGGTATTGGCAGTTAGGGCCCCAGTGATCTCATTTTACATAGTGTCACATTAACAGACACTCCATCTTAAAACTAATTAATAACTCTTTCTTTTACAATGTCTAATTCTGTGCTTGCTTAAGAATTCCAGGAGCTAGCTTTGAGCAGTTAACTATAGAACTGAGAT
>NW_012154491.1:3945-4622 GCF_000956105.1 Propithecus coquereli | reverse complement strand
AAAACAGAAACTTATGGTCAATGGTTTATGAAGATATTTTGGTTTTGCTATCTTAATCCTCATTGTGGATGCAGTTTCTTCCATTGATTTTACTGTCTATAATGACCTCAAGATTTCTTTCTGATTCAACGATTTCTATCATGTGATATTAATAGTACTATAAAGGATTGAAAGCTGTGCTAGGAGCTGTGATTACAAGAGCTTAAATCAAATCGGAGGCTACAATTTTCCCTTTGGTCTTGCTCACTCTTGATATGTTCTGTGAGTCCTAGTTACAAGTTAGCCAGCTAAGTGTACATTGTGTTACCATAGCAAAGTCCTTTATTTAAAAAAAGAATCACTAAACTGTTAATTTTGATATAGTAATTAATTTTAAGATGAACAAAATAATTATTCTTAAAATCCAAGGAAAGTTGCAAAAAAATTGGAAGTATTACATGTATTTAAATTTATACTTTAGTTGGAAAATGTTTTGAGATCATTTAGATTGGTTTTCAAAATAATTTGATCTTGATCCTTGTGTAAAAAGTTATGACTTTCTGTCATTATTTGAGGTGCTAAGGATTGAAGTTAAAGGTTTACTCAGTCTACAGTTGGGCGATGTCATGCCAATAAATTTTATATTGGGATGTTGGTATTTTAAAAAAGATCTGATTAGTTAACATCTTTAAACAGGA
>NW_012154491.1:0-3241 GCF_000956105.1 Propithecus coquereli | reverse complement strand
TATACATATACCACATTTTATTAATCCACTCATGTATGGATGGGAACTTAGGTTATTTCCACATCTTTGAAACTGTGAACTGTGCTGCCACAAACATTCTAGTACAGGTGTCCCTTTTATGGAATGTCTTTTGTTCCTTTGGGTAGATGCCCAGTAAAGGGATTGCTGGATCAAATGGTAGTTCTACTTGTAGCTCTTTGAAGTATCTCCATATTATTTCCACAGAGTTTTTACTAGTTCGCAGTCCTACCAGAAGTGTATGAGTGTTCCTATCTCTCCACATCCATGCCAGCATTTTTTTGTTTTGGGACTTTTTGATAAAGGCCATTCTCACTGGAGTTAGGTGATATCTCATTGTGGTTTTGATTTGCACTTCCTTAATGATTAGAGATGTTGAGCATTTTTTATGTGTTTGCTGGCCATTATTCTGTCCTATTTTGAAAAGTTTCTGTTCATGTCCTTTGCCCACTTATTTATGAGGTTGTTTGATTTTTTCTTGTTGATTTTCTTAAGTTCTATATAGATTTTTGTTATCAGCCCTTTATTTGATGTGTAGAAAGTAAATATTTTCTCCCATTCTGTAGGTTGTCTATTCACTCTAATGATTCTTTCCTTGGCTGTGCAGAAGCTTTTTAAGTTGATCAGTTTCCATTTATTTGTTTTTGCTGCTGCTGTGATTGCTTTGGGAGTCTTCTTCATAAATTCTCTGCCTAGGCCTATGACTATAAAAGTCTTTTCAACATTTTCTTCTAGAATTCTTATGGTTTCATGCCTTAGGTTTAAGTCTGTTATCCATTGTGGGTTGATTTTTGTGACAGGTGAGAGATGGTAATCCAGTTTCAATCATCTGCATGTGGTTATCCAGTTTTCCCAGCACTATTTACTGAATAGAGATTCTTTTCCTCACTTTATGTTTTTGTCTGCTTTGTCAAAGATTAGATGACAATATGTGGATGGTTTCATATCTGGATTCTCAGTTCTGTTCCAAAGGTCTATATCTCTGTTCTTATGACGGTACCATGCTGTTTTGGTTACTATAGCTTTTTAATAAAGCTTGAAGTCTGCTAGATGGATACCTTCCAATTTGCTCTTTTTGCTTAAGATTACTTTGGCTATACGAGGTCTTCTCTGGTTCCAGACGAAGTGTAGAATTATTTTTTCTAAATCTGTACAGAATGATGATGGTATTTGGATAGGGATGGCATTAATTCTGTAGATCACCTTAGATAGTATGGGCATTTTAACAATATTGATTCTACCAATCCATGAGCCTGGCAGGGATTTCCATCTGTTTACATCTTCTACAATTTCTTTTCTCAGTATTTCATAGTTCTCCCTATATAGGTCTCTCACCTCCTTAGCTAAATATATTCCTAAATATTTAATTTTCTCTGATGTTATTGTGAAAGGTGTTGTATCTTTGATTTGATTTTTGACTTGACTGTTTTTGGCATATATGAATGCCACTGATTTGTGTTCATTGATTTTGTTCCTTGAGACTTTACTGAATTCATGTGTCAATTCTAGGAGTCTCTTGGTTAAATCCTTGGGGTTTTCTAGATATAATATCATATTATCAGCAAAGAGTGAGAGTTTGATCTCTTCTGCCCCCATTTGGATGCCCTTAATTCCCCTTTCTGGTCTAATTGCCCTGGCAAGTACTTCTAGCCCGACATTGAGTAGAAGTGGAGATAGTGATAACCTTGTCTAGTTCCAGTTCTAAGTGGGAATGTTTTCAATTTTTCCACATTCAGTATGATGTTGGCTATGGGTTTATCATATATGGCCTTAATAATTTTAAGGTATGTCCTATCTATGCCTATTTTGTTAAGAATTTTTATCATAAAGGTGTGCTGGATTTTGTCAAATGCCTTTTCTGCATCTATTGAGAGAATCATATGGTCTTTGTCCTTGATTTTATTTATGTGGTGAATTGCATTTATAGATTTGCATATGTTGAACCAACTTTGCATCTCTGGGATAAAGCCCACCTCGTCATGATCAATTATTTTGTTGATATGTTGTTGGGTTTGTTTTCCTAAGATTCGATTGAGGATTTTTGCATCTGTATTCATGGGCTTTATTGGTCTGTAGTTTTCTTTTTTTGTTGTATCCTTTATTGGCTTTGGTATCAAGGTGATATTGGCTTCATACGATGTGTTGGGGAGGATATAATCCTTCTCAATGTTTTGGAATAATTTCTGAAGTATAAGTATGTGTTCTTCTTTCTGGGTTTGGTAAAATTCAGGTGTGAACCCATCTGGTCTCGGACTTTTTTTTTAGAATATTTTTTATTGCTTCTCCAATTTCTGTGCTTGATATTGGTCTGTTCAGGAATTCTATTTCCTCCTGATTGAACTTCCGGAGATTGTATGTTTCCAGGAATTTGTCCATTTCCTCCACATTATGTAGTTTGGGCGCATATAGATTTTTATAGTATTTAAAGATAGTGCTTTGTATTTCTGTGATGTCTGTGGTGACCTCTCCTTTTTCATTTCTAATTGAGTTTATTAGAGTCCTTTCCTTTCTTTCTCTTGTCAATCTAGCAAGAGGGCTGCCAAATTTGTTTATCTTTTCAATAAACCAACTTTTGGTTTTATTTATCTTCTGTATAGTTCTTTTATACTCAATTTCATTTAATTATGCTATGATCCTAGTTATTTCTTTTCTTCTGCTAAGATTAGAATAAATTTGCTCTTCTGTTTCCAATTCCTTGAGATGGTTTATTAGTTTGTTGATTTGTGAGCTTTCTGTCTTTTGGATGTGGAACATTTAATGATATTAGTTTTCCTCTCAGGAATGTTTTTGCTGTATCCTACAGACTTTGATAACTTGTGTACCCATTATTATTTAGTTCAAAAAATCTTTTGATTTCCATCTGGATCTCCTCCTTAACCCAATAGTCATTCAGCAATAGATTGTTTAATTTCCATGACTTTGTGAAGTGGTGTGTTTTTGTTGGAATTGAACTCTAATTTTATACCACAGTTGTCTGAGTAGATACATGATATAATTTCTATTTTTTAAAATTTGTTAAGGTCTTATTTGTGGCCTAGTATGATTGATATTGTAGAAAATTCCATGAGCTGATGAGAGGAATGTATATTTGCTTTATTTGGGTAGAATGTTCTGTAGCTGGCTGTTAAACCCATTTGTTCTAGAGCTCTGTTTAAGTCAATTGTTTGTTTGCTCATTTTCAGCTTGGAAGATCTGTCCTGTTCAGTCAGTGGGGTGTTGAAAT
>NW_012154490.1:11455-11744 GCF_000956105.1 Propithecus coquereli | reverse complement strand
TTGGTTCCAGGACGGAACTCATATTCAAAAATAACATGAATTTTTGACTTATCCATGGTTTCAGAAAAACTGCTCTAAAAAAAAAAATTGAAAGATAATCACAAACCAAAACATGCAGTTGAAAGACTGAGGATGTACCTTCACAATAAAAAAAAAAAGAGAGAGAAGTGTCAAAGTGAAATGTCAGAGATATCAACTGTCAAAGTTAGTACTTAAAGAAATAGGACATTCCATACTTAATAACCTAATGTTTCATTTTTTGTAGAGATGAGGTCTTGCTATGTTGCCT
>NW_012154490.1:799-1355 GCF_000956105.1 Propithecus coquereli | reverse complement strand
AATATTGTTTGAATGCTTACAAATGAAGAAAACAAAATCTCCAAATGATAAATAAATTCTTTTACAAAAGAAATTCTTTTCTATCTTACGTGTCTGTGTGCCTATGCCAGAGGGAAATTTCCTCGAAGGCAGGGCCCACATTTCATCCCTATTATTTCCTCCTCCGAGCCTCGTCCTGCCCTGGCTGACAGCAGATGATGGGTACTTGCCGATTGAATGACGGGCAAATGAATGATGGGTCGCTCAGAAGAAAAGCTGAGGCAGGGAAAGAAGGAGATAACCAGGCAGGAGAGAAGGACAAGAACCAGCGACTCACTGGGCTTTGCTGCCATCCCACCCCAAAGTGGTCTAAGATGGGAAAAGAGAACCGCAATGTAACCAAAGGTGCAAAACAGGCAAAAAAGCCAACCACGATGCCCCACGTGGCTGGCTTCCCTCCACAGACTTGCAGAGCTGTAGACTCTGTGGAATAGGATGCAGCCTCAGAGACAGTGTTCTATTGTTTACCAATGCCAGAGTCCCTCCAACGACACCTCCGATAAACTCTCACCCACTG
>NW_012154490.1:0-749 GCF_000956105.1 Propithecus coquereli | reverse complement strand
GTAACTGTTGGGTTGGTTGGTCCCAATTTAGAGACAAAGAAACTGAGGCTCGGGAAGCCCCATGGCTACTGAGGGCAGAGGGAGATTAAACCTGCGCAGGTCTTTCTGCCGCCCCACGCAGCTGCCCCAGGGATCCGCTAGCCCCTGTTCTCAATCTATCAGTGAACAAACAAGATCCCCAAAAGCAGTGACTCGGCCGCGTAAGATGGCCCGCGAGCGTCCACGCTAGCTGCGAGGCTCAAGCCTCCCGCTCGATGCTTTGTCCCCCAGGTCCCGCAGCACCCACTTATTCAGGGTGTCGGCAGCCCCCCCCAGTCGAGACACACCTGTGAGGAACACACCTGTCGCTGAACAACTCAGGTTTATCACGTGCTGCAACAAGGAAGCGCAGGCAGCGTGGGGAGACGTGAGCTGTCCCAGCGAGCGGGCGTCAGAGACGACTTAGCTAGGACGCGGGCTTGCGCTAGGTGGCTTGGGGAAGGTTTAAGTGGGCAGGGCTTTGCAATGGATTGCGTGCTGTCGGGAAGCAGGAGCAATTCTGTGACGGGGTATCTTAATCGATCGTACCGAGGAGGAGGGAGGACCAGGCTGAGGCTAACGTCGTCCGTGGTGAAGAAACAGACTCCCATTGTCTGGGAGAGGGCTGTGTCGTCTTCTGTTGCTTCGTACCAAATTACCACAAGTCAGTGCCATGAAACGACACAAACGTACTAGCTCCCGGTTTCCGAAGATAATAGAGGTCAGAAGTC
>NW_012154489.1:14656-15400 GCF_000956105.1 Propithecus coquereli | reverse complement strand
TGAAGAATGCTATGAACCGTGTGAGGCTGCAAGGTCAGAGGGGCTGCTGAGCTGTGAGAAGCACAGAGAAGCTGGAGCCAGGTAGCAAAGGGGCTTTGGGGTCATCAGAGTCGCGGCCAGATATGGAATAGTGGGAGGGACCAGCCGGAGGGGACACTTGGATGATTTTCTGTCTTCTTGGTATTCATCTTCTGCATCTGGGGACCCCTGCCTGCAGGACTGAAGGATCTGGTCATTTTTTAAAATATAAAAATCGCCAGCATCTTGTTCTACCAGGGCAAAGGCATCACGACAATAATAATGACTGATGCCTCCCCAGTGATAAGTTGTTAGCACGCTTTTTGATGGAAGGAGAGGGCCTGTTGGCAGATGTGTCAGAATTTGGATTCTTCTTCCTTTAGAAAATGTTAACGATTCAAGGCACACATCATGCATCTGAGAGAGAATCCAAGTCCATCACACAAGAAGAGTAACCCAGTAAAGGATGCTGGTTTCCTAATGAAGGGACATTATACAGCCATTCACAATGATGCTTGTAATAACACGGAGGCTTGTTGATGTTATATGAAAAATTGCAGTACATAAAACTGCAAATAATGTATGAATTCAGCTACGCAAAATTTTTTTTAAATGATTAGGAAGGAAATATGCCAAAAATGTTAATAGTTATTGCCTCTGGGTGGTATAGAATTATGAACGATTTTTCTCATTCTTCCCCAATTTCAATTGCTCATCTATTACTTT
>NW_012154489.1:1171-3131 GCF_000956105.1 Propithecus coquereli | reverse complement strand
AGAAAGACGCTCAACTTCTCTAGTAATCATAAAAAGGAAATGAAAACCACAGTGAGGACTTACTGCTTCCAGCCAAGGAGGAGGAAAGAGCACACACTGGATTTACTCTCCTACCTGGAACAATTAAAAACTGGACGAAATATACCAAACAATGGCACTCGACATGGACTCACAGGCAGTGGCAGTCAGTGACTCGTAAGAGACAGGGCACAGGTGAGATGGGCCCTACAACCGCCAGACTGCTGTATGCAGCGTTTTCAGGGGTGCTGCAGGGAGGGGGATGCAGGGAGAGCCCGACAGTGTCCTTCAGACGAGAAAATAGAGCTGGGAGTGCAGACATCAAGAGTTTGAAGGGCAGAAAAGAGAGAGGAGGCTGCGTGTGACCTTCCAGCCTTCAGTGAGAACTGACCAAGGTGGGTGAGGAAACCACCTGAGGCCAACTTTGTTGCATCGATTAACTCCTCTTTTCATGAAAGATTTCTCTGTAACACGCAAAGCTGATTGATAGCATTTTACCCACAGAACTTCTTTCAAAATTGGAGTCAATCCTCTCAAATCCTGCTGCTGCTTTATAAGTTCATGTAGTATTCTAAATCCTTTGTTGTCATTTCAGTGATGTTCACAGCATCTTCACCAGGAGTAGATCTCGTGAAACCACTTTCTTTGCTCAGCCACGAGAAGCGACTCCTCATCCGTTCAAGCTTGGTCATGAGGTTGCAGCAATTTGGTCGCATCTTCAGGCTCCACTTCTAATTCTAGTTCTCTTGCTATTTCCATCCCATCTGCAGTTCCTTCCTCCACTGGTCTTGAGCCCCTCAAACCCATCCACGAAGGTTGGAATCTACTTCTTCCAAACTTCTGTTAATATTGACATTTTGATCTCCTCTCATGAATTCACAAATGTTCTTAAATGGCTTCTAGAATGGTGGAGCCTTTCCAAAAAGTTTTCAGTTTACTTTGCTCAGATCCATCTGGGAAATCACCATTTGTGGCAGCTATAGCCTTATGAAATGTATTTTTTAAATAATAAGACTTGAAAGTTGAAATGACTCCTGATCCATGAGCTACAGAATGGATATCATGGTAGCAGGCACGAAGACAACATTCATCTCCTTGTACATCTCCATCAGAGCTCTTGGGTGACCAGGTGCATTGTCGTTGAACAGTAATATGTCAAAAGGACTCTTTCTTTTTGAGCAGTAGGTCTCAACAGTGGGCTTAAAATATTCAGTAAACCATGCTGTAGACAGATGTGCTGTCATCTGGGCTTTGTTATTCCATTTACACAGCATGGGAAAAGTAGATTTAATGTAATTCTGAAGGGAATGGTACATGAACATTGGCTTCCACTTAAAGTCACCAGCTGCATTATCCCCTAACAAGAGAATCAGCCTGTCCTTTGAAGCTTCGAAGCTAGCACTGACTTCTCTCTAGCTATGAAAGTCCTAGATGGCATCTTTCAAGAGAAGGCTGTTTTATGTACAATGAGAATCCATCGTTTGGTGTAACAACACCTTCATCAATGATCTTAGCTGTATCTTCTGGATAACTTGCTGCAGCTTCTACATCAGCACTTCCTGTTTCACCTTGCACTTTTATGTTATGGAGACGGCTTCTTTCCTTAAACCTCATGAACCTTGCTTGGGCTTTGGCTTAAGGGACTGTTGGGACTGGTTGGTCTTCTATGCAGACCACTCAAACTTTCTCCCTATCAGCAAAAAGGCTGTGTTGCTTTCTTACCATGGTGTGTTCACTGGAGTAGCACTTTTTTTTTTTTAATTTTCATGATATAGTTTTTATTGAGGTTTAATTATATAAGATAAAATGCAGAGATTTTAGATGTACAGTGCTGAGTGTTATGATGAATTTACTACCCCAGGTAACTCCCACCCTAATTAAGACATGAAACATTTCCATCACCCCAATAAATTTGTTTTGTGCCTCTATTTAATTCTTTCCA
>NW_012154489.1:0-876 GCF_000956105.1 Propithecus coquereli | reverse complement strand
GAAATATTTAATTAAGGATACTATCCACCTCTGGGGGGAAGCACAGGAATGTTCTTAGGGACAGGCTGCTGGCTGCTTACCTAAGAAGCCCTTCTTTTCATTCTGTTGACCTATATTCTGTTGGCAGCAAAAATAGTCTCTGCTAACAACTACATTTTCCAATACAATTCTGGTTTCTAGGATGAAAGTCATTGGATGGGCCTTTTTGAAAAGCCCTCTTGCCATTTGTCTTTCCTCCTTTATGGAACAGAGATGTGATGGCTACAGCTCCTACAGCCGTTTTATAAGCATGAAGACAGGGGCCGTGCCCTAAAGATGAAGGAACAGAAAGCCAGAAGAGCCCGGGTCTGAGGAATACCTACCTTCCAACTTGTCGTTACCTGAGAGAAAAATAAACTCTTCTCTTACATATGCCACTGCTATTTGGATTTTCTGTCACATGCCCTTAATCCCCAACTGAAACTGGCACACAGGAGGCTTCAATGGTATTGATGTTTTATTTCTTAAGCTGGCTGGTAGATACATGTGTACTCATTATATTAATCTTCAGGCTATTTTTGGTGTTTTTATTCTTTTCAGTTTTGCTAAAATGCTGAAACATTTAAAACTTTTTAAAAATGTAGCCCAACAGCTAATCCTCAGTAAGATTTTGAGGACTCGGTGATAAAACAGATGAGGAATGTCTATGCTAAGCGACTCAATAAATAACACTGAATCGGAAGTAAAAAGAAAGCTTCCCAGAGCTACCAAGGTAGTAGATAGTGGTGTCAGAATTCAAACTTAGTTCTGCCTGACCCCTTAGGTCTAAGCATTTCCCACTATATTCCTAATTACCGAGCACATAAGCAGAACTTTGACTTGAAGATAAAGCTTTCT
>NW_012154488.1:8177-9508 GCF_000956105.1 Propithecus coquereli | reverse complement strand
AAGAAATTCACTTTAATCATAGCTCCAAATTGATGCTCTCCATTTCCTGAAAACCTCTTAATCAGGAAATTTCAAAAAAATGTTTAAAATGCACGGTAACACTTTTCAGAGCAATTCCAAAATTTAATGTGTGCAAATTATTCATATATTCTTAATTTTATTGTAGCACATCAGATTTGGAGAATCAAGTGCAGGGTAAAGGGAATATCCATTAGCTGTTAAAAAAAAAGGCCCACGAGTGAAAGGAATTTAAATACTGTAACTACCTTCCTATCGACTGAGCACTCTCGTCAAAGTGCTCGCTGTTTAATAAGGTTGGCAGTTGTCATTGAATTGAAAAGCTACATTGTGCTTAAATAAACTTTCTTTCACTAAGTCAGGCTTTCGGTCGAACTGGACCAAACTGTTATGCGGCAAGCTGTTTTTCTGAAGCTGCTTTTGTTTGATTTGGAAAGTTTTAAAGATAGGTCCAGCAAGGAAGGGAATACATGACTGAAAACGGAAATACAAACACGCCTTGAAATTATAGCTAGCCCAGGGCAGCTCCCAGCCACATGAGCATGCTGTTAATTATTTGTTAACATTAGAAACTCTCCTAAAAGTTAGTAGGAGAAACAGAGAGGCTTTTGGCTAGAGTGCTATATATAGCCTGGGAGGGCAGAATTGAAGCCTCAGGCAGTGCTATGGTTCGAATGTGCCCTCCAAGGTTCCTGTGTTGGAAACTTAATCCCCAGCGCAATCCCGTTGAGGTGTGGGACCTTTACAAGTGGATTAGTTCTGGAGAGCTGTGCCTTTGCGAATGGATTAATGCTGTTATAGCAGGGGTTGGCTCTTTATAAAAGGATGAGTTCTGCCCCCTTCCCTGTCTCTCTCTTGCTTTCATGCTTTCTTGTCCTTCCACCTTCTGCCATGCGATGATGTAGCAAGAAGACCCCTCATCAGAGGCTGGCCCCTTGATCTTGGACTTCCCAGCCTTCACAACCAGGAGAAGTAAATTTCTGTTCATTATAAATTACCTAGTCTGGGCCGGGCGCGGTGGCTCACGCCTGTAATCCTAGCACTCTGGGAGGCCGAGGTGGGAGGATCGATTGAGGTCAGGAGTTTAAGACCAGCCTGAGCAAGAGTGAGATCCTGTCTGTACTAAAAATAGAAAAAAAAAAAATAGCCAGGTGTGGTGGCACCTGCCTATAGTCCCAACTAGTCAGGAGGCTAACGCAGGAGGATTGCTTGAACCCGGGAGTTTGAGGTTGCTGTGAGTTAGGTTAACACCACGGCTCATGGCACTGTAGTCTGGGCAACAGAGTGAGACTCTGTCACAATAAATAAATAAA
>NW_012154488.1:6287-8127 GCF_000956105.1 Propithecus coquereli | reverse complement strand
TAAATAAAGGTGCCTGATGGGGGTTTCCAAATGCAGGTTCCAACTCGTGTCAGGGCTCAGTCCTCACCTGGCAGTGAGACTTCCCCAGCCCTAGTCCCTTCGGTGGGTGTGTGACACCTCCCTCCTCTGGGCTCTCAAATAAAAATCTCAGGCATCATCCTTCACTCTCCCAAACTCCCACAGCTCTCTCATTCATCGCTGACCTCTCTAATTTATTCTCTCGTTATGTCATTTCTAAAACTCTCAGTAAATCCTACTGGGTCTCCTCTCAAATATATCTCACATCTTTTGGCTCTTCTGCATGTCTGTTTTATCAGCACCCCGCCTCGGCCACGGTGGTCTCATCTGGGTGGGGGCAGCAGTGCCCTCCTAACTGTGGCTTTGCCTCTTTCCCTACAGCAATCTGTTCTCACAACACAGGCAGAGTGAGCTTATAAAAACACAAATCAGATCTTGTCACTGTTCTGCTTAAAATCCTTCAATGACTTCCTTCCCATTGCACATAGGAAGAATCCAAACTCCTTCCCTTGGCCTCCAGGGCTCTAAGAAAGCTGGTTCCTGGCTGCCCACCTTGCCTGGCATGCTGGCCTCCTTCCAGTTCCTACCTGAGAGCGTAATCTGTCCAGTCCCTTCCTCTGTGAGTCCGGCCCTTCTTGTCTTTCGGGACTCTGCTCACCTGTTAGCCCCCAGAAAAGCCTTCCCTGATCATCTGAGCAGGTCTCCCCCACCCCTTTTAAGTAATTGCGTCCCCTTTCATTTTCCTTTTTCTTTTTGTGAGACAGAGTCTCTCTCTGTCACCTGGGCTAGAGTGCCGTGGCGTCAGCCTAGCTCACAGCCACTTCAAACTGTTGGGCTCAAGTGATCCTCCTGCCTCAACCTCCCAAGTAGCTGGGACTACAGGCTGCGTGCCACCACACCCACCTAATTTTTTCTATTTTTAGTTGCCTGGCTCATTTTTCTATTTTAGTAGAGACGGGGTCTCGCTCTTGTTTAGGTTGGTCTTGAACTCCTGACCTCAAGTGATCCTCCCGTCTCGGCCTCCCAGAGTGCTAGGATTACAGGCGTGAGGCACCGCGCCCAGCATCCTTTCATTTTCTTCCTGTAATTTATCATAGTTAGTGGATTGGGTTGAATTATGTCCTCTAAAAAGATGGGTCCAACTCTTAACCCCTGGTACCTATGAATGTGACCTTATTTGAAAATACGGTCTTGCAGATATAATCAAGTTAAAATGAGGTCATACTGGATCAGGTGGTCACTAATTCAATGACTGGTGTCCTTTAAGAAGAGGGGAATTTGGACGTAGACACAGGGAGAATGCCATGCGAAGACGAGGGCAGGGATTGGAGTGACGTCTGCAAGCGGAGGAATGCCAAGGATCGCCGGCAACCACCAGAAGCCGGAATAAACAAGGAAGGATTCTCCCCTAGAGCTTCCAGAAGGAACCAACCCTGCCAACACCATGACTCTACACTTCTGGCCTCAGAACTGAAAGAGAATACATTTCTGTTGTTTTAAGCCCCCCAATGGTCGTAATTTCCAAGTTGTTACCTAGGAAATTAATACATCTGGTAATTATTTTGTTTGCTTATTTTTTTATATTTTTCTTCCACTTGAGAAGACTTTTATTTCATTATCTTTTGTATCCCTAGTGTCTAGTGGCGTATGTAGCAAATAGTAAGTGCTAACCAAATATTTCTGGGTGAATCAAGTCCCTTACATCCGGTCGGTCATACCAACTTCAGCTGTGCTCATCTCTGAATTCTGTGCATTGTTCCTTCTAAATCTGTGGTCCCCAACCCCTGGGCCACAGAGCTCTGCTGCCCCACCCCCACCCCAC
>NW_012154488.1:0-665 GCF_000956105.1 Propithecus coquereli | reverse complement strand
TTCCTGCCATCTCTTGGGTTATTCAAACATTTTTTGGTATTCCAAGAAAATGTAAACGGATGGCAAAGTGACATATTTTTGCTTTAGCAGGCAATCAAGGTTCGGGCTGAACATCCTCATGCATCTTCTGTGGGCTGTGATGCCAATGCCTGTTCACCTTTCGAAGGCTCGCAGTGCCAGTGAGATCTGTCCTGTATGTGCGCCACCCAGTGGCCAGCCCGGGAGGTGGATGAGGCAGTGGTCTACCTCAAAGTTCTCAAGGTCTTATATTTGGATAAGCCCAGGAGCTCATAAATGACTTTATGGGGTCACTTGCCCAAGTTTCTCCCTTTCCACAACAACCTGGGTACTTTCTAGGTCTCTGGGGATCCCCCTTTTGATCCTATTCTCCGGATCTGGGGCTGCAGTCATCCTACTCTGGATGCACTTCTATGGCTGCAGCCACGTCTGGGGCCAAGTTGTGGGAGAACTGGAGGAAAACTCACCTGTGCTTTGCTAGCGCTTCACATTCTCCTCTTCGTCTTCACTCACTGTCACTGTCACTGGGCATTCTGGCCCAGTGTTACAGCTGCAACCAGTGGGAGAGACAAAGAGGCGTGTGCTCACATCACCGTACCTAGAGCCAGAACCCCTCCTGTTATTTTAGAACATTTTTTTTTTTTTTT
>NW_012154487.1:13739-14290 GCF_000956105.1 Propithecus coquereli | reverse complement strand
TCAGTCTGGAAAAGTAAATAAAACAATAGAAATTTGAGACCAGCCTGGGAAACATAGCGAGATCCCATCTCTACACAAAATTTGAAAAATTAGCCGTGCATGGTGGTACATGCCTATAGTCCTTGCTACTCGGGAGGCTGAAGCAGGAGGATTACTTGAGTCCAGAAGTTTAAGGATGCAGTGAGCTATGATCATGTCACCGCACTCTAGCCCAGGTAACAGAGACTGATTTTTCAAAAAATAAAAAAAGAAGATGATATATGATATGATTCTTACATCTTATGGAAACGCCAATTAGTTAGAGTCAAGACAAGAAACCATTAATGAATACCTAAGATGGCAAATGCTGAATATATGAACATTTGCTGTTTTTCAAAGGTATCGTATAAAAGCATATACTTTATTTTTTATCACCTTTCACTTGTACCTTTGAGGATTTCTACTATTTTGTTTGGTACTAATGTGTCTAGTAATTCAGTAAAGAACCTAGAAGGGGAAAAGAGGTAGCTCTATTCATTGGTGGTTTTAAAAAATAGCACTATATGAAGCAG
>NW_012154487.1:11940-12359 GCF_000956105.1 Propithecus coquereli | reverse complement strand
GCTTTTCTAGACACAGTTCCCTGAACTATGCTGACCTGATCCTGAAGGAAGAAATAAGCTAGCATATATTAATAGCATGTATCAGTCTTAGCATGTGAGCATCTCAGTCTTAGCATGAAATGATTTGCAAGAAGGAGTTAAACACAGTTCAGGAAATGGAACTTTTTGGGTATATCACATTTTTTCATTGCAGTTTCCTTTTTTGGAAAATAAACATACTTATATATATATACTCTTAAAACAAAATAGTACATAAATAATAATTGGCTTATTAATTATTCTAAGTCTTGATGTGACCTCTGAAATCATCATACATGCAAAAACCCTGGTATATAGTAGGTGTTCAATAAATATGGTCCAAAGTTGAATGGACCATATGGTAAATATCCTATCAATCTTTGGCAGTTTGAAGAAGAGCA
>NW_012154487.1:0-329 GCF_000956105.1 Propithecus coquereli | reverse complement strand
TTTTCTTCATTACAAACTCCAGTGTAACAAAGCCTTTAATGCTAATTTTTCTTACTCAAAAATCATAGATACTAGAGATATAAGAAGTTTGCTATCATTTAAACGACACTTTGTTTTCCTACTCACCAAGGTGACTTGGTTTCACTGCCAAACAGAATACAATGAATATTATCTAATAAAACACTCTCCCTGCAAACAAATTCCAAGTGAATAAACAGCAAAATCAAACTTTTAAACCGATATATTAATAACAACTAATATTTACTGGCCCTATGTCATGCACTGTGTTAAACATTTAACACATTTAATTATTAGAATAATCCTGTTAC
>NW_012154486.1:6513-6814 GCF_000956105.1 Propithecus coquereli | reverse complement strand
GTTTTACCTTAAATAGATTTCTTAGAAATTTACCTTTTTATTGATACTTTTTAGTGTTTATAACACAACTGCAAGTAGTTTCTTATTAGAAAAGAGGGATTTAAACAACCTAATTAGAAGTGGGCTTTTACTGTTCTCTTTCATCCACACAGAATGACTCACAAAGATTATATTAAGAGATGGCCAGGGATATTATGAAATTAAAACTTGTAACCAGCTGAGATGAGCACATCTACTTACTCCTCAGAGAAAGAACCAATGTGAAAATCCTAGCTAATTTTATAAAGACTGAGATTTAAAA
>NW_012154486.1:1945-3028 GCF_000956105.1 Propithecus coquereli | reverse complement strand
TTCAACCAGGTTTCAAAAGGAATCTTCTTATTACAGTAAATGGATGAGGAAGTAGAAGCTATTTAAGGGAGAAGCAGCAGTATGTGTTAAGCACACTGGTGGGAAAAACTTAACTGTCACTTAACAAGTATAGCTAATAATGGTCTGGCAATCAAAAATCCTAAAACAATAAATGCTGGTGTGGTTGTGAAGATATAGGAACATTCATACACTGTTGGTGAGACTGAAAACTAGTACAACCTCTATGGAAAGCAGTATGGAGATACTCCAAAGAACTAAAAGTAGAACTACCATTAGATCCAGCAATCCCAATACTGGACATTTATCCAAAGGAAAAGAAGACATTCTATAAAAAAGGCATCTGTACTCAAATGTTTATGGCAGCAAAATTCACAATTGCAAAGATGTGGAAACAACCCAAGTGCCCATCAACACATGAGTGGATTAATAAAATGTGGCATATGTATACCATGGAGTACTATTCAGCCATAAAAAATGGCGAACTACCACTATTGTATTATCCTGGATGGAGCTGGAGCCCATTCTTCTAAGTGAAGTATCACAGAATGGAAAACCAAACACCACATGTACTCACCATTAAATTGGAACTAACTGATCAACACTTATATGCACATATGGAAATAAAACTCATCGGAAATCAAGCAGGTGGGAGGGGGCGGAGGGGATGGGTAAATTCACACCTACCAGGTACAATGCACACACTATCTGGGTGATGGGCACACTTATAACTTTGACTCAAACAGTACAAAAGCAACTTACGTAACCAAAACGTTTATACCCCCATAATAGTCTGAAATACTTAAAAAAAAAAGAATATGGTTGTAGTTCATGATTTTTATTTTTCAAGTGAGACAAAACTTGGTACATATAAAATAAGGTAACATATAAACAAGTTATAAAACATGAGAATAAAAACACCCCTGCACCTGCCACTAGTTTAATAACCAGAACAGAACCAGTACAGAAGACCTCTGTGCTCCTCCCCCAGTGCCAATAGGTCACCATTACTCTGACTTCTGTGTTTATAATTTGCTTGCATTCATTTCTAATTTACCACATACC
>NW_012154486.1:0-303 GCF_000956105.1 Propithecus coquereli | reverse complement strand
TTTTAAAATGACATTTTCTCCTCCGATTTCAATTCCAATTACACCTACTCTCAGTATACACACTGCTGTTCTTCCGTTATTTGGCATTTTCTCATCTTAATGCCACGTATGGAATGATACGATTAGAATGATGATTATTATGACTTCGTGCCATAATTTTTAAATGATTCAACACATTCACTATTTCTTTGTGGTCCCCTCTCCTTGTTGCATCTTAAACTCTTCAGCAGGAATCATTTATCTTCTCCCTTAAACATATCCTTTGCGTGTAGGAGTAAATACCCTTCATCTTTGTTTGAAAAC
>NW_012154485.1:180592-180919 GCF_000956105.1 Propithecus coquereli | reverse complement strand
CAGTTGTAATTTTCATTGATTTCTGCTGATATTTTTTATTTTCTTCATTTTGCTAGCTTTAGCTTTGTATAATTCTTGTGGTATGTATAAGAGTATTGATTTAATGCTTTTCCTGATATTTAGTCATTGCTATAAATTTCCTTCTCAGCACCACTTTGTATGTTTTCCACAATGTCAATATGCTATATTTTCATTTTCACCCAGTTCAATGTATTTTTTTTTCTAGAGACATCCTTTTGATGCATGGATTATTTAGAGGTGTGTTGTTGAGTTTGCAATGTTTGAAAATTTTTTCTTTCTGTCATTGATTTCTGGTTTAAGTCCATC
>NW_012154485.1:175181-175959 GCF_000956105.1 Propithecus coquereli | reverse complement strand
CATTTCCTGGATCAGTAATGAACAATTTCTCAAAAGTTTTCAAAATTCTTCTAAGGAGACATAGTATTTAAAAATAAAGAATTGGCCATTAAATATTTTTATTTTTACTATATGTCATTTTTTTCTAGGTATCTTTAGTCTAAAAATCTGACAAATATGCATTAAAAACATCAGTAAGTCATATTATTATAAGAAAACAATAAGGATATCAAAGGGCATGAATAACAAAATTAACCTTATTGGGTTATCTGTAGAACTATGTTTCTGACAATGACAGAACACTATTTCTTTCAAGTGACTATGAAATATTCACCAAAATTTTTCATACACTGGCTAATTAATTCTCAACAAATTATAAATATGAAGTATTTAATGAAAGATGTAATGATGATCTCTATCACAGGAGAAATAATCAAGCAACAAATAATAAATAAAATATTTAGGAAATCCCTAAATATTTTAAAATCAAGCTATATATTTTTAAATGACCAATTAGTTAAAGAAGAAATCACAATGGAAAGTAAAAAAAAATAATATTTGGCACTAAATGATAAAATTGTGAGATGGTACTGAGGCTTTGAGGGGAGGATAATATATAGCCTTATATTTGAATTGAGAACATAGACATAAATAACAATGACCAATAATTTCATCTCAAGGACTTAGGGAAAAAATGGCTAATTTAATCATTAATTGCAAACATTAAAATGGAGAGTGAAAATGAAGAATAGATAAGAAAAATATAGTTGAGATGATAAGAAAGCTTTAAGTGGTTTCA
>NW_012154485.1:174111-175131 GCF_000956105.1 Propithecus coquereli | reverse complement strand
GGCAGACCTTAGTTATCATCACTTGCTAATCTAAGAGTCTTGTACTCTCTGATTAACCTTATGATATCAAACTATGTATGTAAGCCTTGTGGATATCTCTTGGTGCACTATCAAAGAGTAGATAGGGCAGAATCAATCACAACATCAGTCTAAGCACTATTTACCAAAAGTCATATAGTATTTTGCAACAGACTTGTGTATAAGAACTCAGCAACTAATAATTAGGCAGGCAATAATTACACAAGACAGCCAATAATCATATGAACTAGTGGTGCCAGCCAAAAATCCCTCTGGATTCTTTTCTTTAAAGCCCTTACTGATTGATCAATATGATTAACGAAAAGGTTCCATTCAGCAGACCCAAATGCAATTAGTACATATGTCTTCAGTTAATTCAAGAAAGTCAGGTATACCAAGGGCCACATACTACTCTTTATACACTACACCAAAAAGCCAATAATCACATTTACCTTTCAGTGACACATTGATAGTATTAGACAATTTGCTCTTTAGAACTATTTTCCTCATTTGTAAATGCTGCAGATCTGATGAGGAGCTGACAAGCATTATATCAGCCAATGTAAGCCACAGTGAAGCAAAAATGAACAGAGAGGAAAGTAACGATTTCTTGTTGCAGCTGAGTTAATTTACTTCATGTGTGTGAAGTTTATTTGCATACATCTGAAGAGGACCACATGGCTCATCTATCAAGGGTGTGTGTAGAACTCACTGCCATATGAAGTTTCCTTTTATAGACTTAAACTTTAATATGGTTGGAAAGATCAATTCCTCATGACCCCCCAGCATAAATTGTGTGAGAATAATCTAAACTTTATGGTGATCATAATTGGTACCAACATTCAATGTCAGACAGATATATGCTAGTCTACATTAAAACTCTGTGAGTAACTGACATTCTCTGACCAGGCTGGAGATGGCTTTATCTCCATCCCTCCTCTTGGAAACCTTATCGTTCAGGTGAATCCCTTGACCCAGAGACAGAGCCTTTGTAGTAAAATG
>NW_012154485.1:162960-163261 GCF_000956105.1 Propithecus coquereli | reverse complement strand
GAAAACTATTTGGTGGGGTCTCCTGTGATCCAGCAATTCCACTCTAAGTACATCCTAACTCTAATTTATCCCAGCAGAAATGGGTTCATATGTTCGCCTAATGGCATGTACAAGAATAACAGTGCTATTCATAATCTATGAAATTCGAAACCATCTGAGTATTTACAAACAGCAAAAGGTAGAAATAAAATATTGCATAATTACACAGCTATTACTATACAGCAATGAAAAATTTTAGGAAGCTCAAAAACAGCAAAATTAATCTCTGAGGATGGAAATCAAGACAGTAGTTAACTTCTAT
>NW_012154485.1:161733-162910 GCF_000956105.1 Propithecus coquereli | reverse complement strand
ATAGATATTAAGAATTGTTAATTCTTCTTGTTGTATCTTCCCTTTCACCATTATATAGTGGCCATCTTTGTCCTTTTTTACTTTTGCTACTTTAAAGCTTATGTTATCTGAAAATAGTATAGCTACCCTGCTTTCTTTTGACTTCCATTTGCCTGTATGATAGTTTTCCATCCCTTGGCCTTTAGTCTGAAGGCATCTTTGTGGATTAGATGTGTTTCCTGTAGATAGCAGATACTAGATTTGTGGATTTTTATGCAATCTGCTAGTCTGTGTCTCTTCAGAGGACAGTTCAGTCCATTCACACTTATTGAGAGGATTGAGATTTGTGGTAGATTTCCATTCATATTGTTGGGTGAAATCCTGTTGCTTTGTTTTGCTCATTGAGCCATCATGAAGTCCACAGTCTAGGCTTTAATTCTTCAATGATTTTACTTTGAGGAGTGTCTATTATGCTGTTTGGTGTGTAATGCAGGTCTGAATACTTCCTGTAGGGCTGGTCTGGTCTTTGCAAAATCCATCAGTGATTGCTCGTCTGGGAATGACTTTATTACTCTTTCATAGATGAAACTTAATTTTGACAGATAAAGAATTCTGGGTTGGGCTTTATTCTGTTTTAGTAGATTAAGGATAGGGACCCAGTCCCTTTTGGCTTGTAAGGTTTCAGTTGAGAAATCAGCAGTTAGTCTGATCAGCTTTCCTTTATAGGTTATTTGTTGCTTTCATCTCATTGCTCAAAGAATTGCTTATTTCATGTTTACTTTGGTCAATCTAATAACTACGTGATGTGGTGATTTCCTTTTCACATTGAGTCTTCCAGGAATTCTGTGTGCTTCTTGTATCTGGATATCAAGATTTCTGGCCAAACCTGGAATATTTTCCTCCAGTATTCCATGAAATAAGTTTTCCAGCCCTTGAGTATCTTCTTTTTCTCTCTCTAGAAGACCTATGATCCTAAGATTCTGTTTCTTTACATAATCCCACATTTCTTGTAAGTTTTGCTCTTGTCACCTGTTTCTGAGTTCTTTTTTTTCATCTGATTTGTTCAGCATGTAGACAGTATCATCAAGCTCTGAGATTCTTTCCTCTGCATGATCCATTCTGTTCTTGAGGCTTTCCACTGTGTTTTGAAGTTCCTTGAATTCCTCCATCATTGACAAGATTTCTGTTTGGTTTTTCC
>NW_012154485.1:160954-161683 GCF_000956105.1 Propithecus coquereli | reverse complement strand
CAGCAATGAAAAATTTTAGGAAGCTCAAAAACAGCAAAATTAATCTCTGAGGATGGAAATCAAGACAGTAGTTAACTTCTATGTGTGGGAAAAACTGGGTGGAAGAATTCATGATACTTTTGTTAAATTTCTAGGTCTTCGTGCTCTTTGATTCATACATTTCTTTGAGTTTCTTGAAAATGTTTTGTTACTGTTGTCTTGTATTCTATGATCTTGCAAAATCTGCTTCCATCTCTGTTTGCTTTCACTCATATATGAATTGGTTTTTTTTGTATGGGGGCCTGGATACTTATTTTTTCTCTTCATGGTCTATTAGTTCTACAAAGATACAAGAACTACTTGTAGCCTATGGAGAACTACAGGACACATTGCGGTTGACCAGGTCCTTTTTCTCAGATACGTTGCAGGACCTTTTCAATATGTAGATCTCTGTCCTCCCTCTATTTTCAGACAGTTATTTTTATATTTTAATTTTAAATAATAGTTCTTTATACAGTCCTTCCTTAGTGTCTTTAAGGGATTTGTTCTCCCATTCCTCCTCATACTAAAATTGGCAGATGCTTAAGTCCCTTATATACAATGGCATAGTATTTGCATATAGCCCATTCACTGCCTCCTGTATACTTTAAATCATCTCTAGATTACATATAGCACCTAATATAATGTAAATGCTAAGTAAATAGTTATCGTATTGTTTTATTTGTAGTATTTTTATTATTTTACTGTTAT
>NW_012154485.1:159864-160473 GCF_000956105.1 Propithecus coquereli | reverse complement strand
AGTAAGGAGGTAATCAGCAACATCCAATAATAAGGTAGTACTGAGTGTCAGCAGTTAGAGAAAATAAAGTAAAAATATGTTTTAACAAGTAATCTCAGATACTTAGCTGGACAAATACATGTGGGTGTTAACAACTCTCAAATAGCATTTTTCTAACATTTATTTATATGAAAACTTGAAAGAGTATTTAATAATTCTCTCTCTATGCACACACACACACACAGACACATACATATATTAAATTTATTATTAGTAAGGAGGTAATCAGCAACATCCAATAGTAAGGTAGTACTGAGTGTCAGCAGTTAGAGAAAATAAAGTAAAACTATGTTTTAACAAGTAATCTCAGATACTTAGCTGGACAAATACATGTGGGTGTTAACAACTCTCAAATAGCATTTTTCTAACATTTATTTTGAAAATATGAAAACTTGAAAGAGTATTTAATAATTCTCTCTCTATGCACACACACACACACAGACACATACATATATACTACATATGTGATTATGTGTTTTTTTGGTTTATATGGTTTTTGCAAAACCAGTTGAATGTAAGTTGAATACATCATAGTAATTAACCACTAGTTAACAATATATCTTCTATAAA
>NW_012154485.1:157448-157776 GCF_000956105.1 Propithecus coquereli | reverse complement strand
GTACTTTTACTTCTTTGTGATTGCGTGGATGGTTATTTTCTCTGTCTTTTACATCCCTCGCATCATTATTATCCCTCTACATTTGTCATAAAACCTTGGGATATTTTGATTTACTCCCTAAATCTTCACTTTCAGTCAAATCTAATCTTCCTTTAGCACCTTGTCATTCAGAGTTCATGACCCAAATGATTTTGTCCTTTTCTTTATATTTTCTTAGTTTTATCACTTTCCTTCCATGTGTTCATTTCCATTCCAAGTGTTTTAATTTCTAAATTTAGATGTTCTTTCATATCTTTCATTGTCTGTTTGATGACATTTAATTTTTGTT
>NW_012154485.1:144168-147588 GCF_000956105.1 Propithecus coquereli | reverse complement strand
CATCAAGCCCACTAAAGAGAGGACAAGAAGTAAAAAGTTTCTTACATGTTGTATCAGATGTAATAGCAAGACAGAGAGCTCCTACCTACCACCTCCTTGGTACTCTAGCTATGGGGAAATTGCACCAGACACTGAATGCTAGTTTGAGATTTATATTGCATCTTAAAAGAAAGCTTGTTAACCTCTCAGGGTGTTGTCATCTAATCGGCTTCAGATGTTTTGGCCACTATTTTCATGGATACTGTCAACAAGCACCAGCACATTTGAAAGGAAAGGCCAATAAACATCCAAAAGATGGACATCTTCACCAGCTGACAATAGTGGTGCCCTCTGATGGACATTTACATGAGAGATATGAATATCTTTAAAAATTAAGTGTATTCTAAGTAGTCAGTCCACATGCCTCTCCCTCAGCTCTCCTTTTCAGCTATCTTCCAATCCTTTTTCTTTCTGACTCACTAGACAGCTATGAAGAAGGATAGATTCATTAACACAAACCCTATCCCCTTCCATGGGAAGTAGACCAAGAGATGTATGGCCTGCAATTCTGTTCGCTTTGTGAATGTTCCCTCATTACTGTCTTTTAGGGGCTGTCTATGAGTGGAGCTATACAGGTGCAGAGGATATGGAGTTCTAGCTGCTTCTGCCATATGAGCAGAACATCTGTAAGCCAAGCTTATAGATTTTTAAATTCTGTTAGCTAGTGTATTAGTCAGCTTTTTCTGTAATAAAGCTGCACAACAAATGAACCCAGAATCCCCTAGGCTTTCATTAACAAATACATTTCTCACTCAAGAAATGATCTGATCGGAAGTGCTAGTTACATAATTGTGTTCACTGAGTGCAAATTCATTGGTAGTTATAATTATGATGTGTGGAAATTTCTGAATATGAATTAAATTTCAATAAAGAAGAATCAGCTTCCAATGCCATTAGTAAACATAACAAACTCTAAAGAAAAAAAGAAGGAAAAAATGAGCTAGCTCCAAAGTCAAGTTTCCCTATATAACTTTAAAGTATATGTTCACTGTAGTGTACCCATGGAAAAAGACATGAATGGCATTAATTGTAAATAGATTTACAAGCAAACCAGCAATTATTTTATTTCATTCTACTGTAGCTAGATTAATGCAAACACTTCAAAGGAAAAGAGAATATAGTTAAAAGATAGCATCTTACTGGAACAGTAATCCAAAACAAGAGATTTTTTTATATATAGTGCTGCCTCGGACGACTAGGCACATTGTGCTCTTTCAGTAAAGGGCCTCATGGGTATTACGTTCAGACCAGACTCTGCTCACCACGTCCTATGCCCTGATACTGGTCTGATTCTGCCTACTAGGGCAAGAGGGATCCATTTTCTAATTCATACCAGACACCTTATATTGTAGCAGAACCCATGATCCTCATTCACTATTCTGTCAGTCTAATCGAAGACTTTGTAAAATAAACTGTTCCTCTTTCATCAGGGAGAATGGAAATTTTTAATTGGTAAAATTATAGTGTAAGGAAATGTATCTTATTCATCTGTGGTTGGGAAATGCTGCCTTTGTCTTTTTGAAAACTGTTTTTAGGTTTTAGGGAAATAGTAGAAGCATGGAGCAAAAGGAATTCAACAGAGTTACAAGATCAGTTTGCCATGACATGACTTTATCAGGAACTTGAGAGATTGTAAATGATAAAAAAAGCACTTTTGTGGGATTCCTAGTCCTGAGGAGGTTAAACTTCAAAGTGAGCCCATTTTTGAACACCATATATTTGTGTTGCATTTTTTCTTAAAAATATTCATTCTCATCAAGTGAGGTTGAAAGGGACATAAAAATCACTCTGTAAAGACATTGATTGTAAGAGTATACAGAAAAAGCAGGAAAGGGAATTCCATTTTTTTTTTTGACCAATTTTTTAGGAGAGTAAGCATTTTGCAATTACGTTCTGTTCCTATGTGCTGGTTTTCCTTATCTCCCATCTCTCTTGGGAGGTCAGTGCTCAGCAGACACTTGAGCAAAGGAATGGGATTTCGGCTTGCAAAGTGGGAATAATACAAAAGAGACCATGTGGCACACCAAAGGCTAAAGGGATAAACTGAACTGGATTAAGTGGAGAATTCATACAATACTGTGAAGACTGCATTGCACATGTGTGGCAGACATGAAGGCCACAGGAGAGTAGAGCCCGGGTCAAAGAATCAAGGGTATGCATAGAACAAGAGTGGCATGACAGCATGTTGGAAGAAAGAGAGAAAGTGATTTATGGCCCAGTGGGATTGTCATGTTGTGGGTTGGTCTGCCTTAAAAGATGTGAAACTGAGGTAATTAGTTTATGAATTTAGATCTAATTGATCATTAATTGGTAGTCAGCAAGTTTTCTCTCAAAACTTGTTCTCTGAAACATTGACTATCAGGTCAGATGCATTACAATTTAGCTCTTGTGTGGTTCATGGCAATTTCACCAATAGGTTATACCTTAGAAATGCCTAGATTCTTAAGGTAATTTGAAAAAATAAACCATAATATTCCATAAGCCCTGGCTAATTCACGTAAGTGAATAATGAACTATCAAATTTAAAGGAATATAATACACACAGGTGATGACTACCAAAATGTCAGGTGCAGGATTGTGGCCGCATCCTGGATTTAACAGACAGATATCTAGGTTAAATATGGAGAGTTTATGGAAACAAGGGAGAACATACACTTTAGGACCGATTGAAACAAATAGTGCTGGGACATACTGGTGGTTCCACCAAAGGGGATGGAGGGTCTTGGAAGGGAGAAGTGAAATTCTTTACCATACTTGACCACAGACCTTCCTCTATGTATTCTACAACAGAAATATACCAGGTGGTTCAGTCTAACCTCGCTTTTTGCTTATATAAAGCCAGATACATAGCCCAAAAAACAATAGAGTAAATAGACAATCTATAGAATGGGAGAAAATATTTGCATGCTATATATCCAATAAAGGGCTGGTAACTAGAATCTATAAAGAACTCAAGCAAATCAGCAAGAAAAAAAAATCAGACAATCCCTTTAAACAGTGGGCAAAGGACATGAACAGAAACTTTTCAAAAGAAGACAGACTAATGGCCAAAAAACACATGAAAAAATGATGAACATCTCTAATCATCAAAGAAATGCAAATCAAAACCACCATGAAATATCACTTCGCTCCAGTGAGAATGGCTTTTTATCAAAAGGTCCCCAAACAGCAAATGTTGGCATGGATGTGGAGAGATAAGAACACTCATACACTGCTGGTGGGACTGCAAACTAGTACAACCTTGGTGGAAAGTAGTATGGAGATACTTCAAAGAACTGAAAGTAGAATTACTATTTGATGAAGCAATCCCACTACTGGATATCTACCCAAAGGAAAAAAAAAAAGAACATTCTATAAAAAAGACATCTGCACTAGAATGTT
>NW_012154485.1:143449-144118 GCF_000956105.1 Propithecus coquereli | reverse complement strand
CAAAATTTTCTGGAAAGGACACTAATTATGAGAAAAATAGAATTAAAAAGTTAATTTTGTTAAATTAAGTACATATGACTCTGGGAGGCCAAGGCAGGAGGATCGCTTGAGGTCAAGAGTTCGAGAAAATCCTCAGCAAGAGCGAGACCCTGTCTCTACTAAAAATAGAAAGAAATTAATCAGGCAACTAAAAATAGAAAAAAAAAATTAGCTGGGCATGGTGGCGCACGCCTGTAGTCCCAACTACTCAGGAGGCTGAAGAAGGCAGATGTCTTGAGCCTAGGAGATTGAGGTTGCTGTGAGCTAGTCAGATGCCAGGGCACTCAGCCCAGGCAGCAAAGCAAGACTTTGTCTCAAAAAAAAAAAATAAGTAAAATATGATTATTAAAATAAATGCCATTAAGATTGTGAAAAGCCAAGACAAACACTGGCAAGACTATAATTTAAAGTGTTGAATTACATATATTTGCACATATACAGAAAATAAATATTTCTCTCAATATTTTGTATGTAGATTATAAAAATAGCTCTTATGACTACATAAAGGCCAAAAACAAGATTGAAAATGAGTAAAGTTACAAACAGCTACTACTTCACAGTAGGGGACATCAAAATAACATGTATTAATAAATGTGTGAAATGGTGCTCAATCTTCTTAGTCATTATGGA
>NW_012154485.1:140383-141785 GCF_000956105.1 Propithecus coquereli | reverse complement strand
CTTAGGATAGAATATTTGTAGATTTTTGCCTGTCCTTTTCTGTTCATGTCTATAAGTGTTTGGGATTTGGGGGACTGGTGTATCTGATGTATCTATAGGAACCGACAACAATATCAGTTGGCTTATTATTTTCTTAGCCTAAATCCACCATCCTTTTTTGTTAGAACCACAGGGTGCAGTTTATTTATTTACTGTTTTTTGTGTGTGTACAAAATGATGGACTTTGTGATTTTTGGTTTTTGTAGATACTTTAATTTCTACCAATTGCTTCCTGTTTTCCCTTTTCTACCAAGACTGAGGAGTAGCTTTTTCCTTTTGTTTAGTCATTTAGCATCAAAAGCCTTTGGTCTAAACAAGTGCATTATTCTCTCCCGATTAATGGAAAAGGAAGCTTCAGAGTTTAAAAATGCTTTTAATGTGAAATGAGGCTTATCTTAATTTACTAGAAGTAAAATGTATTTGTTTTTCTTTTATTGCTATCTTCTGCAAAGCTATCCTTAGCACCTTTAAATGGACCTCTTGTTACCTGTGAACTGTTCTTCCAAAGCCAAAAATAAATTGAAACTCCCTTCAAATCTTAATTGCTTCAGATATTTAATCTGTACAATAAGGCCAATAACCCTGACACACTTCACAGGACTGCAGAAAGAGAAAGCAAATAAAAATCACAAATACACACACAATTGTAAAGCTCTTGTAAATAAAGTACAGCTATATAAATGCAAAATAACAATAATAATTGTAATTGCTTTTGAACACTAGAATTTTAGAATGCAAGTTTCGGTAAATACCTCTTCTCTTTGTGAATTCATAGTCGTAATAGAATAGACATTTGTGTTTCCAGGGTTGCATGTCAACAGCCAACCAGAAGAGTGGGAAACTAGCTTTTTATATTACAGTACACACAT
This sequence comes from Propithecus coquereli, assembly GCF_000956105.1. Lineage (NCBI taxonomy): Eukaryota > Metazoa > Chordata > Mammalia > Primates > Indriidae > Propithecus > Propithecus coquereli. The sequence goes on along the minus strand of NW_012154485.1, from coordinate 140,877 downwards.
TCTTTGAAGACAGCCAACAGAAATGAATCTCAAACTCTCAGGCTTTACTTAGGTGATTTTATATTCCTACTATTGCTTCCATCTTGTCTTTGCTGCTCTCCCTCTAAAATAGCATGCAAACCATTCCCTTGATACACAAAGTTCACCGAACCTGAAGTCACCTACCTTCTCTACTCAATGCCACACATTCATTCAGGTGTCAGATTAGGGGCTCCTCATCCTTTCTGGGCTACTGATCGCTCTTTCCCTTTTCTGAGCTTTTGTTTGGCCTTCTCTTGCCTAGACTTCTTTTTCCATCATTTCTTCTCTCCTGTTTCTTAGATACTGTTGTGAAATCTTTCGTAATAACTGTATTAGGAAAACGTCTTTATCAACTTGTCTCTACTATTAATAGAGCCCTCACCAAATTGTATCTTCTATTATAATGGATCACCTGCATCACTTCTTCCTCCTAACACTGGAGGAGAGACTGCTGTCCTGCTGTTTTTATCTCT
>NW_012154485.1:136464-138948 GCF_000956105.1 Propithecus coquereli | reverse complement strand
TGTACATCCATGCTCCAGAAACACTTTCACAGCCAGAGGTAAGGCACACTAAAGAAGAAGAACCCATGGGTAAATATGACTTCATCCTCATGTACAGAAATTACAGACCACATGGCCAAGTCTTCCACCAAGCGTAAGAATCATAAAACACACCAAACGCGATGCTGAACACCACCAAACTAGAAAATAACACAATTAAGACATAAAGTGCTATAAAAATAAACAAACTTGGTATAAGGAAAAAGAACAATTAAAGGAATATGAAATATAGTGAAGGGCAGAGTATCATGGAAACACAGGTGAGTTTGCAAAAACAAACGATAGAGGTGGGTAAAACCAATCAGTGAACTTTTAAACACCAATGAGATGGAAAAATTTGAGTGAAGGGAACATGGACACTCTATATCCTATTTTTCCAGCTTCAGGTGACTTTTAAATTTAAAATGAAAGCTATAAAAACTCAATGAGATTATGATAAGATGTAGCAGCAGAGGAGTAGCAAAATCTGATAAAATTACACACCAAGCAAACAATACACCAGTCTCACTTGTAACTGCAGATGCAAATATCTTAAAACATCAACATATAGAATCCAACAAATCTTTGGGTTGCCACAGGATCCCTTCAAGGAACAGAGGGTAGTAAAGTCAGAGGGTTTACTTGACTGGAGATTAATAAATGGACTATTTCCAGATGTCTGGGCAGCGTTACAAGTACAAAGAAGGTGTATGTAGCATCCAGGACATTGTAAGAGTAAGTAGGAAGCTAGTAAAACCCCTGAATGTTCTTGCAAACCCACAACAGTCCTAACAGAAAGGCTGACTGACAGAACCTACAGGGATGGAGAAATGTGCCCACTGTCAATTTGCAGAGAAGAGCCTGGGGGAATAATGTCATCATCTGATCTCCTGTCAATATGGAAACAAGAAGACAGGAATCCCAGAATAACCAGCCAACTGAAGCGCTCCTTGCAGGGCACAAAGCAGAACAGAGAAGGATGGGGAATGGATCTGTGAGTACAAATGAGGAATAAACAGTACAGACCATTTATTTTGTCCTGCAGCATTAATCTTGTCCTTTCTTTAGAAGTAAAAACACATCTTCAAAGCAGGTGAAACAGATCCCTTCAATGCATCATATCATGGTGACATTAATTCCATCCCTCATATTGGAGTTGGTCTGATGTTAGCTATCACCAGTGCTCTTCATATAAAGAAAGTAGTGGCTAAAAAGGGGGGAGGAAATATTTAAGTAACACAAATATAACCACTAAAGTCCCTGCTTGTGTAGCTCGCCTTTAAGCCCAATTGATAATCATAGTTGCCATTTCTCTCTCTCTGGGTAGTCTATGTTCCTGTTACCTTCTTCTATATCCTTGCCTCTTCAGAAATTCTTCCTGTTAACTCCATTTTCGTAGAATCCAAGTTCTTAAAAGTGGTGTTATTTTATTTATTTTTTTGGTTGCCACTGTTTCCAATTGATCTTCATTACTGAATATGAAAGCACTCAAAAGTGTCCAGATAAACCTCTCAGGACATGCACATATTCCTTCTTATTTCCACTCTGTAGTACTCATCCACTTTCTCCAAGATAACCACGATCAATCACCCCAGCCACTTCTGATGACCCCTGCTGCTCTGCCTTTTGATTCAGTGGTATGAAGAACCCCAATGGTAAGGTCTCATTTTCAAATTTCAATTTTTAAAATCACAACTGTGTTTCACGGTAGCAACAGTCTTCCCTTGGCCATCAAGATCTTTGAACGCATCAAGCCCACTAAAGAGAGGACAAGAAGTAAAAAGTTTCTTACATGTTGTATCAGATGTAATAGCAAGACAGAGAGCTCCTACCTACCACCTCCTTGGTACTCTAGCTATGGGGAAATTGCACCAGACACTGAATGCTAGTTTGAGATTTATATTGCATCTTAAAAGAAAGCTTGTTAACCTCTCAGGGTGTTGTCATCTAATCGGCTTCAGATGTTTTGGCCACTATTTTCATGGATACTGTCAACAAGCACCAGCACATTTGAAAGGAAAGGCCAATAAACATCCAAAAGATGGACATCTTCACCAGCTGACAATAGTGGTGCCCTCTGATGGACATTTACATGAGAGATATGAATATCTTTAAAAATTAAGTGTATTCTAAGTAGTCAGTCCACATGCCTCTCCCTCAGCTCTCCTTTTCAGCTATCTTCCAATCCTTTTTCTTTCTGACTCACTAGACAGCTATGAAGAAGGATAGATTCATTAACACAAACCCTATCCCCTTCCATGGGAAGTAGACCAAGAGATGTATGGCCTGCAATTCTGTTCGCTTTGTGAATGTTCCCTCATTACTGTCTTTTAGGGGCTGTCTATGAGTGGAGCTATACAGGTGCAGAGGATATGGAGTTCTAGCTGCTTCTGCCATATGAGCAGAACATCTGTAAGCCAAGCTTATAGATTTTTAAATTCTGTTAGCTAGTGTATTAGTCAGCTT
>NW_012154485.1:135211-136022 GCF_000956105.1 Propithecus coquereli | reverse complement strand
CTGTTAATAAAGTTAGTATCTAAGTAATTTATTTTTCTTATATCAATTATGGTGATTAAAATTCCACAATAAGAGACTTATTCCCTTTAATTTTAGTATTTAAGATTTTTTGGAAAATTTTTAAATGAGCAAATATGCAGTAGAGTAATAGAATATAGAAGGAGTAAATTCAATGTCTGATAGCAGAGTAGGGTAACTATACTTACAAAAATGTATTATACTCAGGTGATGGAAAATCTAAATATCCCGACTTGATCACTGTGCATTACATACATGTAACAAAATTTCTTATGTACTCCAGAAATTTGTACAATTTATTTAAAATTTAAAAAAATGTGAATAATTGTGATTCAGATGTTGGAACCTATAAATGCACTAATTCTATCTTAGGTGAAATTTGAAAGCCAGTGGGAGTAATATAGCCTACTTTATTTATGTGTTACTTTTCAAGATTCTTTTCCTTCATATTAATCATGTGGAATAATTAACACAGATGTAATTACTCCTCCTGAAATATGGAAGAAACCATGTATATAGTCTCTGGAATAAGCCTGTCACCAATACAAATCACTGCATAACGTATGTGGTCCATTCCTCAGCAGAAGTCCAGGCTTCACTAACAGGAACAAGGATTCAGTGGCATTAATGGAGCAAGATAGGGTTCGTTTCACAATAGCAGACCCAAAGAAAGACACCCATAACTTAGGTCACAAAGGACGAAGATTTAAACTCAGACTTCTGGTTTTGTCACTCCACGGTAGAGATGCAACTTTGGGAATTGTAAGAGCTTATCCTTTGGCTCACACTTCTC
>NW_012154485.1:134067-135161 GCF_000956105.1 Propithecus coquereli | reverse complement strand
ACGAAGATTTAAACTCAGACTTCTGGTTTTGTCACTCCACGGTAGAGATGCAACTTTGGGAATTGTAAGAGCTTATCCTTTGGCTCACACTTCTCTCTCCATGTGGAGAAACAGAATTCAGAAATCACATTACAATTCAAAGGTGCTGTGTAAGGAAGGCTTTGGAACAAAAGCTAATAGATAGATGTTTGAAATATTTGCTTGCTTCAGGTTGTGAAGACCTGATGCCTCTGCTCATGCTAGGACCTCATCTCTCCTACAAAATCCTTGGAGGGGCACCTGCCAGCTTGGCTGTCAAAGAACAACTTACCTTTTGCTTGCCCATTTCTTTTATTTTGAAATGATGTTGCTTTTAGCTAAATAGCCAACTGTTATACATTAAGTTAAAGTCCGTTTTTATCCCAAGCAGGCACTTTCTCTTTTGGACATGTGTAGCCATTGAAGCTTAACTCTTAAAGGCAAATATGAGGGGCTTCGAAGGGCGTTATTCATCTTCAGCTGTTAACTTCCATTTCAAGGGTGAAGAAACTGAAGCAGAGAGAGATGAATCATTCATCCAAAGTGATGAAATGTGAAGCAGAATGCAGTTTCTCCTTGAACAACGCTTTTTTCTCCTGCTGTTCCCACACTGCCCCATAGCAAACCCTTGGTATTTAATAGCATGTGATAACAATTTTCAACTATTAAGGATATAAAAGTAATAAATTGTATCTCTACTTTCAATCTTCCCATCAGCTGGTAGCAATAATGAAGTTCATTTCTGATAAAAATTCATAGAAAGGTAGAAGGAGCCAAGCTAATCCCACTGGGAATAATCTATATGTCAACTGAAATTCGGCAAATGCTGTGGAAGTCCACCAGGGAAGAGGAAGCAGCTACATCTGCTTCTCCATTCTTCATGAGAGAGCCTGCAGTATGTTAGAAGAGGTTTGCCACTGACTAGGTCCACAATATTTCGTGTGATTTAGAAGAATTATTCTGTCCTTTGTGAATTTCTTTGGCCTTCCTTTTCCTCAAACTCCATCTCACACCAGAGCCACATCTGTTTCCCCAAATTGTAATGCCATTCACAGTCTCACATCTGTCTTCACTGC
>NW_012154485.1:131957-134017 GCF_000956105.1 Propithecus coquereli | reverse complement strand
ACGAAGATTTAAACTCAGACTTCTGGTTTTGTCACTCCACGGTAGAGATGCAACTTTGGGAATTGTAAGAGCTTATCCTTTGGCTCACACTTCTCCCTCCATGTGGAGAAACAGAATTCAGAAATCACATTACAATTCAAAGGTGCTGTGTAAGGAAGGCTTTGGAACAAAAGATAATAGATAAGGTGTTTGAAATATTTGCTTGCTTCAGATTGTGAAGACCTGATGCCTCTGCTCATGCTAGGACCTCATCTCTCCTGCAAAATCCTTGGAGGGGCACCTGCCAGCTTGGCTGTCAAAGAACAACTTACCTTTTGCTTGCCCATTTCTTTTATTTTGAAATGATGTTTTTAGCTAAATAGCCAACTGTTATACATAAAGTTAAAGTCTGTTTTTATCCCAAGCAGGCACTTTCTCTTTTGGACATGTGTAGCCATTGAAGCTTAACTCTTAAAGGCAAATATGAGGGGCTTCGAAGGGTGTTATTCATCTTAAGCTGTTAACTTCCATTTCAAGGGTGAAGAAACTGAAGCAGAGAGAGATGAATCATTCATCCAAAGTGATGAAATGTGAAGCAGAATGCAATTTCTCCTCGAACAACGCTTTTTTCTCCTGCTGTTCCCACACTGCCCCATAGCAAACCCTTGGTATTTAATAGCACGTGATAACAATTTTCAACTATGTTAGAAGAGGTTTGCCACTGACTAGGTCCACAATATTTCGTGTGATTTAGAAGAATTATTCTGTCCTTTGTGAATTTCTTCGGCCTTCCTTTTCCTCAAACTCCATCTCACACCAGAGCCACATCTGTTTCCCCAAATTGTAATGCCATTCACAGTCTCACATCTGTCTTCACTGCCATGTCCAATTGGCATGCTTTTCTCCATCCTGTCCAGCTATAAAATATTTTCTAATCTTTTAACCCACTTCCAGGAAAGTCTGCCCATATTCTAATGTGTGTCACCGTGTAATCTTACAGACTTGCATTATGTTACTGCTATACTTCACTGCATCTCTCTCCCTAACAAATAAGATTATTAAAAATGCAGAATTAATATTTATTTTTGAAACAAAACAAAATAGGTCCACAATAGCTTGCTTGATAAAACGACAGAAATCTGAAAGGGAGAACTCTATACATTCCCTCAACTCTTCTTTGTGCCCCTGTGTTATCCTCCTGTGAGTTAAACACTCAGGATGGAGCTATGTTGTTGCTTCTTGCCTACTGTCCTTATATTTCCATGATAAGATAGAGCTCTTCGCTCTCAGTGGGCACACAGTCAAATCTTACAACTGATATGATAAAAACAGTTGTACATTGCATTTTTCTCTGTCAGTCTCAAGAATCCATGCTACGGACTATCTTTGTGATCCTGCTGATTGAAAATAGCAGCCCCCGTGAGAAATAAACTGAACACTTAACATTAGGGGGTTTGATTGTGACAGCTTCTGCATTAGTATCTTAGATTGGGTCTATTTTCTTTACGCATTTTATCGTTATGAAAACAACACATTTCAAAGTGCTTATTATAATTGGGAAATTGTACACAAGGCAGTCAGCATAGGGCACATGTATACCTAAGAATTATTGTGTATCAGGGATTGTGCTATGTTCAAATCACTATTTCTTATTAAAAATCCTAGACTTAGTGAAATCACATATTAATTAGTAAATGTTTTTCTAGTTGAAATGTAAATGCCAGGTACTGAAGGTAATCCTGAGGGTTGGGCTTTATTACCCTATAGGACAGGAAACTAAGTGACCTTATTCTAACAATCCTTTATTAAATTGCCTATAAATTGTTCTTTGAACCACTGTTTCCTTCTTACTATTTACACCAATAATTAATGAGTTGCATGAAATCTTTGACAAGTGTTTATTTGGTATTTGGAGAAGAGTCTTCTTTTTTTTCACTTTCAAAATTATGCTTTAAAACTCCTCGCTTTGTCTGGGTTCTATTGGTCAGAAGCTCAAGGAGCAAAAGGTTTAGAGTGGTGCCCTCATTTATTAATCTAATTTCAGTATATTTCAATGTATTATAACTTTTATATGCCTGGTT
>NW_012154485.1:129392-131907 GCF_000956105.1 Propithecus coquereli | reverse complement strand
TTGCTGTGAGCAAGGCTGGCACCACAGCACTCTAGCCTGGGCAAAAGAGTGAGACTCGCTCTGTCTCAAAAAAAAAAAAAAAAAAAAAAAAATTCTCCAAGCGTGAGCAGGGCAGGATTTATGAAAAATAAGACTGTTCTTTTCTTCTTCATGCTGCCCTTCATCTTGGCCATATTTTTCTAGCTCAGGTTAAAAACCATTTATTTGAACCCTACCTTGTCCTCCACTTGATTAGCACTGTCCTTGTAAGCATTTTTAACCAGATAATCACAGACATAGCTACTGGCCCTTGGCTACCCATTCTTTACTTTCTTTGCACAAGGGCAAAGTGAAAAGAGGAAAATTCAATGAGCAACTTCAATTCTTTTATCCATGTGAACTTAGGGAAGTATTAGCACAAGTCAAATTCATGTACCTGCTAATTGGCCTAGGCAGAGAGTCTACATTTCTTACTTGAAGACACTTGGTTAGGCAGAAAAAGTTCATATTTCAGCAAGACTATAATCAATATATCAACTATATTAGCCTTATGTCAACACACAAGGGTTCATTATTAAGCAGATTCTGAAGGGCTCATTGAATATTGCACTTTGATATGTGTGTCTGGTGCCTGGAAGCAATTTCCAACCTGTCTTCTGGGAACTAGGACATACTTAAAAGGATTTAAGAGTAGAAATCTTTCACTTAAGAAAATCCATTTCAGCAATTCTCACATTAAGAAAATGGGAAATATTTTTTTACCAACTTCACTGGTATTTGATGGGGGATCCTCCAATAAAACACAGGTAATTTTACTCTAGTTATTATAGCTATAGAAGTATAAGTGCTCCTCTACCCTCTTGCAAATACGGAACTGCAAAATTCATCATGATCATTGTTTATTGCATCCAACATTCTGAGAACAAGTTCATTTTCCTTGAATAATAGTAACATTGAACACTTAGTGAGTGTCAGAATTTTGCCAAGAAATTTAATGTTATTTGGCCCTCATAACAATCAAAGGAGGTAGTTGCTATCACTATCTGTATTACATAGTCATAGGAATTTAGAGAGTTTAAATGATCTGTTCAAATTCACATAATTTATATCACCCAAAGCTTGGATGTGAATGCACTATGTCTCACTAAAATCTATATCCTTAATCTCTAAGTTATACTATCAAGAGGAGGAAACTAATAGCTAATATTTTTCTGTGATTTTTGTAAGCCAAATACAGTGAGAAGACCAGAAAAACACTAGAGCTAATTCCAAGAGCATTTAAGGAAATAGGGATTTGTAGCACAACGAAGGAAGGAAGGAAAGAAGGAAGGAAGGAAACATTAAAATTGGTTAGTCCCATATAAGGCAATAAAAATCTAATATTGGAGCTTATCTTTATTACTGAAAAGAAATTTGCAAGTTAATATGCAACTCTGCAATACTGAACTCTAATCAAATAGTAAATTAAAAAAAATCGAACCCATGCACATTCTCCTAGAGAAATAATCTTTCGTTGAGCCTGCTAAGCAGTACTATTACCATCTGTTATTTTAAGGACATACTCCTATCCATTACCATCTCATTTCTAAATTTGGAATAATTTTTCTTAAGAATATTCAAAAGTAATGATGATGGTATGTATTTCCGTTTACTCGCAGAGTTCTCCAAGTGATATATTCTTTCACAAAATTGAAAAATTGCAAAACGTGGATGGAATGGGTTAAACTGTTAATAAAGTTAGTATCTAAGTAATTTATTTTTCTTATATCAATTATGGTGATTAAAATTCCACAATAAGAGACTTATTCCCTTTAATTTTAGTATTTAAGATTTTTTGGAAAATTTTTAAATGAGCAAATATGCAGTAGAGTAATAGAATATAGAAGGAGTAAATTCAATGTCTGATAGCAGAGTAGGGTAACTATACTTACAAAAATGTATTATACTCAGGTGATGGAAAATCTAAATATCCCGACTTGATCACTGTGCATTACATACATGTAACAAAATTTCTTATGTACTCCAGAAATTTGTACAATTTATTTAAAATTTAAAAAAATGTGAATAATTGTGATTCAGATGTTGGAACCTATAAATGCACTAATTCTATCTTAGGTGAAATTTGAAAGCCAGTGGGAGTAATATAGCCTACTTTATTTATGTGTTACTTTTCAAGATTCTTTTCCTTCATATTAATCATGTGGAATAATTAACACAGATGTAATTACTCCTCCTGAAATATGGAAGAAACCATGTATATAGTCTCTGGAATAAGCCTGTCACCAATACAAATCACTGCATAACGTATGTGGTCCATTCCTCAGCAGAAGTCCAGGCTTCACTAACAGGAACAAGGATTCAGTGGCATTAATGGAGCAAGATAGGGTTCGTTTCACAATAGCAGACCCAAAGAAAGACACCCATAACTTAGGTCACAAAGGACGAAGATTTAAACTCAGACTTCTGGTTTTGTCACTCCACGGTAGAGATGCAACTTTGGGAATTGTAAGAGCTTATCCTTTGGCTCACACTTCTC
>NW_012154485.1:119984-122822 GCF_000956105.1 Propithecus coquereli | reverse complement strand
AAAAAAAAAAGTACTCAAACTTATGTCATACATATTTTATTTTGTTTTTTTAATTTTTGTTTTTCTTATCTTTATGACAGTATTTCTTGCCATGTTCCTGATGTGTTTTTGTACACTAGCAAAAGCAAATTGTGGTTCTACAACCCAAAATGCCATTTTATGCTCCCAGATCCGACTTCATTTTCATACGTTATTTCTCTAAGTATTTTGCTTTCTCCTCATTCCATTTGTTAACCTCTCATTTATCTTTCTAAACTTATATTAAGTATTCCTTCATCAAATGTGTGGTTGTGTGTGTGTGTGTGTGTGTGTGTGTGTGTGTATAGATGTATTTCAGAACAACTTTTCCCAAGGCAGGTCTGGAGATCAGTGGAGAAATATATGTTGAAGGCAAAATTTGGGGAATCATGAGGATAGTAGTTTAAGTTGAGAACACATAGACTGGGAAGAGATAAGACCAAAGAGTTTTATTAACATTTAGGGAGATACAAAAAGAAGAACTCTAGGAGAAAATAAAAAGGATTTCTCAGAGATACGGGAGAACGCAGCAAAAGATCTTGGCATAGAAGCTGCAGGAAGAGACTCTTTCAAGAGAAGGGATGATCTGTCACTAGAAAGTAGCAGAGAGGTTCAGAAGAGAAAAAAAGCACTCAAACTCATCTGAAAATGAAATTAAATAGTGACCTTAGGTATTAGTCAGTGTTCTCCACAGAAACAGAACCAGTAGGAAATACAGAGATGCATGAAAGGGGCATTTATCATGGGAATTAGCTCACCTGGGTATAAAGGCTGAGAAGTCCCTCAGAGGATAGAATGATGCCTGCCCACATGGACCAGAGTGGATGTTCATTCCTCGGCCTACTGATTCAAATGCTAACAATTTTCTGAAAATGCCTTCACAGACACACCCAGAAATTATGTTTTACCAGCTCTCTGGGAACTCCTTAGCCCAGTCAATTTGACACATAAAGTTAACCACCACACCTTAGCAAAAGCAACATTTATACTACAAAACAGGAAGAAAGATGGATGGAAGGAATAAACAACAAAACAATGGAAGGTGTTCTTCCATAAACATCTTAACGTTCTTAAAAAGCTTCACCTGAGTCCCATACCAACCTGTGAGTATTCCTGTAGTTATTCGCTTCCTCCTTTCTGTCATCTCTCTCTTGCGTGCAATTTTTTTTTTTTTTTCCGTAGTGAACTCTAAATGGCAATTCTTGATTAAGGCACCTTGACACACAGCCTCCTCCCTCAATTAGCTGTAAATCGTCTGAGGTATCGGACTCTGTCATATCTGTCCCTACATTTTAATCACTATGAACAGTGCCTGCCATATTTTAGGCTCCTAACTTGAGCTTTCCTTTGGAATGATAAATTGAGGAGTGTAGAGTATATATTTCAATGCATGACAAATGTTCTCAATGGTGTTGGAATTCTGAAAAATTATATATTTCAGTTCTGTCTCTCATCAGCTGAGAAAGTGCTTTAATTTTATCGACTTATTGACTATTTTATTGGTGAAAGGATTCACACATTTAGGTCTCTGGGATCTTGTGAAGAATTTACAGGACAGCTCATTCAAATACTGAGCAAGGTAAGTTTCCCCTTCAGGTATGTAACCTCCAGCTCCAGTGGTACACCGGGTTAGCATGTGGTACTTACCTCAAAACTTGACTTCGATAGTGACACACTCCAGTCAACTCAGCTAACTTAGTTAGAATAGCCCTTAGATAATAATCAAGAGTCAAAGCCCTCTATCAACACCCAATTCCTATATGAAAAGATAATGAAATGAGAAAGGGTGAATGAATGCATAAAATAGTTGGTTAGAATTTGAGCTCTCTGGTTTGTGAGAATGAATATCGTTATCTAGAAATCAAAATCATTAAAATATAGTTAAGGACTTTGGTGAGAAAATAAAAGGAATAATTTAAAATAGCTTCCTAAATAAAACCACTATCCCTCAAAGCATAGCTATTTAAAGGAATCTATGAAACCTTGCTTGGTTCAAAGATCTCTACGAATACTGTGCGTGACAAACCACAAATACAAAATAATGTACATAAAAGTCAATGTTTTCATAAATGAAATCATAAAGGACTTCTTATTTTTCTTCTTTTAAAATGAAGAAAAGCGGCCCACAATGCAAAATTAATTATAACTTAATGGTCTTATTTTAATCATTATACTTGTTGGAGTTTATTGTGAAATAAAAACCCATTCCAGATAGAAGAGAACTATATTAACTAAAATAACTCAATAGTACTTTTCTAATAAAGGCAATGGTGAGTATGTATTTTCTTTCAACAGTATAATTATTGGAATGGAATGTAAAAATAGTTATTATTGTAAATCTGCATAAGAATTGGTTTCAAATTTACTGTTGGTTATCAGTTATAATTTACAGAGAAGCTAGAAACCCTGGTTCCAACAGTCACTGTGGAGCCTAGTCAGAGGAAACATAAACAGGCTACTCTGCATTGCCCATTCACTACCTTTTTAAAAGTCTCAGTTAGCAGTGAAGCTGGATTTTTTTCTTCCTAATATAGAATTATGAAATCAGGAGCTCTAATTGAATTATTTTTATTAGGTATCCAATTAATAGCACACAACTCCTAAATGTACAACTTGTAAATTTTTACCAATATTTGCAGCAAAGAGATCAATAAAGGGAATATTTCTAGCAGCCCTTCATAAACCCTACCAGATAATACTTCTAAAGCCCCTGAAATAACACTTTTTAACTTCTTTTTTTTTTCCTTCTTTTTTTTGAGACAGAGTCTTGTTCTTTCGCCCCAGCTAGAATGCAGTGGTGTCATCATAGCTCACTGTAAC
>NW_012154485.1:118830-119934 GCF_000956105.1 Propithecus coquereli | reverse complement strand
TCTAATCGGTTATAACAAAAATCAGCAGCAAAGTAATTTACAATCATAAAAACTATTTAAATTGTGAATACAGATATATTACCACCATTTTTAACAAGAACCTTGCCTAAGTGGATATTATGTAAATTATTCCTTGGTGAAGGATATTTTTGATATATGACAATCATTAAAAACAATTCTAAAATACACTGAACTTAGAATCAGCTCTTTGAAATTCTGCATCAAAGGTGTAAAATCAATATTTTCAAAAGAAATTAACCATTAGCAATTATATGTAAAGAGAAGAAAGGAGAAATCAAATATATATATATCTCACATACATATGAAATAAGTTTATATTTATATATAAAATCAATGTATATACATATAATACCCACACATTCAAATGAAAAGGATTTTTGAATTGAAAGACATTAATCATTTAAAAATATCTAACTTAAGCTTTATTTCATAGTTTTAAAATTTATCTTGTGCATGTATTATAAGGTTTATTGCATGTTAGTAAATGCAAATATTTTATAGATAAATACACATTTGCTGGGATATTCTAAAGTTGTGTTTTTCTTTTTGCTTTACTGGTAGAGTATTTACTATTCAAAAGTTTACAGACCATTTTTCTGGGGGATTAGTGGCTACTCTTGGAATAGAGAAAAAGTGCTGAGACTGAAATCTGAGTGGGCTTGGGCCATAGGTGAAGTGTTAGACACAGAGGACAACACGAAGGTCCTCATAGTGGAGGTTGATGGATAGAAAATGATAGATTTGGAGGCAGAGCTCCTTCCACTGTCTCATTTTCATGTCACACACCTCGCTTTGTGGTCCACATATCTACCAGAGAGTAGGCTATACTTGTCACTATTTGTCATTTCCCTCCTGAAACTCTGCATTCACACCCTGTGTCTCCAGTAGAGGGAAAAAAAAAAAAGTACTCAAACTTATGTCATACATATTTTATTTTGTTTTTTTAATTTTTGTTTTTCTTATCTTTATGACAGTATTTCTTGCCATGTTCCTGATGTGTTTTTGTACACTAGCAAAAGCAAATTGTGGTTCTACAACCCAAAATGCCATTTTATGCTCCCAGATCCGACTTCATTTTCATAC
>NW_012154485.1:110086-115590 GCF_000956105.1 Propithecus coquereli | reverse complement strand
AGTTGTTCAGCCTATATCTACTTTTAAAACTTTTAAGTGGAAGGATATTTTCTTAATTGCAATCACATAGGAATATCAGAGAACCAATCATATTTTGGCAGGGCATTTCATCAGTGACCTGCATAAAATAAAGCTGAAATAATTTCATTTGAAGCCATCATTTCTGACCTTTTCAAAGAAAGATCTGACTTTTAATCAGAAATCTGTGTTTCATTTTGAACAAGGCACACATCATTCCATTTCAGCTATTTCCATACAAATGAACTATTTTCCATACGATAAGATTAATAATGAATGGACTTGCATTTCTACAAGCATATGGAGAAGTTCATGCAGAAGACCACTCTGTGATCTAGTTAGATATAAAATGTGTCTACTGTGTTTGAAAGGTATAAACTGTCCCCAAGTTTGAGGGATAAAGGAGTAAATACTTGACTATGATTCACCTCCATTGTGTCAACCACTGTTGAATTTATCAAGAGATAAGCTGAAATAAACCCTTTAGGCCAATATCTACCCTGTTACAAATGGAAAAATATAGGCAGCAGTTTGGGACAAGTCCACTTTAAATGGAAAGGAGAATAAGTCTTCACTAAATTTGCATGTGTGTGAAATTGTGGGTTAGAAATAATTCTCCCATTAATTAGCTATGTACATTTAGATATGCAAGAATATCTCTAAGCCTTAGTTTTCTTATCTGGAAAATGGTGTTATAATATTTTCTTTGAAGGAATGTAAGTTTCAAATGCGATGAACTAAGTATTGCATACATGCAATATATTTTTGTGTAACTATGCTATTACGATGATGATGACTAATTTTTTTATTTTCAAGCACCTTACCATTTATTATTTTATTTTACCAACGAAGGTGGATAGAGCATGTTTTATCATTGCCCCGTTCAGAGAGGAAGGCCTGTACCACAATTCCATGAGAGCATCAGGTCAAGGGTCAATGTTAATCACTCCTTCCCCCTAGTTTGGTTCCTTTTCCTACACCAACTTTCTTTTTTCTAAAAATGTTATTCATAAATGACTCATGTTTCCACCTCAGCGGGCACACTTCTGTATATTCTTAAAATATTCTCATGTCTCCCACATCAGTGAACATTAATTCCATACAAAAGAAGCTCTTTTATACTTCTACTCTACTACTGCTCAACCATGGGCGTATTGTTGTTGTTTCATATATTAACATTATATTTCTTTCTCATCTCCTTGATTAGAAAACTCACTTGCACTGGATACATGAAAACATAATATTCACATTTATTATTCTACCACTTTCACCATCACAAAGAAGGAAAGAAGGAAGGAGGGAAGGAGAAAGGAAGGAAGAAAGGAAGGAAGGAAGGAAGGAAGGAAGGAAGGAAGGAAGGAAGGAAGGAAGGAAGGAAGGAAAAAAGTAGTTAAATTTCCTATTAGCTCTATTTACCACAATCACATATCAGAGACCTAACATTTACTGAAGTTCTTTTCCAAGTGGGAACAACAGTCATCCCAGTATAGTTAATTCATAAACCTGGATGTACGGTCCCATGTTTTCATCTTACTCAGCTTATTGGCATGGTTTTCAAGTTCATGTTCTCATGGTCATATGATGGCTTCTGCTTTTCCAGGTATCACAGCCTCATAAAATAAAGACCAGGGACAGGAATAAGGAAAAAAGTCTCTCACTCAAACGACTTTTAAGAAAGATAGAAGTGTTTCCAGGGAACTGCACTTACTGTCTTATTGGCCAGGACTGAATCCCAAGCCCATCCTCCACTGTCACGGAGGATGGAATGACCATCATTAGTTAGCTTAGTTTAATTCAAATTCACCTCTTGGGACTGGACATGGACACAGCCTCACCTGAAGCACACACCACCCACCCCCACTTGAAAACAATTACGGTCTTATTTCAGAGAAAGGACAGAAATACCTGTTGCCTAGGAAGCCAATGTTGTGTGCCATGGAGTGAAATATGCCATAGAAGTGAAAAGTTGGCCCCAAATTTCTCATTGATCTAATTTCCCTTTTTATTTCTTCACTGTGTATTACTAAGAGTATTTTCATTGTGGAGTACCTCGTTTTGGGCTTGTTGAGTGGTTTGAATGTCATTTCTGTATCTAAGTAGCAGAGGGATCTTGGGCAACATACTTACTGTCTGTGATCTTCTGTGTCTGTCCCAGGGCAGGCACACAATGCACTCCAGCTCCCAATGCTTGTGATTTGCAGCAGTAGCTCCCCATCTCTCCCTATCCCCACCTGACCCCATTCCTTGATGTTGCACATTTCCCATTGCAGTGAGAGCCTTCTGGGGCACTCCAATTAGCAGCTTTTCACAAGCTATTGCTTGCAGTACTTATTTTTTCCTTGGTCTTATTATTAAATTATAATTCTATTACTATTGGTGTTTTGAAATTCATCTGCCAGATAATCTATTATAATGCTTTGCAAGTTTATACTGTGTCCCAGAGAGATGCTAAACAGAAATGAGTTTTGATTGTTGCAGAAATTTGGTTTCAACTTCAGAAAAAACTGACTGGAAAGGTTATTGGCCTATGAATTAGCTGCTGAGAAAGCTTCGAAGCCATCTTCCCCAGAGATCTTTCATAACCGGCTAAGTGTACCTATGGTAATTTAGAAATGTTTAACTGTCTGGAAGGGAGAGATGAGATAATTCTTAAGTTATGAACTAGATTGTTCCAAGGCTTAAATTTTCTACAAAGCACGTAGATTGACCAGCTTGGGAGAGTAGTCAAAATTCTTCTGGAGGCCCACAGACAGTGAAGGGTAATACCAGGACACCTCCCGCAGCCAAAGACTGAATAATGCTTACACAGGTAGGCCTATGAAAAGCATCCCTGGGATGCTTCATAGTCCTCAGGGAAAGAAACTATCCAGGACACCTGTCTCATTAGGAGGCTATAAGGATTATGTGCTTAGGAGGGTTCCCGTTGTTGTTTTTCAAGGATTAGGGGGAGTTTTTTTTTTTCCATTTTTGGAATTTTTTTTGGGCATTGCGTTTTTTCAAAGTTTGTTGGTTTTTGGTTTCAATTCTTGGCACTTTGAGAATATTTCTTTAACTCTCTGAGACTCATATTCCTCATCAATAAGAATCGATAATATTTTAGAGAATTATTGCAAACATTAAATTCTATAAATGCGTGAAATAGTCTGTAGTGCTGTAAATTCTCAATTAAAGTTCCTTTTCTATCTTTCCATTTCACGTGCCAATAGTGCTGGGAATAGACTAGACATCTAGTCATAGAGCAGGCCCCGTAGAAAATGGAGCTCGAGGTACGTCTTTCTTGTCGAGGCTTTTAGAATACTGCAATCTCCGGTAGCAAGAGGAGGGAAGATGGGACACAGGCAAATGCAGTGTGGTTCACAATTAATTTGACTTCACACTCTTAAGAAAACACACACTGTTGTTTGGTTGCATGGCACATATTCCAGACAGGTTTCGTGAGGCTGCTATGACTAGAGATAGTCCATTAAAGAGAGGAAGGGTAAGGATATATCTGCTGGTTCATTCACGTCTCCTATGTTTCATCTCTTAATGTTCTTCCCAAGTCAGTGATTCCCTGACACTCTGGATTGGGTTACCCAGTCCCTCCAGAGAGCTTCTCGAAAGTCAGCTCCCGAGGCCATAGTCTGTCTTACATGATTTTGGAAGTGGAGGGAAGTCAGAGCCTCCTCTCTGGGTCAGCAGTTTCTAATGCTCCTTTCTCGATGGGTGCCACGGAAGCCACAGCCCTGAAGAATTTCCCTGCGGCAAAGTGGGTAGGTAAGTATGCTTGTGGGAGCTTGTGGAAGATCTTCAGATTGCTTCCATTTGGAAATAGGAACACAGTCATCAGCTGAGGATGCGAATGAGGGAGTTTATACAGAATGTTTGGGGAAGACACAGGTGTAAAATTATTGTCCGGAAGAAATGGCGATTTACTTGAGTCTTGTGTGTAGCAACACTGCAGTATTAGGAGAGAAGGACATAGCAGCAGCAGCGACCAAAACTATTCATGGAACATGCAGCTGAGGTTTAGGAGACCAGTGAAATCTGGGACAGTTCATTGACTAAGTTCCTAGATTTTTTTTTTTAACTTCTAGCCTCCTTTTTCCAGGTTTGGCCAGCCTGGGCGGGGGCACAGCTGGGGATGGGGTCTGTCTCATGTCGAAAGCTCAGGTCAAGGGCTGTAGCAGCCGTAAAGCTAGGCCAAGATCCTGCTCAGAGTGGCCCCAGATTTCTCTGCGGACGCCCACACTTGGCGCTCAGCACTGTCTCCTGTTCCTTGAGACTGTCACAGGCATCACCGGCGGCTGGAGGCCGGCAAGGGTGCTGTGTTCATCCACCAGGGCTGCTGCCCTCTCCCACTCGCTCCACACACTTGCGTCTGCTGCCGGGCGAACATCTCTTGTGCTGACTGGGCCTTGTTCCTGATGGTTCCAGTGCTGAAGTCACTGAAGGTGAGGAGTGAGCAGAGAGGGTTTGCAGAGGGCCAGCCCCTGGTTCAGGGTCCTCTGGGGTGGCTGCATAGGGTGTGGCCCTGGTAGAATCTCTGTAGGCCCCGCATAGAGGGCAAGGTAAGCAATTGACTCCTTAATGTCTGCTGTGCGCTTCACAAAGACATCAGTGACCCCAGTGTTGGTGGCAGCCTGCAGCAGCGTGCTCTCAAGAAGGCCGAGGTGGTGGACCGAGCCTTGCTCCTCCACCACGTGTATCCAGCGCTGCAGGTCGCAGGCTTCAGCCGGAACTTCTGCACGGGAATCAGCAAACGGTGACGCTGCTGCGCAGGTCTTGCAGCCACTTGCGCTCAGCGGTGCAGTTCAGGACAAACTTCCCAGTCTTGCAGGGACTCTGGGCCTGTCTCCTGTGCCACCCACGCGAGTCTCCAAGGTGCAGCTTGAGCACTGCATGGGACACGTGCAGCCACCATAGCTCCCGGAGTAGCCCTGGCCTGTGCTGGGTCTCCTGGTCTCACCGACGTCCACACTCAACCACATATCGTATTCTGCAGGCCCCAGCTCCAGTGGGGGATGCTGGAGCTCGCCTTCACTGGTCCTGGGCTCAGCAGAGGCTGCTTCCGGCGCTGCTGGTTCCTCCCCAGATGGCTCCTCCTGTCTGGTGCCCACATTCTGCGAGTTCAGGCCGGCTCCAGACCGAGTACCTGGCTGGCCCGTGTGTCCTGAGGACCAAGTTCTTGTGGGAGAGGGAGCGGAGGGCGGTTGAGGGTTGACCAGCTCTGCTGCAGCTCTTCCTTGGTTAAGAAGTTGGGGCCATACAAAGCGTAAAATTGATTTTTCTACATCTGTGAAGAATGATGTTGGTATTTTAATAGGGATTGCATTGAATCTGTAGATCACTTTGGGTAGTATAGACATCTTAACGATGTTGATTTTGCCGACCCACGAGCACGGTATAGTTTTCTACCTGTTTACGTCTTCTGCTATTTCCTTCCTCAATGTTTCATAGTTCTCCCTGTAGAGGTCTTTTACCTCCTTAGTTAAATATATTCCTAG
>NW_012154485.1:108197-110036 GCF_000956105.1 Propithecus coquereli | reverse complement strand
TGAGCAGAGAGGGTTTGCAGAGGGCCAGCCCCTGGTTCAGGGTCCTCTGGGGTGGCTGCATAGGGTGTGGCCCTGGTAGAATCTCTGTAGGCCCCACGTAGAGGGCCAGGTAAGCAGTTGAATCCTTAATGTCTGCTGTGCGCTTCACAAAGACATCAGTGACCCCAGTGTTGGTGGGACAAACTTCCCAGTCTTGCAGGGCCTCTGGGCCTGTCTCCTGTGCCACCCACGCAAGTCTCCAAGGTGCAGCTTGCGCACTGCATGGGACACGTGCAGCCACCATAGCTCCTGGAGCAGCCCTGGCCTGTGCTGGGTCTCTTGGTCTCACCGATGTCCACACGCAACCGCATGTCATATTCTGCAGGCCCCAGCTCCGGTGGGGGATGCTGGAGCTCACCAAGGCGCTGGGCTCAGCAGAGGCTGCTTCCGGCCCTGCTGGTTCCTCCCCAGATGGCTCCTCCTGTCTACTGCCCACATTCTGCGAGTTCAGGCCGGCTCCAGACCGAGTACCTGGCTGGCCCGTGTGTCCTGAGGACCAAGTTCTTGTGGGAGAGGGAGCAGAGGGCGGTTGAGGGTTGACCAGCTCTGCTGCAGCTCTTCCTTGGTTAAGAAGTTGGGGCCATACAAAGTGTAAAATTAATTTTTCTACATCTCAGAAGAATGATGTTGGTATTTTAATAGGGATTGCATTGAATCTTTAGATCACTTTGGGTAGTATAGACATCTTAACGATGTTGATTCTGCCGACCCACTAGCACAGTATGGTTTTCTACCTGTTTACGTCTTCTGCTATTTCCTTCTTCAATGTTTTATAGTTCTCCCTGTAGAGGTCTTTTACCTCCTTACTTAAATATATTCCTAGGTACTTTATTTCTTTGTTGCTATTGTGAAGGGAATTGAGTCTTTGATTTGGTTCTCAGTATGACTACTGTTGGAGTATATGAATGCCTCTGATTTGTGTGTATTGGTTTTGTATCCTGAGAATTTACTGAATCCATTTATCAATTCCAGGAGTCTCTTGGTTGAATCCTTGGAGTTTTCTAGATACAATATCATATCATCAGCAAATAGTGAGAGATTGATCTCTTCTGTTCCCATTCATATGCCTTTAATTCCACTCTCTTGCCTGATTGCTGTGGCCAGGACTTTCAGCACTATGTTAAATAGAAGTGGATATAGTGGGTAACCTTGTCTGGTTCCAGTTCTAAGTGGGAATGCTTTCAATTTTTCCCCATTCAGTATTATGTTGGCTGTGGGTTTGTCATAAATGGCTTGTATCTATTTTAGGTAAGCTCCATCCATGCCTATTTTGTTAAGCGTTCTTATCATAAAAGGGTGTTGAATTTTGTGGAATGCTTTTTCTGAGTCGATTGAGAGTATCTTTTTACACTTCATATGGAACCAGAGAAGACCCCGCATAGCAAAAACTATTCTAGGCAATAAAAACAAAATGGGAGGCATCAATTTACTGGACTTCAAACTCTATTACAAAGCTGTAATAATAAAAGCAGCTTGGTACTGGCACAAAAACAGAGCCATTGACCAATGGAACAGAACTGAGAACCCACATATAAAACCATCCTTATATAGGCCCCTAATCTTTGACAAACCAGACAAAAACATACACTGGAAAAGAATCTTTATTCAATAAATGGCACTGGGAAAACTGGATAGCCACATGTAGAAGACTGAATCTGGATACACACCTCTCACCTCTCACAAAAATCAACTCACGCTGGGTCACAGATCTAAACCTAAGGAGTGAAACTATTAGAATTCTAGAGGAAGTAGTTGGAAATACTCTTCTAGACATTGGCCTAGGCAA
This sequence comes from Propithecus coquereli, assembly GCF_000956105.1. Classification (NCBI taxonomy): domain Eukaryota; kingdom Metazoa; phylum Chordata; class Mammalia; order Primates; family Indriidae; genus Propithecus; species Propithecus coquereli. The sequence goes on along the minus strand of NW_012154485.1, from coordinate 108,211 downwards.
AGAATTTATGAAGA
>NW_012154485.1:97872-106295 GCF_000956105.1 Propithecus coquereli | reverse complement strand
CCAAGGACACATATATCAGGTTAAGGAAAGTAAGGACAACAAAAACAGACATCCTTCCACAATGGACTCACTTCAAAATATAGTTAGAAAATTAGTTCCCTTTAGATGGCCTCCAACCCAACAGTCCTCTCTGCCATGCTAGAACAGACCTCAATTCCCTATATATACTTCTCATTTGAGCTTCACTGGCTTTCATTTGATATTGGACTTGATTCTCTCAAACCAGAAAATATTTCCTTGGTAGTTCCTCATCGCTGGTAATGTGGACAAAAACAAGTGAGATCTCTAAATATTAAAGTATCTATCACTGTGATGAATTTTTAACCAAAGAATTAACATGATCCTTATAGCTATTTTTGTTACTGTTTCAACTCAAAAATAGTCATTGGTTAATTGTGATAAGATGTTTTTACCATTAAAGAAAATATGAAATAAATTATGATATATTTCAATGTTCAGAATTATTTTCCCAACCACCCAGAAATTTCTGCTTTTAATTACTTGAAAATAAATATGACAAAATAATAAGATTGTCTGAAGTTTTATCTGCTTCTGACTTATATTCAGTTGTTGAAGTTGAGTGAACTGAAGAAAAATATTATCCAAAAGGAAGTGAACTTAATGAGCAGTTTAAAATCTTTCTTAACTACAGCTACCATTTTGAATTTGAAAAGGCTACATACAGCTCTGAACATCCATTCCCTTAATGGTAAATGAAGCTACCAGTAAGTCCTTGTCAACAGCAAATATATGCTGTCAGAATAAAAGATATAAAAAGGCAATTGAGTAGAATTATTAAGTGGATCATAATAGATATTATGGGGTTTATTTTACTAGACTGGATCTTTCATTTAAGTTGCTAGTATTTGTCAATAATCAGCATGAATTCACATGTACAAACTCTTGATCTGAAACAAACATAGACATTGTCTCTTTGTTATTAATATAACTAAGTTTGAAGAATTCTAGACTCTGTCAAACAATTCTATTCATTTGTAAAAGATTTCACCAGAAAACCTAAAAGAATCATTTTTCACAGGCTACAAAGATAACAAATGGTAGCCTGAGAATTCATGCTATATTGAAACTGACCTATTCAAGCAAAAAGTGAGTTGGAATTTGATAATTCTAAGTGATAGCTCTCTCTAGATATTCATTAAAGCTTAGAAATCACCTGTAATATCTTCTGTCATTCATATAAGTTTTCACAAAAATAAAAATGCTCTTACATATGTCCAAATTAAAATTGGAAAAAAAATATGTTCACATGGGAAGCAGCAAGAAGCAGAAACAGTCAAGAGGGAACTTGCACATGCACCCAGTAACCCATCTAATAGCCAGCTGTTGTCTGAGATTTGCTTATTCTTCTTAAACTCTTTATGATTTTATATAAAACCAGCACATTCATTTTTATTGTGGTGAAATTTTCACATCAATTAACCATTTTAAAGTTAACACTTTACTGGCTTTTACTACATTTGAATTGTTGTGCAAAAACCACCTCCATCTACTCCAAAATATTCTCATAAATCCAAAATAAAACTCTGTACCCATTAAGCAGTTACTCCCCATTGCTCTCTCCCCCTTGACCCTTGCAAACCAATCTGGTTTTTGTCTCTATGGATTTACCTATTCCAGACATTTTATATATATAAAAAAGTCATCCAATATGTGACCTTTCATGCCTGTCTTCTTCACTTTGAATAATGTTTTTGAGGCTTTTCCACGTTGTAGCTTATATCATTACTTCATTTTTATGATCAAATAATATTCTACTACATGTGTATTAGTGTCCTAGGTGAGCCATAACAAAATACCACACACTTGGTGTCTTAAAACAACAGAAATTTATTATCTCATTGTTATAGAGGCTAAAAGTTCAAAATCAAGGTGTCAGCAAGGCCATACTTCCTCTGAAGGCTCTAGGGAAGAATCCTTTCTTGCCTGTTTCTAATATTAGGTGGCTGCTGGCAGCCCTTGGCATTCTTTGGATTCCAGCTGCATCACTTAATTTCTGCCTCTTCCATCACATGACATCTTGACCGCTTTGTCCTTCCTGTGTCTCTGTGTCTTCACATGGTCTTCTGATAAGGATGCAAGTCACTGGATTTAGGGCCCATCCTAGTGCGCTATGATCTCATCTTCACTTAACTAATTACATCTTCAAAGACCCTATTTCCCAAAAAGTCACATTCATAGGTACCTGGGTTAGGACTTCTATTCCTAGATTTCTAAGTACTGGATTTTTTTCAAAAGTCTTTCCTGTGTTGAGATGACCATGTGTTTAGTTTTTTTGTTTTTGTTTTTTTTCCCTCTCTCTTGCAGTCTATTTATGTGGTGTATTACGTTGATTGATTTTCTTATGTTGAACAATTTTAGTATTACTGGCATAAATCTCACTTGATCATGGTGTATAATCCTTTAAAAATGCTGTTGGTCTCAGTTTGCCAGTATTTTTTGAGGATTTAACACCTTCAAACCCCTGCCAAATCCCATTTTATCTTAACCACTCAAGGATATTTCACTATTTCTTCAATCTTCTGTGTCATCAGTTATCCTCTCTCTACTCCTCTCTCCCCCTCACTGCCTCTATCTCCAGCTTCCTTCCCACACTAGTGGATCACTTATGAAAACAAAACACATAAACTAAAATGTCCTCAATTTGACCCCATGTCTCCTCAAACTACTAATCCTTCTCCATTCTCTTTTAGAGCCAAATTACTTAAAAGGATTTTATTCTTGCTAACTCTACTTTTGCTTTATTTTAATTTATTTTTCCTCTGTCCTCTCTAGAACCCATTTCATTGGGTTTTATCTGCAGTGAAACACTCTTTGCAAAAATCACTGTAAAATGTAATATCGCTGTTATATACCTTGCCAGTACAAAGTGTCGAGCACCTGCTTAGTCCATTTCAATTATCTCTATCATGATGCTCTTTTCTATCTACCTTTAATATGTTGGTTATCTATTTTATTCTCATGGAATCACAGATTCCAAGCTCTCTGCTCTCCTAGCATATCCCTGTTCCCTCTCTCCACTTGAATATTTAATATACATCTAAAACTTTAGCATATATTCTACAAACAAATACCAGATTTCCTATCCTGTCTAAATAAATACATGAGTGGTTAAACGGATAGACAACTTGATCCTTCCCCAGCAACCCTAACTTTCCTTTTGCTCAGGCAACCATGCAGTCTTGTATGAATCATCTATTTTTCTCATACATCTAATTCATCAGAAAATCATTTCAGTTCTATCTTCAACATCCATAATCTGGTCACTTCTCACCATCTCATCTGGTCTGAGCCACCACTGTCTTGCCTGAGTTATTGCAATATTTCCTTTCTTTATGGCTTTCCTTACTAGTCTACCTATTCAAGTCTTCCCTCCCATTACATTAAAAAAGCAATAGATGTAGGAACTGAAGCTGGGTATCCTGCAACAAGATTTTATTTACAAATTGCATACCCATAAGAAACAAAAATGTTGTGAAGATTTACACATGAACCTATCCATCAAACCTGCTGGGTACAGATGTTTAGAATCTGCGTAACATAAGGATACCACATAGAAGTGTTTACCATTCACAATGTTGACAGGTACTAATTTAGGTGAGCACTTACGGATAGAAATAGAGGTTGACTCAAAGATTGGTGCCTACACCCACACCAACACATATTACAATAAATGCGCACACTTAGGAGAACACACCTCTACACAGTCCCTCACACTGTTATGCAACACTATCCATAACTGTTCATGCTCTAAATGTCTTTCAGTCTCTCTTGCCTGATTTCCATTCTCTGGATCCTAATATTCTACCCTAATTCTCTCTTCATGTTTTAACCTAAATTCAGGGGTTTTGACTGTGCCCCCATAGTACACTCTGTGAATGTTTATCATTTCATTTACCACATTCACTCATAATTTACTCTTTTGTCTCTGACTCTAGACTGTGAACCTAGAGTTTACAGAGATAACTTTTAATCCATCTTTGTAGTCTCAGTGCCTCGCACAGTGCCAAGAACATAGTAAGTGTTGATAAGTAAAGGCCTGAATATCTGAGTTAGGGATGCTGAACTCAATTGTGTAATTTTATTTTCCACCAGATTCCTGAAGATGTGAAAACATTGCTTTGACATAATCACAGGAGAATTGTATTTCTGGGATCTGGCTCAATACCAATTCTGCCTAAATCTTGGCACCTGAAACAGCTTGATAGGCTGTGATGTGGCTCCTAATCTCTGTGTTTCTTAGGCCTGTCTTCAGTCAAAGCCCCTCCTTTTGACTCTCTGTTTTCAGAAACTCAGCCAAATTTTATGGCCCAAATTTAGAGCTTCACTTTGTGTCAGTCATTCCTTTATGGCTCTAGTCTTTTCATTTTAAAACCCCTAAGGTACTTAGTGTCTGAAGAATTTTATAACCCTTACAGGTACGAATGGAGGCTATGCACTTCTCACTCATCTTCCCGCCCCATGGAATTTTACAATAAATTTGTACTTAAAGCTTTAAATGTTAAAATATACACTGGAATAAAAGTAGACAGAAGTTTTAAGTGCTTAGGTTCCTTAAAAATGACTGAATGGTTTCCTAAGTTGATTGAATAAATATGCAAATATAGCTTAATATAAAATAGGTCAAAAGTAGAAAATTGTTTTAACCAGAGAAAATATTTTTTAAAAGTGATATAAGTGAACATTGACCAGCCCTTTCCAAAAGGCTTCTAGAATTATGGTCACCACTGGAAAGGCCAGTTCTATTGGATAAGTAGATGTGTCATACTATTTTAGCTGGATACTACTAAACATTCTGTTTTCATTATAATTCCTTTTATTCTAATTCTGTGGTCAGCATCAATCTGCTGATCGCTATTTGACTGTGTGTCTTCTAGACCATGTAAAGTAACACTTTTTTATTGTAAATTAAGGAATTGTCATTCTGATCTTATACACAATCACAAAATCCAAGATACTATTAGTATAACAAAGAGAAATGCATCTGCTCTTCATGAATTAGCAAAACCAGATTTCTGACCCTGCGAATACATTGGATTGTAGTAAATTTACCAAGGTAATGCATCACTTCAGATGCTTTGCATTAATAGAAAGATAGCCCATTCACCTAACATAATTTTGTCATGCATTGTATAAGCCATATTTAGCATTTGGATAGTACATCTATTCAATAGTATAGTGCACAGAGGTTCTGTAATCAGAAAGAATGATTCAAAACCCAGCTGCACTACCATCTGTTTGAACTTGACCATTTACTTAATTTTTCTGAGCTTCAGTTTCTCCATATGGGAAATGGATAAAATACTGTTCAAATTCTATGGCTATTAAAAGCAATAAATGAAATGCTTTTATAAATTTTCAGCAGAGGGACTGACACTGGGTTGTCCCTCAGTAGACATCAGCTCTCTTCCATTTTGCATTTCTAGGTCTAGCAGACTGGACCTGGCCTGGTAGCAGGGACTAGGATGATAATGCATAGTTTTAGTAGAGATTTCAGAATGCACGTGTGTATTAATGAAGGGCCCCATCTTTATTCTAAAATACAGATCTCATCTTTTCACTCTCAGTATTTCTTTTACGTCTGACTTGGTGGGATCACTTTTTTTTCTTGTATGGTTTTGTCAAAAGAAAATATTAATATCCCAATCACTGTCCCATAAAGAAGAAGACATATGTTACCTTTCACAACAGGACTACTATCTGTCCAGTGGACACGGATGCCAGTGTATGGCTGTGGCAGAGTCTCAGGATCTCATCAAGTACCAACGGCCATTCTTGCTATAGTAGTCAGAAGTACAGTCCATGGCCCTGCAACCATAGTCAAGGATGGAAACTGAGAATTTGTATTCTCCAGATGAGAATGCAGAATCTATCCATCCTCAATTACTTTATATTTTCTGTACTATCTATATTTTCTATACTATCACTCAAAATGGCCTTTAGCTACCTACTCATGGATTAATTTAAATATTTGCTTCTGTAGTAACTATAAGTTTAAAAAAGATGGTAAAGTCATTTATTGGCTGAACTTCAGGCGTGTGGAACACTTTGATATTGGTTATTTCCATTGTACCTTTGCCATTATTAAGCAGATGTATTAATATAATGGGTAGATAAAGATCACCTCCTTTTTATTTGTTTATTCATTTATTTTATTTTGGAAGAAGATCTAAGACCACATAGTGATTTGAAATATTTATATTTATTGGATCCACAATAGAGTGCATGTTTCAGATTAGGATTTCTTAATGACAGATCTCGCCTGTATATGTGTGTGTGTGTATGTGTGTGTAACTGTACACAAATGCATGATATCTGTCTTTAGGCAGATGAATATTGAGAATTTCATTCTGACCCTGCAGTTTGAAGATGGTATATCTTTTCCAGTAAATGTTATACCCAATAATGAAGTTTATTGATTATGAATACTTGACCTTTTCTCCAAACAGAAGGAAAGGGTGCATCCTTGACATAATGCTCTATATGATATCTCTGTTTTCTTATGTAAAAAAACTCCCTTCTTTTGAAAATTGCTTTTTTCTATTATTGCAATCATTAACTGTGGTAAGAGCTTAAATATATGTATATATTTTGGCCCCCTGCCAAAATTGATTAATCAAGGAGGGTAGAGAGGCTCACCTCACCCAAGGCTACTTAGTTTTTTTTTAAATGGATCTCAGAAATAGAGCCACTCCCATGAGTAAAATAAGCTATGAGACTATGGAACTCCAGGGTTAACTTTGGTGTTTTTTTCCTTGACTTTTGGAGGAAGCCAGAGTTTGTTTTTAATGAGAAAGAATGAAGCCTGCATGATGAAGAGAAACATATACAACCCAGAGAAAAAATTCTTGGTATCATTTGGCTTTGGTTCTAGCTATTGCAGAGCACAGCTGTATTCCCGACTTTCCATAGTTTTGGTTCAGTTCTTACTTGAAGATAATATCAGTCAAGATACCAGTAGGAAAGACCTGATTCATTCAAGCTGAGCAATTGAGGAAATTTTTGTCAAGTGATTATTTGAGAAGATGAGAGCACAGGCTTGGGATCATCAGAGGGGAGAACCACTGCCACTCCTGAGCCTGAAGGGGGAAGGAAAGGGACAGAGGACCAGAAGGCAGAGAGGAAATTGTACAGAGAAAGCTTTGTGACAATAGCTCTGACCTTTGGTAAGGAATGTAGCCAAAGCCAGGGGATGCAAGAAGAATAAGTACCCTGGTCTCACTGTCCTCATTTTTATAGTCTCCTTCCAGTGCCAAAACAAGAGGATAAAGAGCAAGAGATCCCATTGGTATAGTTCACTGGGGTCAGCCTCCTGGGGCCAGAGCAGGTAGATAAAGGCAGAAATGGATCAAGAGGGGCAAATCAATGTAAGATGCCTGGGACATGGCCAATGAGCCAGTAAATTTCCCTTTACTAGTTCAAGTTGAATTTCTACTCATTGCAAATGAGAACAGTCATGACTAATGCATTTGAAACTCTCCTTTGTAGTTTTCCTCAAGTGCCTGCTTTGTCCACATCAATTATCTGTAACATAAGACTTATGCAGAAAATCTGGTGATGAAAGAGGTGGGATTAGTAGCTGAAATATTAGCCAGTCAACTAAGCCCTGAGAACCACGCTACTTTTTCCCAGAATATAGGCAGTAGAGACAGCATAACTTAAAACATTCTCTAAGCCAGTGAGGCACTGCTCATTTCTGTTCTTTTACTCAATCTTGACACAAATTAGAAATCTCTCCAAATGATTTTTCTACCTGGACAGGTCTGCCCATCTAAATCACAGATGATTTATGTGACCCCATCACAGCGCATCAGCCCATTGCCTGACCACTGGCGATCTAGCGGAAATCAGTTGTGCTGTTTATCTACTCTGAGGTGGGATGCCCACTTACATGTGCTTGTCAGAGAGTTTTGCATCTGGCTCATTCCATGCCTCATCTCAGTCTTGTAGGCAGATATAATGAGAAGGTGAAGTTATCCGATGTATTTTTTTTTTATTTCAGCATATTATGGGGGTACAGATATTTAGGTTACGTATGTTGCCCTTGGCGCCCACAAGTCCCAGTTTCAAATATGTCCATCTTTCGGGTGGTGCACATTGCACTCTTTGTGTATGCATATACCTGTCCCCTTCTCCCTCCTTCTTCCTCCCACCTCCCCCCTCACTCCTCACCCCTGCCCAACATCCAATAGATGTTATTCTTATATGTGCACTTAAGTGTTGATCAGTTAATACCAATTTGATGGTGAGTACATGTGGTGCTTGCCTTTCCATTCTTGGGATACCTCACTTAGTAGAATGTGTTCCAGCTCTATCCAGGAGTATACAAGAGGTGCTATATCACCATTGTTTCTTAAAGATGAATAGTACTCCATGGTATACATATACCACATTTTATTAATCCA
>NW_012154485.1:87765-92692 GCF_000956105.1 Propithecus coquereli | reverse complement strand
TTTTTTTTGTGGTTTCTTTGTGTTGGTTATCCATTTTTTCTTGCATATCATTCAGTGTTCTTACAATCTATGTTTGAAATTCTTCTTCTGTGATTTTAGTGTTCTGAGTTTGGTTAATGTCCATTGCTGGGGAGCTGTTGTTCCTCTTTAGAGGTGTGCTTTCTGTTTGAGTCTTCATACTTCTAGAGTTCTTTCACTGGTTCCTTCCCATCATGATCAGTTGTTCCTTCTTGCCTTTAGATTTTTGCTTGGATGATGACACGCCTTGTTTAATCTCTGAGCCAGTAGGTGGTGTTTGTGGGTGAGATCCGACCACACCCTTTCTGATGAATCAGTAGATGCAGTAAAAGGGTGTGCAGGATGACCTCCCTGTCAGTAGGTGGCACTTGCATGGAGGTATGAGCTGCAGTGCTATTTTTGGGTCCTGTAGCTAGCTCTTATTCCTCTAGAGAGGCCCTCTTGTTCCTTGGGTGGTGGGTGGGGCCCTGGGATTTCCAGGTGTGTCCTTATTCTCCACCTCAGTGGGGGGAGTGCGTCTTGGTGGGGCTGGGTTGGGTAAGCCTGCCCTCAGGCTCCACAACTGCTGTTAGCAGGGTCAAAGGTCTACTCTTTGTTTCTTTTCAGAGCTGCTGGGAGGGACTGAAACGGCTCCACTCAGCTGAAAGTCTGGGCTTGGGGGCTGGGGCTGTCCAAGACCCATACTCTGGAGCAGGTCTAGCTCCCCTCCACTCTCCCCCTCTCCGTGGCCTCTCCCAGGCCTCTGCCAGCAAGCAGGACCTCAGGCCAATGGATTTCCCCTGGCTGTCATGTGGGCTGAAAGGTTCCCTACCCAGGATCATAGCCTGAGCTGGGTGCACAGCCCTGTTTTGGGAGTAGGGTTGCTGCTCATGCACGCTGATCTGCCCCTGAAGGCACACACTTCTCAGTAGGCTCTTTCACGGATCTCTCTTCTGTGCCCCGGGGCAGTGCGATCCTCACCTGGGTGTATGGGGTCTGGTCTGCAGGCCTGTCCCCTGGACCCTGGTATCAATCCCTGACCATGCCAGGGGGAGGGGTGCTGGTCTTGAATCACCTTCAGGGTGGCCAAGGTGGATCAATTTCACTCCACCTCGGGATTTGTCCCGATCTCCTGGAGTCCCCAGGCAAGTAGCACCTGGGAGGGCTGGCAGCTAGGGAACTCACAGAGTACCCCTCAGTCTGCTCTAGGGCCCCAAAAGGAAAGGTCCCGTTCCTTGGTGAGGCCTCCGTGTGATGGCTAAATTGTCTCTCTGGGCACTCATGGGTAGGGAGGGGGAAGGAGAGAATGGAGCACTATGGCGTCTGCCAGTAGGCTCGGGTCTGCGCCCGGGGAGGTGTCCCAAGGGGGCTGGGAGCCCGGCGTCATGTCCACAAGAGGCCACTGCTCACTGGCGACAGCCGTCTCTGGGCTGGTGCTGGCAGGTCTCTCCAACCACTCAGGAGCCCATCAGCAGTCTGAGATGCAAGGGAGGGGGAAGTTAACCTCTCCACCTACTCTCTTCACTGATCTCCAAGTCTCTCGGGACCTTTCTCCTTCCAGTTCTCTTCCACGACGTCTTCCCGTGGAATCTCTTGTAGTTTCAGGCACCCTTCCTTCTGACTCCCACCCGATCTATGTTCTCTGTTAGCTTTTTTTTTCTCTGTCTTCTAAAATTCATCTTTTTTGTGGAGACATTCTGACTGGTGGCTTGTCTCATCTGCCATCTTGGCTCCTCCCCCTGCTTTTCTTAATGATGTGTTAATGAGGTGGCTGCAAAGGCCTGATGCTGCTGGCCCAAGTTAGAGGGCTGTGGCCTCCTATGCCCTTGCCTCCTTTTATTTGGGAGAAGGAATGTCCCTGCCTGTTGCCTCACTGGTGCTCTCTCCTTTCCTTCTCCTCCAGGGTCTAATCTCTCTGTCCCGATGTATTTTCTTACATGGGCTAAATGAAAAATTTCGCCGAAGAACTTCTAGTTCCTCAACTCTGAAATTCAACCAAGGCAAAAACAAAGTGAAAACACTGTCTGTTGCCAGAGGAACCACAGTCCATCTGTTCCTGTTGTTTGTGTTTCCCCTGTTTTTTTCTGTTAAAGAAGACTAAGAATAACTGGGTAAATGGATGGAAACTGTATCTCCTGAAAACAGCCGGATACTGGCAGGCATTCAGAGCAATCCAGCTATGCAATTGAGCATAGCCATGTCCTGAACTCTGATTCATTTTTTTTAAATAAACAGAGAAGTTGTCAATATCTGCTATCAGGACATGATCAAGAATGAGTAATAGAGAAATGAACCAGGATTCAGTAGCAAGACCATGTCAGTCTCATAGACAAATATGGGAAACAGAAAGAAGAAATTGGTCCTTCCTTCCTTCCTTCTTTTCTCTTTCCTTCTTTTTTCATTCTTTCTTTTTAATACATATGCTTTTTGTGTAAATCTCTATTAGGTACTTTAAATAACATATTTTCATTAGATCTTGAGAACACACAAATAAAGCATATATTCTTTACTTTGGGTACAGTTTACTTGTACCTTGCCCAAACAAAGTAGGATAGTTCAAAGCAGAATCTGTAAGAATTGCAGATTTCCAGGATGTCATTTGTGGGAAATTCTGAAACATTTGCAGACAGACCACAAAGTGAAATGGCAATAGAAAATGATGAAAGTCCACCATGTGTTAGGTAGTCTTCCAAACATTCTACATTTAATTCTTACAAAAACACCATGAGTAATTCACTACCATTACTGCATTCAACAGAGAGGGAAACTGAGGCAAAGAGATTGACTGACTTGCTCAGGATCACGCAGCTATTAGAAAATAGAGCCATGATTCAAATCTGGGCAAACTGAGTTCAGAATATACACAAAGGCTTTTTGAGAAATTATACTCACTGCCATTTTCCATAAAGAAGAAGCTAACTTCTTTATGGAAGAAGGTACTACAATATTTTAATAGTCATGTTCTATTAAAGGTGCATTCCAATGGTCAGAAAAGTCACCAGTTATGGCCATTGTGTGTTTTAAAGGTATGTAAGAAACAATTTTATATTTCATAGAAGCAAAATTACAGAAAGAGATTTGATTCCTAGAGAGTTGTTCCATGACTTAATCCACAGTGTGGCTTAAATATAATACTAATACTGCAATTAATACAACCTCTATGGAAAGTAATATGGAGATACCTAAAAGAGCTAAAAGTAGAACAACCATTTGATACAGCAATCCAAGTACTGGGTATTTACCGAAAGGAAAAAAAGACATTCTATAATAAAAACATCTGCACTCAAGTGTTTATAGCAGCACAATTCACAGTTGCAAAGATGTGGAATCAACCCAAGTGCCCACCAATACAAGAGTGGATTAATAAAATGTGGTATATGTATACCATGGAGTACCACTCAGCCATAAAAAACAAGGATGAATTAATACCTCTGGTATTATCTTGGATGGACCTGGAGCCCATTCTTCGAAGTGAAATATCACAAGAATGGAAAAACAAACACCACATTTAGTCATCATTAAATTGGCACTAATTGATCAACACTTATTTGCACATATGGAAGTAACATTCACCAGGTGTTGGGCAGGTGGGAGGGGGGAGAAGGGGATGGGTAAATTCACACCCAGTGGGTGTGGTGCACACTTTCTGGGGGATGGGCAAGCTTGTAGCTCTGACTCGGGTGGGGCAAAGGCAATTTATGTAACCAAAGTGCTTGTACCACCGTAATATTCTGAAATAAAAAATATATAGTACTAATAAAGTTATGGAATTATATGTATTCTAGAGTTTCAAGGGATTTCACAGTTATTTCTATGTAGAAGTCACAGTCTTAAGAGGTAGGTACCATGTCAGATATTAATACACAAGCTTAAATTTTCTGTGAAATCTTGGTTTGACTGCAACTTAAAGCTGAGAACTCCCTCCAACCTAGTTCAACTGATGAGTCATTATTTCATCTTTATACATAAATCAACGGGTCATTGATTGAATTACATATTCAGGATCACAGAGCCAAGGTCAGAATCATAGTTCATATCCAAGTTTGTCTGGCTAAATCTTAGCTTCTAAGGACTACATCAGAAAAGGGGGCTGGGAAACTTGCAGTTGAAAGGCAGCTAATCCAGAAATTTCCTTGAAATAACAATGACATAGAATTATTCCTTTCAAAATTGAGAAAGGTTTTGGAAATTCTATCAGGAAAATCCAGTTTAGTTCATTGACTGGGCGTTAAATATTTATTGACTTCATGAGTGTGAAGTTTTCTTCAACACAGTAGCAGTCAGTTATGCAAGGTGGAACCAAACATATCTCTCCCCTTGTCCTCTGAATATGGTTTAAAAAAACAGAAGTCATGATTCTCCTATTGTTATACATATCTCAGGATTGGCTTAGCACAGCAAGATGTACAGATAGATTTCACCAGATGAAGAAACCTGGTTATGAAGTTCTGCTAAAAACAGTTCAACATGAAATTCCGTGTCAGAAAGATGCACACGGTTCTGTGAGAACACAAAAGTGAGACATCGCAGAGAAGATTTTTGTTGTGTGGTGAAGGAATATTTGGCTCTTTAAGGTCCCCAGGAATCACACAATATTCACAAAAACCAATAGCACATGTATCTGCTTTATCGTTGATTCTCTCAGTACTTAGAAAAAGTGCCTATCTCAAAATTAGTGTTCAATAATCATTTCTGGAATATAGGATACAAAGTACATGTATCACTAAAGAGATCTTCCTTTTATCTGGAAGCACTATATATATTTGTATTTCTGTTATGTACCCTCGTACCACTTAAAAAAGAAATGCTGTAGATGTCTGGCTGTATTACTACTTACTTTTAAAAAAATGTTAGGGGCTGGGCGCGGTGGCTCACGCCTGTAATCCTAGCTCTCTGGGAGGCCGAGGTGGGCAGATTGTTTGAGCTCAGG
>NW_012154485.1:67981-87715 GCF_000956105.1 Propithecus coquereli | reverse complement strand
TTTGTTTTCCAGGGTACAAGATTCTAGGCTGGGCATTATTCTGTTTCAGAAGAGTGACAATGTGACCCCAGTCTCTTCTTGCTTGTAGGGTTTCAGTTGAGAAATCTGGAGTTATTCTGATGGGCTTTCCTTTGTATGTTACTTGTTTCTTTCACCTTACAGCTCGTAGAAGTACCTCTTTAGCGGCTATTTTGGTCAATCTGATGATTGTGTGATGTGGTGTCTTCCTATTTACATTAAATCTCCCTGGGATTCGTTGAGCTTCTTGTACCTATATATCTAGATTTTTAGCAAGGCCTGGAAAATTCTCCTCTATTAATTCTTCAAATAGCGTATCCAGCCCTTGATTGTTTTCTTCTTCAACTTCCAGAACCCCTATCACCCTTAGGTTCGGTTTTTTCACATAATCCCACGTTTCTTGTAGGCTTATTTCTTTTCTCTTAATTTTCTGCTCGATTTCTGTGAATGACTTATTTAATTGGAAGGAGTTGTCTTCAATCTCAGAGATTATTTCTTCTGTTTGATCTACCCTGTTCTTGAGGCTTTCCACAGTGTTTTCTAGTTCCCTGTATAAGTCCTTTATTTCCAGGAGATCGGTTTGATTTTTCTTTAATATTTCAATTTCTTTAGTGAATTTTTCTTCCAAGTCCTGGATTTTTTTTGTGGTTTCTTTGTGTTGGTTATCCATTTTTTCTTGCATATCATTCAGTGTTCTTACAATCTATGTTTGAAATTCTTCTTCTGTGATTTTAGTGTTCTGAGTTTGGTTAATGTCCATTGCTGGGGAGCTGTTGTTCCTCTTTAGAGGTGTGCTTTCTGTTTGAGTCTTCATACTTCTAGAGTTCTTTCACTGGTTCCTTCCCATCATGATCAGTTGTTCCTTCTTGCCTTTAGATTTTTGCTTGGATGATGACACGCCTTGTTTAATCTCTGAGCCAGTAGGTGGTGTTTGTGGGTGAGATCCGACCACACCCTTTCTGATGAATCAGTAGATGCAGTAAAAGGGTGTGCAGGATGACCTCCCTGTCAGTAGGTGGCACTTGCATGGAGGTATGAGCTGCAGTGCTATTTTTGGGTCCTGTAGCTAGCTCTTATTCCTCTAGAGAGGCCCTCTTGTTCCTTGGGTGGTGGGTGGGGCCCTGGGATTTCCAGGTGTGTCCTTATTCTCCACCTCAGTGGGGGGAGTGCGTCTTGGTGGGGCTGGGTTGGGTAAGCCTGCCCTCAGGCTCCACAACTGCTGTTAGCAGGGTCAAAGGTCTACTCTTTGTTTCTTTGCAGAGCTGCTGGGAGGGACTGAAATGGCTCCACTCAGCTGAAAGTCTGGGCTTGGGGGCTGGGGCTGTCCAAGACCCACACTCTGGAGCAGGTCTAGCTCCCCTCCACTCTCCCCCTCTCCGTGGCCTCTCCCAGGCCTCTGCCAGCAAGCAGGACCTCAGGCCAATGGATTTCCCCTGGCTGTCATGTGGGCTGAAAGGTTCCCTACCCAGGATCATAGCCTGAGCTGGGTGCACAGCCCTGTTTTGGGAGTAGGGTTGCTGCTCATGCACGCTGATCTGCCCCTGAAGGCACACACTCCTCAGTAGGCTCTTTCACGGATCTCTCTTCTGTGCCCCGGGGCAGTGCGATCCTCACCTGGGTGTATGGGGTCTGGTCTGCAGGCCTGTCCCCTGGACCCTGGTATCAATCCCTGACCATGCCAGGGGGAGGGGTGCTGGTCTTGAATCACCTTCAGGGTGGCCAAGGTGGATCAATTTCACTCCACCTCGGGATTTGTCCCGATCTCCTGGAGTCCCCAGGCAAGTAGCACCTGGGAGGGCTGGCAGCTAGGGAACTCACAGAGTACCCCTCAGTCTGCTCTAGGGCCCCAAAAGGAAAGGTCCCGTTCCTTGGTGAGACCTCCGTGTGATGGCTAAATTGTCTCTCTGGGCACCCATGGGTAGGGAGGGGGAAGGAGAGAATGGAGCACTATGGCGTCTGCCAGTAGGCTCGGGTCTGCGCCCGGGGAGGTGTCCCAAGGGGGCTGGGAGCCCGGCGTCATGTCCACAAGAGGCCACTGCTCACTGGCGACAGCCGTCTCTGGGCTGGTGCTGGCAGGTCTCTCCAACCACTCAGGAGCCCATCAGCAGTCTGAGATGCAAGGGAGGGGGAAGTTAACCTCTCCACCTACTCTCTTCACTGATCTCCAAGTCTCTCGGGACCTTTCTCCTTCCAGTTCTCTTCCACGACGTCCGCGGAATCTCTTGTAGTTTCAGGCACCCTTCCTTCTGACTCCCACCCGATCTATGTTCTCTGTTAGCTTTTTTTTTCTCTGTCTTCTAAAATTCATCTTTTTTGTGGAGACATTCTGACTGGTGGCTTGTCTCATCTGCCATCTTGGCTCCTCCCCCTGCTTTTCTTAATGATGTGTTAATGAGGTGGCTGCAAAGGCCTGATGCTGCTGGCCCAAGTTAGAAGGCCTGTGGCCTCCTATGCCCTTGCCTCCTTTTATTTGGGAGAAGGAATGTCCCTGCCTGTTGCCTCACTGGTGCTCTCTCCTTTCCTTCTCCTCCAGGGTCTAATCTCTCTGTCCCGATGTATTTTCTTACATGGGCTAAATGAAAAATTTCGCCGAAGAACTTCTAGTTCCTCAACTCTGAAATTCAACCAAGGCAAAAACAAAGTGAAAACACTGTCTGTTGCCAGAGGAACCACAGTCCATCTGTTCCTGTTGTTTGTGTTTCCCCTGTTTTTTTCTGTTAAAGAAGACTAAGAATAACTGGGTAAATGGATGGAAACTGTATCTCCTGAAAACAGCCGGATACTGGCAGGCATTCAGAGCAATCCAGCTATGCAATTGAGCATAGCCATGTCCTGAACTCTGATTCATTTTTTTTAAATAAACAGAGAAGTTGTCAATATCTGCTATCAGGACATGATCAAGAATGAGTAATAGAGAAATGAACCAGGATTCAGTAGCAAGACCATGTCAGTCTCATAGACAAATATGGGAAACAGAAAGAAGAAATTGGTCCTTCCTTCCTTCCTTCTTTTCTCTTTCCTTCTTTTTTCATTCTTTCTTTTTAATACATATGCTTTTTGTGTAAATCTCTATTAGGTACTTTAAATAACATATTTTCATTAGATCTTGAGAACACACAAATAAAGCATATATTCTTTACTTTGGGTACAGTTTACTTGTACCTTGCCCAAACAAAGTAGGATAGTTCAAAGCAGAATCTGTAAGAATTGCAGATTTCCAGGATGTCATTTGTGGGAAATTCTGAAACATTTGCAGACAGACCACAAAGTGAAATGGCAATAGAAAATGATGAAAGTCCACCATGTGTCAGGTAGTCTTCCAAACATTCTACATTTAATTCTTACAAAAACACCATGAGTAATTCACTACCATTACTGCATTCAACAGAGAGGGAAACTGAGGCAAAGAGATTGACTGACTTGCTCAGGATCACGCAGCTATTAGAAAATAGAGCCATGATTCAAATCTGGGCAAACTGAGTTCAGAATATACACAAAGGCTTTTTGAGAAATTATACTCACTGCCATTTTCCATAAAGAAGAAGCTAACTTCTTTATGGAAGAAGGTACTACAATATTTTAATAGTCATGTTCTATTAAAGGTGCATTCCAATGGTCAGAAAAGTCACCAGTTATGGCCATTGTGTGTTTTAAAGGTATGTAAGAAACAATTTTATATTTCATAGAAGCAAAATTACAGAAAGAGATTTGATTCCTAGAGAGTTGTTCCATGACTTAATCCACAGTGTGGCTTAAATATAATACTAATACTGCAATTAATACAACCTCTATGGAAAGTAATATGGAGATACCTAAAAGAGCTAAAAGTAGAACAACCATTTGATACAGCAATCCAAGTACTGGGTATTTACCGAAAGGAAAAAAAGACATTCTATAATAAAAACATCTGCACTCAAGTGTTTATAGCAGCACAATTCACAGTTGCAAAGATGTGGAATCAACCCAAGTGCCCACCAATACAAGAGTGGATTAATAAAATGTGGTATATGTATACCATGGAGTACCACTCAGCCATAAAAAACAAGGATGAATTAATACCTCTGGTATTATCCTTGGATGGACCTGGAGCCCATTCTTCGAAGTGAAATATCACAAGAATGGAAAAACAAACACCACATTTAGTCATCATTAAATTGACACTAATTGATCAACACTTATTTGCACATATGGAAGTAACATTCACCAGGTGTTGGGCAGGTGGGAGGGGGGAGAAGGGGATGGGTAAATTCACACCCAGTGGGTGTGGTGCACACTTTCTGGGGGATGGGCAAGCTTGTAGCTCTGACTCGGGTGGGGCAAAGGCAATTTATGTAACCAAAGTGCTTGTACCACCGTAATATTCTGAAATAAAAAATATATAGTACTAATAAAGTTATGGAATTATATGTATTCTAGAGTTTCAAGGGATTTCACAGTTATTTCTATGTAGAAGTCACAGTCTTAAGAGGTAGGTACCATGTCAGATATTAATACACAAGCTTAAATTTTCTGTGAAATCTTGGTTTGACTGCAACTTAAAGCTGAGAACTCCCTCCAACCTAGTTCAACTGATGAGTCATTATTTCATCTTTATACATAAATCAACGGGTCATTGATTGAATTACATATTCAGGATCACAGAGCCAAGGTCAGAATCATAGTTCATATCCAAGTTTGTCTGGCTAAATCTTAGCTTCTAAGGACTACATCAGAAAAGGGGGCTGGGAAACTTGCAGTTGAAAGGCAGCTAATCCAGAAATTTCCTTGAAATAACAATGACATAGAATTATTCCTTTCAAAATTGAGAAAGGTTTTGGAAATTCTATCAGGAAAATCCAGTTTAGTTCATTGACTGAGCGTTAAATATTTATTGACTTCATGAGTGTGAAGTTTTCTTCAACACAGTAGCAGTCAGTTATGCAAGGTGGAACCAAACATATCTCTCCCCTTGTCCTCTGAATATGGTTTAAAAAAACAGAAGTCATGATTCTCCTATTGTTATACATATCTCAGGATTGGCTTAGCACAGCAAGATGTACAGATAGATTTCACCAGATGAAGAAACCTGGTTATGAAGTTCTGCTAAAAACAGTTCAACATGAAATTCCGTGTCAGAAAGATGCACACGGTTCTGTGAGAACACAAAAGTGAGACATCGCAGAGAAGATTTTTGTTGTGTGGTGAAGGAATATTTGGCTCTTTAAGGTCCCCAGGAATCACACAATATTCACAAAAACCAATAGCACATGTATCTGCTTTATCGTTGATTCTCTCAGTACTTAGAAAAAGTGCCTATCTCAAAATTAGTGTTCAATAATCATTTCTGGAATATAGGATACAAAGTACATGTATCACTAAAGAGATCTTCCTTTTATCTGGAAGCACTATATATATTTGTATTTCTGTTATGTACCCTCGTACCACTTAAAAAAGAAATGCTGTAGATGTCTGGCTGTATTACTACTTACTTTTAAAAAAATGTTAGGGGCTGGGCGCGGTGGCTCACGCCTGTAATCCTAGCTCTCTGGGAGGCCGAGGTGGGCAGATTGTTTGAGCTCAGGCGTTCGAAACCAGCCTGAGCAAGAGCGAGACCCCGTCTCTACTAAAAATAGAAAGAAATTAATTGGACAGCTAAAAATATATAGAAAAAATTAGCCGGGCATGGTGGTGCATGCCTGTAGTCCCAGCTACTCGGGAGGCTGAGGCAGAAGGATTGCTTGAGCCCAGGAATTTGAGGTTGCTGTGAGCTAGGATGACGCCACAGCACTCTAGCCCAGGCAACACAGTGAGACTCTGTCTCAAAAAAAAAAAAAAAAAATGTTAGATTTCAGGGCAAGCACCTGGAGCTTTCAGAACACGGTGGAGTAGCACCTAGCACACTATGAGGGGGCCGGGGAAAGTAGCCAGGAAACTCCTTTGTTCATGTGTTTGTCATACAAGCATTTAGCGAATGTCTACTGTATACCAGAAACTAGAGAACATCAGGATAAATACATAATGATGTCTCAGCCCCAGATAGGTCTGATAGATGCTGGTTCTTTTGTATTTAATGGTCTTTCCCAGTCTTCAGGGATTTTCAAAGGCACAGCATAGGCTCTCTGGGTGGGACGGTTCTTCATTATGTAGGACAGCCTGATGCACTTAGAAACTCTGCCTTATACCAGATGCAATAGCATTCCCCACTTGTCGGGCAAGCTAAAAATGCATACTTGAATTTTAAGATGCCACCTTAGAGAGGATGATCTGCTCTTGGTTGAGAATCACATTTGGCAAAAATAAAACCTATATCTTAGCTTAATCTAAAGATTTGAGCAGCCGTTATTCAAGAGAAGCAGTGAGAATGTGGGGAGGTATATCAATTAACACTGCTCCTGCTGCTGCTGCTCCTACTGAAAGCCACGCATGCCAGGGCTAGAATGCATAGGCAGGGTTGCACTCTATAAAACCACATGCTATTCAGTTTGTTTGAAGTCTAGGTTTGGAGGGAAGCAAGGGTCAGGAGAACGATAAGAGGTGAGGAGCCAGAATTTTACAAAGGTACATACATAATATAGGTATGCACACACACATTTATGTATACATATATTACTTGTATATATAACATTCTGCATGATTGTGGCCAGTAGAATTTATATGCTTAATAATAATAGATGTTGAGAGTGGGGCAAAGGGCAGAGCAATAGAAGACACATATTTCCCTTTAAAGTTCACAGGGCCTGTGGAATAACCTTTCCTTGCTTCCAGAACTT
This sequence comes from Propithecus coquereli, assembly GCF_000956105.1. Taxonomy (NCBI): domain Eukaryota; kingdom Metazoa; phylum Chordata; class Mammalia; order Primates; family Indriidae; genus Propithecus; species Propithecus coquereli. Next base: position 80,948 of record NW_012154485.1, on the reverse strand, counting down.
GCATGCGCAAGGCACATAGTAGGTATTCATGACAGTGTATTGAATTGAATATGTTAGTGTGTTTTATCAGGAGCAGTTAGGATCTTCTAAATTCAGAATTTTTTTGCAATTCAGCCCCAGCTGGTGCTGTAAGCCAGGCTACATCAGTGATGGTGTCTGCACATATTGGTATCATCCACTTTATCTGTGTTCCAGGGGCTATCCATTCATCTGCCAAATAAATATCGTTTTACTTACTAGGAAATTATATAGAGAGTAAGCATCAAATTCAAGGACAGTTAGAAAGACAGTATCTACATTCCTTATCTTTTGTTGAAATTATTACCTTTTGAAATAGATAATTTTATCTGTTTGGTGATAATAATTCAAAAAAATTAGATTTGCCCATTTACTTAAGTGTGAAAGATGTAGATATGTTTAGAGGATTAGTACCACGGCTCGTGGAGACTGCCCGAGAAGACTGTCAGGCATCCACTGAAATGGGAACCGCCACAGAAATGGTGGTGCTAGTTCTATAAAATTTGATTTTCCTTCTTTTTCATGAATGCCAAAATTAGCAGATGGAGGAAAGTGTCATTTATTTACATTCATTCAGAATATTATTTGTAGAAAAATGAGCATGTTTTCAGAGGAAAGCTGTGGAACAATGATATTGCTCTTTTACATTTTGCAGACATAATTTAATGTGTGTATACATAGCAGTTTGAATTTCTAGGAAACATTTTTAATTAAATCACTGTTCCTAAACACTCATATTTATAAATGGATAAATGTGAAATATATTTTTGTATCTTAATTTATTGAATGTTCTCTGATTTTCCTTCATTTTTAAATAGCTGTTTCAGTTGTAACCTGAGGATTCTAGCCCAGCTCAAATTATGTCTCCTCCATGGGGCCTATATGAGATCCTCTGGTCAGAAGCACTCATCCATTTTTGCTCTCCTGAGGCAATTATTTTCTTTCTTTCTCATTTGGCAATATTTTTAGCATGTGAATCCTGTCTCTTGGGCATATAGAAGTATTGACAGTACAGATTGTCTTAAATATTAACATTTAAAATATGCACTGATCACTTACTATCAAGGATTTTTAAAAAATTTATTAAGAAAGCTTGCTTTTTTTACCGTATGTTTATTCATTGTAATGTTTTATCATTTTCCAATAAAATGAAATTAAGATAATCCAAGTCCTGCTTATTTTAATTAATTTTCTTCAATAAAAATATTGGTTTAATAACGATGGATCCATAGGAAAAAAATAACATCTTTTTCTGGTTTTAGTTCTGTATTTAACCTTAAAGATCTCACTAACATGATCGACTAAAGAGACCTCAATTTGAATAAATAAATAAGTACATGTAATAACTTAAAAAGTTACTTAGATGTGCTTCATGATCATTTTCTCCTTAATAATAACTGGAATATATATCCTATTAGAATAAACAATGGAGTTTTGTAATCATCACAATTTATTGACTGATTCCTTTCAGCCTCATTTTTTTTTCCCCACATAGACAATGGATGATAAAATCAGGTTAAATTTTAAGTAGGAGCAGATAATTGGAGTGCCTTTTTTTGCCACAAATCTATGCAGATGCATCTTTGAAATGTACTGAATAGCAATTTAAAAATTCACCCAAATTATGATTTTCAAAGCATTTAAGATTCACTTGTCAGGTCTAGCACAGCTTCAGGTAGGTTGGCTAGATTTCATTTTAGCCCCCATAGATAGAAGTGTGTGCTATGGAGTTGCTGATGATCCAAATAAAACATCCTAAATCTTTACTTCCATCATGTGAAAGAAAATTGACATTCACCAAATACACCATTCCGTGTGAGCAGTGAATAACAAGAAGCCTGCCTATTATCATTTGTAATAGCCAGGGCTGTACAGGATTTTGTCAAATCACCTAAAGAAAAATAAGTGGATATGAAGAAATGATATAAAATTAATAAATATAATTTCACTAATAACATTTGTCTTTTTGTAAATTTACATTCTTAAGGTTTTTTATTATTCTTTTATCATTGCACTTTTTTTTGACAACTTTTAGATTTATCAGCTAGGAAAAAGATGTGGATATTTTTAATGTCTGGCATTCATCACGGATCCTGTCTCGTTCAGTTTCTTTAGCTGCCTAATTCACTCTGGGGAGCAGTCTCTATAGCTAATCAATCATTCAGCTATCTGTGTATTTCTTGGGTGGCTGTCATCTGAGCACCTAAGAAATCACACAGAGGAATATGTCTGGAAAACAAAACAGTGAAATAAACTCATCACTTCTCTTTGAAGATCTAACAGTTCTTAAAGAGGAAGACTTTTCTAAATGTTGAAATAGACTGGGTTCAAGACTATTTCTGTGAGTGCATGGGATGAGTGCATATGTGCTAGAGATTGAAGGAAATCGAAATGGAAATTTGTCCAAATAGGTATGCACAGTTAATTTGCCGTGATGCTTAATTTTCTTACACTTTGGAGGACTTTTATTTGTTTGTTGCTAAAAATATTACCTATATTAACCTCTTTTTCCTTGTAAATCAGGGAAAGTGATTTATTTGCTAAAGTTAATTTACTTGGAGTACTTTTTCTACTCTTTGTCATAAAATGTCAAGCAGAGGCACGAAGTTTCGTGATAGCTATAATATTGGGGAGGATGCAGATGTGATTAGGAAGCATAAAGTACTCTCATTACTTGGTCCAAGAAAATTATCGTATTACTCAGGAATAAAATATATTTAGAAGAAAGATGTACAGTGGCCAGTTATTTTCCCAGTATATTATGACAGTGGGATTTTCTGTTAAAAAACAAATAAAAAACAGGTTGATATTTTGGAAAAGACAATGATCTTAGTTCAACCTCTTTTTCTGGTTCTTTTGCTAATTAGCTGGATAATTTTAAAACATCTTTGTTATAACGGCCTCATTTTTCAATGAAATAGTCAAATTTAAAATTCGAGTATCCTTGAAACATTTCAATTTTAGGATTTATAAATCCTATTCATGAAAACTGTGAGTGAGTGTTTGTGTGTCGGGAGGTTGGTGTGGGAAGGACGTGATATCCATTTAGACCTGTAATGGTATTAATATGTTTATTTGCATTAATTTCATTTCTATTTTTTTGTAGTTTATTTTATTTTTTATTTTTTTATATTTTAAATTTTAGAATATTATGGGGGTACAACTGTTTTGGTTACATGGATTACTTTTGTACTGCTGTGTCCATCGCCCAGATAGTGTACATTGTACCCATTAGGTATGATTTCACCCATCCCCTTCTCCCCCCTCCCACCTACATGATTCCATCAAGTTTTACTTCCATCTGTGCACAAGGGCCAATTAGTTAGTTCCAATTTAATAGTGAGTACATGTTTTCCATGTTACATATTTTTCCAATTTTGTTATACTTCACTTAGGAGAATGGTCTCCAGTTCCATCAAGATTGTTGCAAAAGGTATTAATTCATACTTATGGCCGAGTAGTACTACATGGTACACATATACCACATTTTATTAATCAACTCATGAATTGATGGGCACTTAGGTTGATTCCACACTTTTCCAATTGTGAATTGTGCTGCAGTAAACATTCTGGTGCAAGTGTCTTTTTGATAAAATGACTTTTTTTCTTTGGGGTAAATACCGAGTAGTAGGATTGCTGGATCAAATGGTAGGTCTACTTTTAGTTCTTTGAGAAATCACTATACCATTTTCCAGAGAGGTTGCACTAGTTTTCAGTCCCACCAACAGTGTGTGAGTGTCCTTTTTTTGCAACGTCCACACCAGCATCTATTATTTTGAGACTTTTTGATAAAAGCCATTCTTCCTAGGGTTAGGTGATATCTCATTGTGGTTTTGATTTGCATTTCCATGATGATTTAGAGACATTGAGCATTTTTTCGTATCTTTATTGGCTGTTATCTGTCTTCTTTTGAAAAGCTTCTGTTTATGTCTTTTGCCCACTTTTTAATGGGGTTGTTTGATTTTTTTCTTGCTGATTTGCTTGAGTTCTTTGTAGATTCTGGTTATTAGCCCTTTATTGGATTTGTAGCATGTGAAATTTTTCTCCTATTCTGAAGGTTGTCTATTTGCTCTGTTGATTGTTTCCCTGGCTGTGCAGAAGCTTTTTAATTTATTTAAGTCCCATTTATTTGTTTTCGTTGTTGCTGTGATTGCCCTTGGGGTCTTCTTCATAAATTCCAGACTTTAAACTAAACTACATGTCTATAGTAACCAAATAGCATAGTACTGGCACAAAAATAGAGACATAGACCAATGGAACAGAACATAGAACCCAGACATAAAACCATTCATGTACTGCCATCTGATCTTTGACAAAGTAAACAGCAATATACACTGGGGAAAAGAATCCCTATTCAATAAATGGTGATGGGAAAATTGGATAGCCACATGTAGAATATTGAAACAGGATCCATATCTCTCACCGCTCACAAAAATTAATTCAAAATGGTTAACAGACATGAGTCTAAGACATGAAACCATAAGAATTCTAGAAGAAAAAGTCGGAAAATCTGTTCTAGATATTGGCCTAAACAAAGAATTTATTTGCATTAATTTTAAGAGATCAATTCTGATAATCTACAATGAATAATTCTGTGTAATTGAACAAGAGACAACATTTTTTCATGGGAATAGAAGCTTAGAATTGCCTTTAACCTGGGTCCTGCCCAGAGTGGACATCTCTAGGCTAGGATGTTTGCATGTTCTGACACCACTTCCAGAAGGTATTGGGTTTTGGAAGGTGGTGAGAAACAGCAATAAGACTAAAGAGAACTTCCACAATTTACAACAATTTAGAGAGAGGCCTAAGAAGAGGAATTCTATACCCTGATATATCTCTATGGTGTTAGGATACTTAGACATGGAAGAAAAAGTCTCAAAATATGTTTGGAAAGCCAATCTCATAATTAAGAAGAAGAAGTGACTATAGGTATAAGATCCTATTTGCCTTTCATGACTTTCCCCTCAGGAAACTAGACTCATCGCTGCTGATTATTTTATGGCACTCTTCAACATATTTAAAATAAAAAAACAAGGATTATTAAAACAAGGTTATATTAAGATGTGGAGAAAAAAATATTAAATGTCTATTGCTCAATAATAATGGTGTTTTCTGCTGAAAGGAAATCATGAAGCCTTACCAATTTCAAAAAGTTACTGAAAAAGTTTCTTATATTCCCTGACTGCTGCAAGTTTCACAGATGACACCAATCTCTCTAGTTCACAGGTTACACCAGATCTTGGGGGTGGTTAGAAAATTTGTTACATTGAATACTTGAGGGGTCAAAGAGAAAGACTGAGCCGTGTTACTCTCTGTCTTATGTAGAGTCATCCAAAAGTGGAACCTGAGATGAAGATCCGTGTGCAAGTGATTTGTTGAGGACGTTTTCACAGGAGAAACTCCTAAAGGAGTGGAAAAGCAGAACAGGGAGGGAAACAGGGTGTAAGTCAGGTGACATGCCTCAGAGGTAGCTTTAGCCTTGTTATAGACTAAATGCTTGTGTCCTGCCAAAATTCACGTGATGAAATCCTAACCTCCAAGTTGATGATATGAGGAGGTGGGCCTTTGGCAGATGATTAAATCACAATGATGGAGCTCTCATAAATGGGATTAGTGCCCTTACAAAAGAGACCCCACAGAGCCCCATCACCCTTTCCACCATGTGAGGACACAGCAAGAAGACAGCTGTCTGTAAGGCAGGAAGTGGGCACTCACCAAACATCGAATCTGTTGGTGCCTTCACCTTGGAATCCCCAGCCTCTAGAACACTTAGAAATAAATGTTTGTGGTAGGAGACACTCAATCTATGATATTGTATTACATAGCAGCCTACACGTGGTGGGGCAAGCCTCTTGCCACAAGGGAGCTATGTCATATGCTGCTGATATGAGGCATGATTGCTGGACTTTTTCTTTCATGCTGCTGATCAGTCAGTCATTGGCTAAAGGATGATCTACGGGACAGACACTTTCAGTTACTTGTAGCTGTCTGTACTTACTGGCAAAGAGGCCTCTGGAGCCCAAAGGCTTCCTCCAAAGAAGAGTTCCTGGTGTGGGCTGCATTCGTCAGGGTTCCCTAGAGAAACAAAACCGAGAGGGTATATACACTCATATTTAGAATGAGATTTAGTATCAAGTATTGGTTCACATGATCTGCCATCTGCCTGCAAGCTGGAGATGGAAGAAAGTTGGTGATGTAAACTGCAGTTTGAGTCTGAAGACCTGAGAATCAGGAGTGCCATGGGTACAAGACCCAGCTTGAGGGCAGGAGACCTGTATCCAGTTCACACCAGCAGAGGAGAGAGGGAAGTCGACATTTCTCAGCCTTTTGTTCTATTCAGACCTTCAGCAGGTTGAATGGTGCCCACCCCATATTGGGGAGAGCAATCTGCTCTACTCAGTCCACCAATTCAAATGCTAATCTCTTCAGGAAAGAAAAAGGCATGCTCAGAAATAATGGTTAGTAAGATATAGGGGAATCCCAAGGGCCAGCCAAACTGAAGAGTTAAAGGAGGTGAGGGTGTCACTCAAGTGTGTATTCTTTTGTGTGTGCCCTTGTCCGAGAGATTAAGAACCATTTAGGAAAATTATACATTGTACTTTCAAAGTACTTTGATTACTGATTGGTTTCTTAACCGAATGCTATGAAATGGCTAACGAAGCTATTGCTATTCATTCATGATACACAAGAAGACTAAATACAAGGAAATTTGAATAAGTTGCATGGAGACCCTTACATAGTTAATAGTGGAGCCAGAACTAATCTCATCCCCAAACAGATACTTCCTGTAACACCCATTTTGCTTTTTCTCTTGTCACTTTTTCCCAAACTTTTGCTCCTAATTTATTTTTCTTCCCAGGTCTTTAAAGGATAATTTACAGTGATTTATTTAAAGTTTGAAAATAAATCTTGATAATATGTTCTTTCAGTGGCCAAATGGGCTTAAAATAAATTAGATTAAAAACAAAATCTCTGCCCCATGAGCATATGACAGTTTTTAGACCAGGGCTGATTTTGAAGTGACCTCTTAGAAGTGGAGATTCATAAGGGTACCAGTGACAGCACCTTCATTAGGGATGTACTGGAGGGGACTGCAAACCTATTTTATACTCTGCCATGCATGTTTTCCCTCTAAGATGTCCTCATGGCTGCAGAGCAATTAATTTGCTGTGCTAGATAATAATTAAAATATTTTAAATGTGTGCTGTTCTACCATATGCAAGCACATCTGTGAAGGAGCCTCTTTATGGCTGCCTTCTGTTTATTCTTGACAAGTATTTTGTTGTGCCAAAAAAAAATGAGTCATCATCCTGCCCATTTGACCCAAGTTGAGTATTTTGTCCTCTCTCATTAGCATGCCCAGACAATTAAGGCCAGTATTAGTTTATCACATTTAGCCAGTAGGGATGGAAATTGCAAGTATGATAAAACACCGTTTATGAAAGAACACAAGCATTTGAAGGCAAGGAAGGGTATATCAGGTAAAAGAAACTGAGACAAGTCAATTTTTAGTGTGAGGTTGTATGCTTGTCTGGTTAGGAGTCCAGCAGCTTTCACTGTTTACTGTATTGTGTCAGAGTCTAAAAATGCCCATTAGTGTCTTGTTTTTGTCCTCCCTGTTGTTTTGGGGCATCCCTAGAGACTCATTCATAAATAATGTTTGTGGCTTGCAGTTCCTCTAGCTGTCATCCCTTGTTATTACACAGAGCCCTGTTAATGCCGAGGTGGAGTGGAGAGTAGAAGAGAAGCATTCCCTAGCCCTACAATTAGGTCTGAATCTTTTCATCATCTTGTGTCCAGAGGCTGTGACTTTCACAAGTGCTTCTTAGATTCACCTCCCCTCCCGTTTGGATGAAACAAGAAAGCTAAATTGGGCTGGAGTTCAGTATTTCCCTTCCCCCAGGTAACTTATTTTCTGAGTTAGGCTCTCATAAAAGAACTTCCCTTGAAGGCAGGCCTTTGTTAACAAGAAGAGAGTTCTCAGGGTGTATTTCAAAATGGTTCCTTTCCCTTCCTGCTGTCGGAAGCAGGAGTGGATTTTTCTCTGATTTTAACTCTGCGAACCTGTTAGGGCTGCTGGAGGTAAAACTCTCTATGGTGCGGGAGGGGGGTCCTCTAAGGTTGGCCCCCAGGAGTTTTTGTCTCTGGAACTAGTCCAGGCTCAGTCTCCAGCAGTTTACTCACCTAACCTTTAAACGTTCCACCACACTCCTTGTAAGCTGTGATTCCATTTGACTAGTCTGTCTCCCCAGATTTTGGAGATTCTGGTTTGCCCTTTATCTTAATTCTGTGATGGTTCTGAGAAAAATTGCTGTTTTTCAGTTTGTTCAGCCTTTTTACTTGTCTTAAGGATGACAGTGATGTCTTCTAAGCTCTTTGCACTCAAAACAGAAAATGTAATCTGATGGTTAATATTTTTCCTTTGTCTGTGGTGTTCTGCAGTTTCAGTGAGATGTGTTTAGGTATACATTCACTTGATTTTATTTATTCTACCTGGGATAATTTAAATATTTATCTCTTAAATGTTGGATTATCCCTGAAACTTAACTCCTTAAATATTGCATTTATTTTATTTTATTTTATTTCATTTATTCGCTCATTTAGAATTCTAATTGTGTTGACCCTGATGATTGCATCCTTTATGTTCCTTTACCCCTTTCTCATAATTTCCATCTCTTTAGCTGTTACAATAATTTTCTTGAATCAATTAGTCAATCCTTGAATTCTTTCTTCAACTGAGTGCAATTAGCTGTTATCCCATTTAAAGTGAATTTTATATAATTGCTAAATTTTCCTTTTGCAGTTGTTCTAGTTCATTCATTTTTAGTTCAACTCTTCTTTCTCACACCATCCTATCTCTTCATTATAGATGCTATTAATTTTTACTGATTTAATCATTTTAATCAATAATTTTGTGGCCTCCTCCAGATGATTTCCTTATTTCTCATTCTTGGTGCATTAATTCTATTGTTTATTGTGCCTGCTGATCTTCCAAATGGAATTTTATTTCTATGTATAACTTTCCTTTTATTGCAAGCTTATCCTCATTGGTGTTTGATTGCTCTTTGGAGTCTTACAAGGCCTGGAGTGTGAATAGTTCATTATAAAGCAGTTTGAAGTTTGTTCCTAGTCAAGCCTCCAGAGGTTTTAATGATCCGGGATCAGATTTCATTTAATTTTGAGGCTTGGGGATTCATGCATAATAAATTCATTCTAAATTTGAACTATAAACTTTAATGAAGAAATGCTTGAGGTTTCAGTTTCTCATTGGTAACATTTTATTTTATTACACAAAGCTCTAGAAAAAGTCAAGCTTTCTCACCATTTCCCTAGCCTGGAGTTGAAGATTTTCTATCCTAAGAGAACTGAATACCCTTTCAAAATTCTGAGAAGGTAGCTGGGGTCGTTTCTTTATGTCAAGGCGCCCACCACAGAGCCTCCTGCCCCAGCGTCTGGCCCCCAGTCTCCTTCCCTGGGCTCAGTGTGCAGTCCCAGAACACCACAGGCCTGGGCAACATCGGGGGCCAATCTGTTAGGTAAACATCAGGTGAAATCAATTCGTTCTTTTCATCAAACAGAAGAATTTCCCTGCCTATCTTTCAAGCTTAACAATGTAATTTTTTTTTCATTTCAATTTTTTCAGCATGTTGATGTGATAAGATTGAAAGGACAGCTGTGTGCACTGTCTGTCATGTGGCCCAAAGTCATGATTCTATTTTATATACTATTTTGATGGGGCTACATCTCTAAAGAGCCATTCTTTTTATTCTACAAGGTTTCTATCCTTAGGAAAGAATCGTGGTGAAGTGGAAAGAGCAAAGCCTCCTGAATAAAGCATTTCTGGCTTAAATCCTCACTTATAATTTTGTGACCTTAGGGAAACTATTTAAGCCTTTTGAGTTTGACTTAAAACAGCAATGTGGAATCGCATTTTTTTCTGTTATCTTTGTAATCATCTAAAAAAGAGACAAGAAAAGGGAAAAATGGGATTTCTAGCATTGATAAAACAGACAGGAGTGCCCATGAAAAATCATATACAGAACCAGTTACATAATTTGTGGCATTCAGTGCCACAAATGAAAATGTAGGACCCCTTACTGAAAATTATTAAGAGTCGAAAGAACGCGTTGGCAGAGCATTAGACCAAGTGTGGAAGCCTTCCAAGATCAGGGGCCTTGTACTCTTGCACAGGTGCAACGCCCATAAAGCCGGACCTGGTGAAATACGTGAAATCTTCTAAATCTAGTGTTAAACAGGAGACAGAAAGGCTCTGTAAGAAAATTGCACAGCTACAGATGACAGGTGAAATCAATAGAACACAGATTTTTTTTTCCAAAGTAAATGGCACTTCCTGAGCAGGAGGAGGGTAAAACAAAACAAAATAAAAAACATAACTAGCAAATTCATAGGGAAATTCTTCCAGTGAGTATCTTGTGGTGATAAAAACACATGGAATTCAGCCTTAGACTGCCTGGATTTGCGTCTCAGTACCATCTCTACTGTTTTCACGAACTTGAGCACATTATATAACCACTCCATTCTTTAGCTTCATTATTTGTTAAATAAGGAAAATGACAGAGCTTTCCTCATACTGATGGCGAGGCTATTAGACGAAAAGTCTTAAAAGAGTGCGTGACATACAATAATATAAAAGGATTAGTTATTTTTTTTCTGGCACAGATTATTATAACACTGCTTACTTTATTGGAAAATATAGAAAGAGAATGAACTCTTCCAAAAATTTGGTGAAAATCTAAAAAGATATATAAATAGGACATTACATTTTTCATCAAATTACATTCTGAATAGATAAAATGGTTATGTGTAAAAAATAAACCATATGAAATCCTAGAGAGAAACACTTGAGTCATTGTTTTTAATAAACTTGGTATTTAGAAGGCCTTTCTCATTATGCCATAAAACCTGGCCATGAAGATGACAAATTTTCCAATAATAAAAAAAGTTTAGTGCGTGCTAAAATCATCACAAAAGAGTAAAATGGATAAATTTAAAACTGGCAAAGAACACTGGCAAGATTTTGAAAAAGACAAAATTTATGTAATGAATATAATGCTTCCTTATATAAATAAGCATTTCTTTTTTTTTAAGAAAAATGCTGACTATACTTTCTCAGTATGAGCTCCATGTTAATTGCCTTTATTGTTATACTTTATATTTTTTGCATATTTCTTATTGGTTAAAAAATAAAATTACACCAAAATATCTTTTTTGCCTATCACTTAAGCAAAGAAAAACTATTGGATAATACAATATGTAGGCAGGGATAAAAAGAAACAGGAAATCATATGCACTGCTTGAAAAAGTATAAATTTATATTGAGATACATTTGGAAACATCTTTCAAAATTTGAGACACTGCTTGATCCAGTAATTCAGCTATATATTCTACATACATATTCATAAAATTTGCACTGGCTTATGAGCAAATATGTACTTTCAGCAGTTTCTCTTATAGCTGAAAATTAAAATTCCTTAAATTTATAGCAGTATATGGCTGATTAAATACATTATGTTATAGTTGCATATCATGGAATACTCAGCAGTCATTAAAAGGAATGTGGCATTTATTTTAGCTATTATGAAATCCCCAAAGCCTTTCCTACCAAGGTCGAGAAAATGAAATAAATTCATCTATGTCCATTACTATTTAATATTTGATTGGAAATATCAGATAATTAGACCAGGATAGTAAAACCAGGATAAACAATTAGAGACATTAAAATGTGGAAAGGAGAAATAAAATAATTTCTATTTGCAAATTGTATTAATGATGAAATAAAGAATTCAACCGGCTAGCAGAATATAAAGTTAACTTACAAAAATCAGTAGTAGTCACATGAACAATCAAGATTTAATAATAAGATTAAATCCTGTTTAAGATAGCTACAAAAACTGTAGTGCACAGAAATAAATTGAATGAGAAATTTGGTAAACCTCTATGAAGAAAACTTTAAAACATTCCTCACTGAAAGGCACAAAATGAAACTTGAACAAATTGAAAGATATCATTATATTCTTTGAAATAATGAGTAAACATGATAAAGATGTCATTTTTCTCCAAATGTGAAAAAAAAAATATTTCTAATGAGGCATTTTTGTTTGTTTCTAGAGACAAGTTGATTCTATTGTCCATTTGGAAGAAAAATATTTTAAAAAGCTAGAAAACCATGAAAATAGAATGCATCTGTTAAGCAGTAAATAAATACGTTACAGAATTTCTAACATTAAACCGGTGGTACTGGCATATGGAGAGAAAAAGAAAAAAAAAATTATTGGTGGAAGAGAATAGAAAATCTAGAATTAGAAGCAAAACTTCAGAAATTTCTTACATGACAAATGTCACATTTCAAACCTCTGGAGCATAGAAGGACTCTTAGTAAACAGTGACATTTACTAAAATGTTTGGATAACTTTTTCAGAAAAAGGTAACATTAGAGCCATACTTCATATGATACATCATAGTAAAGCCCAAATCCATGAGATATAAATGAAAAAAAATGAAACATTGTGAACAATAGAAGAAAAGATAAATGAATTTCTTCATTATTTGAGAAAAGTATTTTCAAAATTCAATTATAAAAAAAGATTAATAAATTTAAGTAGACTTTAATGGATTACATTAGAAAATTAATCAAAATCAAATACAAATGTTAGAATTAATGAGAAAAGACTCTGTACAATTTCTAGTCTTTTAAACTCAGTAGTGTTTGTTTTTGGTGCCAGAATATGATTTATCATGATTCACACCCTGTGTGCATTCATATATTTTTGCTGTCATTGTATACATGTTGTATAAATGTCAATTTAATTCAATTCATTGATAAGGCTGACTTAATTTTCTGTATCTTTACTAATTTAGTGTTTGCTTGTTCTATCAATTACTTAGAAATGTTGAAATTTTTAACTATAATTGTGGAATTGGTCATTTT
>NW_012154485.1:65958-67596 GCF_000956105.1 Propithecus coquereli | reverse complement strand
TTCTCTCTCTTTGAGTGTATGAATAGGTTTTATGTATATATATGGCTTTTAGCTATTTTTAGTGGTTGCTCTAGGGGAATATGTGTGTGTGTGTGTGTGTGTGTGTGTGTGTGTGTGTGTGTGTATTATTACCCTACTTAGTTTACTACTTTAGCATTTCAAGTTCTTAAACATATATAATCCTCTAGCACATGTTTATTTTGTTGTTCTTGTTGTTTTTGCAGTATTTCAGTAATCAATCCAGAGTTAGGTACATACTGAAAGTTTTGCCCCCTATTCTATGAACCATGGTTCCAATCTCATTTTGCTTCTCAAAGTGCGCTGCTTTTGGTCTGTACTTAGCATACACCACTTAACAGTGTAAGGTGAGGTTTGAGACTTGCATTTAAGTTCCGTTATCAAAGAATTTCTTATGCTGCTTAGGTTCTCTTCTGCATACGCATGTGTAAGGGGTGAGCCTGAGACTTGCGTAGGTTTATACATGGAATTAGAAAATCCTCTTCTCCTGTGTGCTCTACTCCAAGATTCTCCTTCCTCAGGGATCCTTTTTTCTGTTCCCTCTGACCAGAAAAGCAGGGCTTCTCTCAGTGTTACAGACACCAAAGCTGCGGAGCTCCCTGGTTGGGTTTCACCATTGGAATTGTCACAACAGGAAAGACAGAAAATAAATGTGAATACCCCTCATTCTCTTTGGAACCATAAGAACACCTTTTTTTGGCTCCTCTGGTTAAAATGTGGAATTTCAACTGGAGTTTCAGCTGACAGCATGGCCACCTCTACGTAGCCTTATCACTGGAGTTTTCCCTCAACCAAAGCTGCAAGACAGAAAAACAGTGAGAATCTTATCTGCATACAGGTTGGTTTTCTGAGCTTTGACTCTTGTACAATTTACTTTTAATGGATCTCAGATATTTGATTTATTTTGCATCTTTTCTATTGTTTTAGCAAGAGAAACAGGCTGAAGAGGGCATGCGTGGCTGAAAGGAATATAATTCTGTGAAATCTTTCCGTGATGATAAATGTTATGACAAAATGAAAAACTATGAAATAGAATGCATCACATATTTTATTCCATACAAGACTTGGATTTATGCAGTGGAACTAAATACAAAAGCTTTATGTAAATTTAATGTAAAATATAAGGTATAAATTAAAACATATCGTGTGGAAAAATGGGCATTTTTTGTGAATTGACATTGTTAGGACCCACATAAATTGGATTCCTATGATGGTCACGTGGGGAGCAATAGTGAGGTGCCTCTTTTCTTCCTAGACAGAGCAGTATCCATGGCAGCCCAGACGGCCTATGTGGTCTACATAAAAATCTTTAAGCAATCTATCAAAGTTTCTACTTGAACTTTCTGAGTGAATTTTACTATAAGGATATTTAGCACATATGTTAGTTATTATTTTTAAAAAACATTTTTAAAACTACATATAAGAAATGAAAGAACATGTTTTAAATGGAGCTTTCATGGTTTGGTAGAAACTGATTCTGACTCTTCAATGTGAGACTCTAAAAGAGTCTAAAGAGTCTGTTCCATTTTATCTATGGGTCTGTCCTCTCACTAGTGCCATAGACTTGATTATGGTAATTTTATATGAAGACCTGCAGAAGGATATCATGGGCCCTGAAAA
>NW_012154485.1:58070-64647 GCF_000956105.1 Propithecus coquereli | reverse complement strand
GAACTCCTGGGTTCAAGCGATCCTTCTGCCTCAGTCTTCCAAGTAGCTGGGACTACAGGTGCATGCCACCATTCCTGGCTAATTTTTTTACTTCTTTTTTTTGTAGAGATGAGGTCTCGCTATGTTGCCTAAGCTGGTCTCCAACTCCTGTCCTCGAGCAATCCTCCTGCCTCAGTCTCCCAGAGTGATGGGATTACAGGTGTGAGGCACCACTCTCAGCCAATCAGAACTTTTATATGCCTCATATATAAAGCTCTGTTATTTGGCATATAGAGCAATTTAGTATTGTCATATATTCCTGGAGAACTGACTCCTTTATTAATATGTTCTTTTGTTTTTTTCATTTTATTTCATGGTATAGATCCAAGTTTCTGATCTAAATCATATTCCTTGTCACCAAAACCTTCCTTCAGCAGTTTTTGCTGCTGTTGCAGCAAATATTTTGCAATGGATTTCTTCAGTTTTTGTTTGACTTAAAAAATCTTTATTTATCCCCTTTTGCTGGAAGTAATGTCCCACCACCACCCATGGCTGTCTTAATAAATTTCTCTCTTTGTTTTTTAGTAGTTTAAATGTGATATGCCAAGAGAAAATTTGTTGGTATTTGTCTCACTTTGTGTTCTATGAGCTTTTTGGATTTGGGGTTTAGAGTCTGTCTTTAATTTTGGAAAATTTATTGCCATTTTTTAAACATTCTTTTTTGTTCCATTTCCTTTTCTTCTCCTGGAATTGCAACTACATGTAATTTAGAATGGTTTATATTGTCCCATAGCCCATGTTGTTTTTCACATATGTTGTATTTGCTTTTCATGTCGGGTAATTTATACAGGCCCACCCTTAAGTTCAGTGATTCTTTTCCTGGCTGTATTGAGTCTACAGATGACCGTGTCAACAGGCCTCACATTACAGTGCTTTTTTTTTTTTTTTTAAACATTCTTTCTCATACTTTCATGCTTCTGATAAATGTATGTATCTGATTTTGTCTGCTGTCTACATGTTTCATTATAGCCTTTAATGTATTAATCATGGCTATTTTTAAATATGCCTGATAGCTCTACTATCTGTGTCATGCCTTAATTTGATTCTGGTGATAATGTTGTTTCTTCATACTCTGTGTTTATTTTCCCAGGTATTTATTTCTGTTTTTTTTTTTTTTTTTCTTCCTTGCTGTAAGCTAAAAATGTTGTGTAGGACATTAGATACCATTATAGTTGGACATGAGCAAGCCTTTTCTTCTCCCAGGCTTTAAGTGTGAGATTTTATGTTAATCTAATGAGTAGTTCAGCAAGAATAAAGTTTGATATAAATAAGGTAACCCTAAGCACACCATAGGCTTTATATTCTGTTTGTGCTTACTTGTGTTATGTTGCATTTAATGTGTGGATTAATTTTTATCAATTTTTTTCTTTCTTCTTGCCTTTGGGTAGTGCTGCTTTGCTTTGGTATTGCTTGCAAATATCATATGCCTCCCTTACTACTCTCCAAGCTGCATCAAATGCAGCTTTTTCTTGTTCTTCTTTGTAGGACTTGTTGCCATGGTGATACGGCATAGAAAGGCATTCTTAGGTATTTTGATTAGGTCTTAGTCTTAAGCAGGCACTGTAAAATTTTGTCTTGGGGTAGTGGTCTTCAAATGTGTTTCTGGCCCTCTTTTGGTTGCTAGGAATGCTAATCATAGTATGTACTTATGCCTCTCCCTCATTTATTTTCTTTTCCTATTTACCACCTGCTAGATGCAGTGGGTTTCCCCCAGATTCCAAAGCTACAGCTATTTTTTTTTTTCTGTTCCCTCTGCAAAGTACAGCCTTTGTTTCATAGGTAAAAGAAATAAGATTGTAAGATTGATCTGGACTGATGTCTACTCACAACCATCATTATGAGATAAACATTCTCACTGATGTTCCCTGTGAGTGCCTGGTAGGGAAAGCCTACAAGTAGGTCAAATCCCTCTATGTCTAAGCTCCCAATGCAAACCCATAATTGGACTTTAGCAATTCATTAAAAATTGCTAGCTTAATCTTCTTACCAGCTTATATGGTGTCTGGTAGCATCTGCCCAAGCAAGGAAACCCTCAGGTCCTGTAGCTCCTTGTAGGTGACTGTCTCTCCCCAGATTTTATGTTAATATAGTTGTTTGCCTCTAACCTCAGTTTCTGCTACATCCCAGAGAGTGAATTAATTTGCTTTTGTCCAGATTTTTTTTCTTGTTGTAAGGATAAGAGTAATGCTTTTGCTTGATCTCTGCATCTCTCAGGTAAAAAACTTCTCTTAACCAAATTTTGAAAACAGTAAAATTATTTCATATCTTTAGTGGGCTATACTCTAAGGATAAATATAATTGGAAATAAATATTAAACTTTAAATAGTATATTTATAGTAGAAGTAATAGTGGTATTATAATTCTGAAGTTATTTTATGAGCACAGTAATGTTAAGTAAGTAAATATATTAAAGTTAGTAGGAACCAAGATTTTCATTATGAGAAAATGAATACAGATATTTTTGAAAAGTAAAGAAAGGAAAAACCTTGCAATGTTAAATCTAAATTGCAAATATCAATGTAAACTCAAATATCTGTATGTATAAATATAAATATATAGGCTTTTCTTCTAATTTTGTCTAATGATATATCCTAGATATAATTACCTAACCCTTATAGTTGTTTCTAGACACATTCCTTTTTAAAAGTTACTTAACTATTACAAAAATGTCTTACTCACAGTCTGGGACAGGAAAAATACAATATCAGCTCATATCACCATATTTTGCTAAAAAGCAAGGAGGGGCTCAAAAACTAATGAGGTATAGAAACACTCATACACTGCCGGTGGGACTGCAAACTAGTACAACCTCCATGAAAAGTAATATGGAGATACTTAAAAGAACTAAAAGTAGACCTACCATTTGATCCAGCAATCCCACTACTGGGCATCTACCCAAAGGAAAAAAAAGTCATCCTACAAGCACTGGAATGTTTATAGCAGCACAGTTTACAATCGCAAAAATGTGGGAAGAACCCAAGTGCCCATAAATACATGAGCGGATTAATACAATGTGGTATATGTATACCATGGAGTACTACTCAGTCACAAAAAACAATGGTGAACTAACACCTCTTGTATTATCCTGGATGGTGCTGGAGCCCATTCTTCTAAGTGAAGTATCACAAGAATCGAAAAACAAGCATCACATGTACTCACTATCAAATTGGTACTAACTGATCAACACTTACGTGAACATATAGAAGTAACATTCATCAGATGTTGGCCAGGAGCGAGGAGAGAGGAGAGGTGGGTAAATTCACACCTAATGGGTGAGGTACACACTGTCTGGGGATGGGAACGCTTGTAGCTCTGACTCAGGTGAGGCAAAGGCAATATGTGTAACCTCAACGTTTGTACCCTCATAATATTTTCAAATTAAAAAAAAAAAAAACCTAATGATGGCAAGTCTAAAACGACAATATGCTATAATTAGAATATTATTATTTTGTGACCATTGAACTAATATTTAGGCAAGGACCATGTTGTATCTAATACCATTTGGTGAAAAGTCATTGGGGAATGGGACAATCACATGTCTCAAAATATCACCCCCAGGTTACTTACAAATTGTACTTATAAAGGGCACACTATACCTTTGAAATGAAGCTATATGGAATTTACCAACTTTACCAAAGGATCAAATTTGCATCACCAATTTTGAAACAATCTTGTACCTCCTGACACACTACAATAAAAGTACACTATATCATCTAATATTGTATTCTTGCCAAAAAATGTTTAATGTGAAACTGATCATTAGTAAATAATCTGGCAAATCCAGAATGTGGTTGATTACACAAAATAATGGGCTTATATGCTTCAAAAGAATCAATATCATGAGAAGAAGCATAGGGAATGTTCTAGATTTAAAGAGATTAAAGAGGTAATAAATAAATACAATATATAAATCTTACTTGGATCAGGAATTTTTGAAAAGGACAATAAAAGCCACTTTCAGGGTCATTGAGAAGATTCGAACGTGGATTTGTAAGTGTTGATAACAGAATGTCATTGAAATGGTAGAGGTGTGGTGCTGTGGGTATATAGGAAGTTATTCATATTCTAAGAAGGCACATGCTGAAGTATGAAAGCCGAAACATAATGTCTGCAGTTTACTTATTGAAAAATACCATACACACCTACACATACGCAGGTGTGCTTGCATTATATATGCATGGGTGCAGGAATCAAACGTGGCAAAAGTTTACAATTAGTGAATCTATTAATAGGTCAAGGGTAAATGGCTGTTCATAGACCTATTCTTTAGACTCTATATAAAGATAAAAATTCTTCAAAAATGTTTGAGAGATAAAAATCTGTAAAATATACATCAATTTAAATGACACGATAATTGTGATTAAACGCCAAAAAAGTGATACAGAATATACTGCTTTTTTCACAAAGGGAGTTATTATGGAACCCCTAAAGTGAATGAAAATTGGCATAATTACTTATATTTATGCTATGTATTTTGGTATATCTATTTGTATATTTTTAATAATCAAAAAAGTGCATGTATATGTTTACAAAACTGAATGGCTTCTGATGAATAGTCTCATTCTCTATCCCCATCTCTCTCCATATTAGTCTCATTCTCCAGAAGCAATTTCTTTTAACAATTTCTGTTTTTAATTTTTCTTATACAATTTCTATTGCGATCCCCTAAAATGTGAATTCTTATTGTTCTCTTTAATGCCATAACAAAATGCATAAATCAGAAGCTACTAAAGAATACCCTTAACTCCTTATATATTACAGCCATTATATTATCAGAAAGATTTTAAAAGTATAATTATTATTGTTTACAGTGGCACATAACCAGAGGACTCAATGTTAGAACATGTAAGAAAAGCAATATAGAAGCTGTCAGACTAGTAGTGTGAAATTAGACCAGAAACCACATGAGTGCATTGCAAGTGGCTTTTCAGAGCAGGTGCTCAGTAAACTAGTTACTGATTCATTGGTAAAAAGTTTAGCACAAGTTTAAGATGTTTTGTATAATTAATAATAATATTAATACTAAAATACTTTTTATCAACGACTCTTTCAATCCCTAACCAATTTCCTTTCCTTACCGCTGTTCTAGCCAAGCTTTGCGAAGTAAATGTTCACAGCCTCTCTACTCCAAAATTCAGTCTGGCCTTGGTTTCTTAGCCTAGCTCCAACAAGCAAGTTTTATCAAGAATTATCAATTCTCTATGCAATTATTAAGAATTTAATCTCTGCCTTACTAATTTACATATATTGTGCTAAAGCAGTAATTATCAAGGTGGTCCCTGGGATCACATGGGAACATTGCCAGAAAGGCAAATTCCACTGTCCCACTCCAGATACACTGAATCAAAAATTCTGAAGGTGGAGGACAGCAATCTATGTATTAACAAGCCATTCATGCGATTCTTTTGTGTAACAGATATTTAACAGCACAGTACGAGAGTAAAGGAGACCATGTATGTGTATATATGTGAAGGAAAATATATATATATGTGTGTAGGATATATACATTAGAAATGGTCAATTCTAACCAAAAAGAAAGACGATTTCTTCTAGAAAAATGTGATGCTCATGAGCCATTTCATGACCTGGACTTGGCCACATCAAGAATCCAGTTACCCATGTTTTTCAATTTACTTCAATATGGTAAAACATTGATTCCAGGCTTCAGAGCTAGCCTTTTTCCTAGGTCATAAAATTAATTTATGAAAATCCTATTCTGGTTATGTTGGTTTTCTTTGAAATCAATGTCTCATTCTGATGCCAGTTGGTGGTGAAGCCTTGTATTCTTGTTCTTTGTTCCTCTTGAACACATTCCTTTTGTGGTTTCTACCTGGGTTCTACCACTTATGGAAAATGGTGAGTGATGTTGACTGTCCAAGATTTTCCTACTATTCTGTTTCCAATGCTGGGTCCTCCCAATAACTTGAATACATAGGTCCTACTTCGTTACAGAATTGAAAAAGGTAGGCCGGGTATGGTGGCTCACACTTGTAATCGTAGCACTCTGGGAGGCCGAGGCAGGAGGATCACTTGAGGTCAGGAGTTGAAGACCAGCCTGAGCAAGAGCAAGACCCATTCTCTACTAAAATAGAAAAATTAGCCAGTGTGGTAGCACGCCTGTAGTACCAGCTACTCAAGAGCCTGGGGCAGGAGGATCCCTTGAGCCCAAGAGTTTGAGGTTGCAGTGAGCTATGACAATGCCACTGCACTCTAGTCTGGGTGACTGAGAATGGCTCTGTGTGAATAAATAAGTAAATAAATAAAATAAGAAATTGAAAAGGTGAACTACACACCCTAACCTTTATTCTCACAATATACTTGAAATTTGCTTTCTAGTAAATGTCAAACTAGGAATGAATTCCAGTATTGTGAATTTCCAAAGTGCATGCTCATTCTCTACTTTTTCTTATAACATCTAATGACTTTTAAGTCTTTACCTTTTAGTACTTGTTTTTCTGTTGTTCTGTCCTTAATATACTTATGTATGATTGTATTTTAAATATTTATTATGATATGCATAATATATCATGTATGAATG
>NW_012154485.1:45800-57515 GCF_000956105.1 Propithecus coquereli | reverse complement strand
TTTTAAAATGAACATGTTTAAAATACCAAAGAATAAAATAAGTTTCAACAAAGTAATGCTTTTAGATTGGCTGACAAAATTAGAACAGTAGTAAGCCACAATGGCTAAATTGATAGCTGTTATACTCATGATTTAGTTCTAACTTCCCCTGCCTGACTGGCACCATTACTGCATGAGGCTAGTTGGCAAGAGTTTATGGGGGCCAAGTACGCCAGTCCGTTACCAGCTTATGATAATGGTGCTCTGTGCTTCTGTTTGAAGTAGAATTTGTGAATAGTTGCACAGCTCAACACTATTTTTTAATTCTGTCTGCTTAACAGCCCATCATGTCAAAGAAGACCAAGAGAATGCTGAAGGAAGAAAACAAATTTTTTAATGAGGATTGGGAATTTCAATATTATCTTGTTTCTGCTAAAGATAAGATGATTTGCTTGTTTTGTGATACTGAAATATCAACATTAAAAAAATTGAATTCTCATCAGCATTATAACATTCATAGGGACCACAGATATTTTACATTAGAGGGAGGGATGTGAAAGGTTACATTGCGGAAAGTAAAAGATGCAAAGGCAAAGACAATTCTTTCAAACAGGAATGAGACCTGGAAATAATGCCACTGAAGCAAATTTTAAAGTAACTTATATATTGGGGAAAAAAGGGAAGCCATTCAGTGATGTAGAAATTGCAAAAGAATGCATTCTACAAGTTGTAGGATGCTTAGACGCTGTATAACATTTCAAAGTACAAACAACTGCCTCTTTCAAGGAGAACCATAACTGATCAGTAGCGTGAATTAGCTTTCAACTTCATGCAATACTTCAAAAAGAACATACATACTATTTAATCACTTTGGATGAATCAACTGATGCTGATACTCATATTGATTCAGTGAAGGTTTTACACTTCATGTGGTTCATAACAGAAGATTTTCTTTGCTATGAAGAGTTACTCACTTTGGGCACTCTTGCAAACAGAACATGGAGAACAGATATCTTCAGCAACTTTCAAGATAAATGTCATGAAGTTAGATTGAATTTGATAAATTTAGTGAATGTAGAGAGGGTGCACCTTCCATGACAGGAAAACATGAAGGGTTTATTGCACAGATAAAATATGTATTAACTGATCCAAATGCTCTCATTTCTTTTCATTGTATCTTGCATCAGCAAAATCTGTGTGCTAAAGCTACTATTTTAAGTGACACTTTGCAACAAGTTATAATTATTGTTAATCGTATTCATGCAAATGCAACATGGCATCTTCAGTTTCCTAACATGCTAAAGTTGAATAATGAGGTAGGTATTCAGTGTGGATTTGCTGTATCATTCTAAATGTGTTGGTTATTGCAGGGACATGTGTTGGCCAAAATTTTATCTCTGCAAGAACAGATAATAGTAAATTTTATGAAGAACAGAATTAGCAATGTGAATTTTTGGAAAAAGATTTCTATAGGAATGCAAGAATTTCTGTGTGTGTGGTATCATGTCAAATGAAAATGACTTCAATATTTCTTTGCAAGGTAAAACTAAGTCTTTATATGCTATGTGACAAAAAAATCCAAGCATTTAGAAAAAAGGTATCTTTTTTCAAAACACCTCTTCTTCAAAAGGAAATTTCGGATGAACATTTTCCCCAATTAGCAAAGGTCATTGATAAGTGGGATAATATATGCAAATCATTAGAAGAATGTGTAGGTGTTATAGACCAACTAATTGGAGAATACAATGAAAGACTTACTGACTTTGAGAATCATAACATCATACTCAAATTAGCATTTCAGCCTCACCTAGTTGTTATCACCAAGGCACCCAAAGAACTACAGATGGAATTGATTGAGCTCTCAGTAGATGACATTTTAAAGTCATTGTTTGCTGCTAAGAAAGATCCAATTGAAACATGAAAAATGCAGTAGAATACACCTT
Organism: Propithecus coquereli; assembly: GCF_000956105.1. Classification (NCBI taxonomy): domain Eukaryota; kingdom Metazoa; phylum Chordata; class Mammalia; order Primates; family Indriidae; genus Propithecus; species Propithecus coquereli. The sequence continues at coordinate 55,593 of NW_012154485.1, read as the reverse complement.
TGGCAACATGCTTAAAAAATGCTTTCTTGCTTTTCACTTATTGGTGTGAATGTGCATTTCTTCTATCTAATAAAATTCAAGACACCCTTAAGGTCACAAATGACTGATACCCATCTAGAGGATCAACTGAAACTGCGGATCTCCATGCTGCAACCAAATATTCAAATGCTTTCCAACAAAAAGCAGACACAACAAAGTAGTTAAAATATTAGTTAACTTTAAAATTAACAAATAGTTTTCATTTTTTGCAATTAGTATGTATTAGTTAGGTTTTCACAAAATAATGTACATTTTTAGCATATAATATTGAAGTTTCTTGAATGTGGCCTTATTTGATTACAGCTAAATTAACGTGGTCTTCCAACATGAAAAGGTTCCCCACCCCTGTCCCAGCTCAAGACAGGTAGGAAGAGTTCTCTCTAACTCAGCCTTTGGTTCTATTCAGTTCTTCAGCCGACAGGCTGAGCCCATCCATATTGAGGGGGGAGGGCAATAGGCTTTACTGAATTCACAGGTTCAAATGTTAATCTCATCCAGACACACCCTCACAGACACACCCAGAACAATGTCTGGCCAAGTATCTAGATGCCCATGATTTAGTCAAATTGAGATATAAAATTAACCTTCACGATACATAATCAAGTATAGTTAATCTTTGTGAAAATTTACCAAGAATATCATTACCTTCATTTAAAGAAAATCCTTATAAACAGATATTACCATTTGAACTATAAACTCACATACATCCTAGAGAAGAATATCCTGCATCTCCTATTTGTGTTCCAGTAAGATGCTTATTTTAAATTATTATAATTTGAAAAATATAATCTGGAAGTGGGTCAGTGAAAAATCTGAAGGCCTCTTAAAGATCAAATTATTAAAAGAGTAGGGTAATCACTATCTCATTGGTTCTCCACCTCAACCCCCAAATTGAAGGTTTTACATTCATAATGAGTTTGTGCATTGTCCTCAACTTCATGTTTTTTATCAATAAGAAAATATTTTAACTTTGAGTATTTCTCTGACCATCAGGATTTTTTTCTTCCTATTCTATTTTAATTACTCACTAGATACACAAAAGTATATTTTATAATAAAATGAAAACAAAATGAAGTCCCTTTTAGAACAATATGTGGAATAACTTCAGAAATGATTTACATTTATTCTGAGACTATCCTGACACATATGGGTTTGCCACATGGGATATTTTGTTTTCTTCTAAAACTATCAACTTCATTACTAAACCACTGAGACTGCATTTATCTCTCTGCCCAAAGCTCATATTCTTTTTCTTTTTTGCAGAACTCTCACTGGCTTTAGAGAAGAGATGTAAGAAACTCTTTCTTTAGTTCTTGAGAACTGGGGCAGAGGTGCCTTTTCAGCATTTAACAATACAAAGAAGCAGGAAAAAGAAGATCATAGCTAACTTTAAGTGGCAACTGATGGCAGGGGAAAAACTGCTACATCAAATAGGTCCTACATGCTTTCCGGCATTGGCTGATACTACTCTTCTTTCCCTAGCAAAATAAGGGAAGAAAAGATGTATTGCCATCATTTTATTCTCTGTTATTACTTAACAGAGACATTCATCCAAGACAGGGGAGACTTTATTAGATAAAAAGTAAGTGCAAATGTGACTCATCTACTCTGTTCTTGTGGAAGACATCCTTTTACAGTTATTCTGAGTTAATGAAACAATCACTTTCTTCTGAGTACTGTTAAAATACTATTAGAGTCACAAATTTACTTACAGATCTTATCTTCTGAGAAGATCTCAGTAATGAAACCAAGGACTGTTGAAAAGAGTAAAAAGAGGAAGTAATTTTCTCTCCTCTTACACATGGGAAATGTTCCACAAATGTTGGCTGTGTCATTGCTATTATTAATGATGGTATCATTTGCCCTCTTACAGCCCTGTGGAGATCTATGAGACATTCCAGTGTTGCCACCAAAACACACAAACACACACAATGGCAAAACAACAACGGGAACCTGCTACCTGTTCACATTTACACTTTTCTAACTTGAACAGATTTCACTCGACCCACTCACAAGAGGATTAATAAGTAGCACTGCACCTGAGGTGAACTAATGTCATTCTCATTCTCTCACCCATAAAAGTGTGAGATTATGAAAATGAAAAAGGCAAACTTTCCATATCTTTTTTTTTTTTTTGAGACAGAGTCTCACTCTGTTGCCCGGGCTAGAGTGCCGTGGCGTCAGCCTAGCTCACAGCAACCTCAAACTCCTGGGCTCAAGCAATCCTCCTGCCTCAGCCTCCCGAGTAGCTGGGACTACAGGCATGTGCCACCATGCCCGGCTAATTTTTTCTATATATTTTTAGTTGTCCAGCGAATTTCTTTCTATTTTTTTAGTAGAGACAGGATCTTGCTCTTGCTCAGGCTGGTCTCGAACTCCTGAGCTCAAACGATCCACCCGCCTCGGCCTCCCAGAGTGCTAGGATTACAGGGGTGAGCCACCGCGCCCAGCCTCCATATCTTTTTTAAATGGCCAAAAAGTGTCTGTATGATGTAATGGAATAAGCAAAGGTGTGAAAGTTAGAAACATAGGTTTGAATCTCAGCTTATGTGTAAAATAGAGCTAATGAAAACATAACACCACAGGTTTTTTCTTTTTTTTCCCCTTCCCCAAGATATGTCTCTGGGGTTTAAAAGCAGTAACTTTGGATTTGAATTCAGGCTCTGCTGAAAGTTTCCATCAATTTCCTCATAATGAAAGGTCCAAGGATTGGGCCAGATAGTCTCCTTCCATGGTTTCTTCTAGCACTATGAAATTATCTTACACAGAGATTCCTCAAGTTTCTAGTTATAAGGTAGTTCTTAATTAGCCCTCGGGAATCCCCACTATCTTGACCTCAATCTGTTTTTTTTTTAAATTTCCCCAGTGAGGTGATTCTGTTTTTGATTAATATCTTGAGAGTTTGCCAGAGCTCAGTAGGTGCAAACTCAACCCTTATGAATATAAGGACCCATGTCCCATGAGTTAAAGAGCCACAGTGAAGATTCTGCTAGATGCCAATGTACTTATTCCAACTATATTCTTAGGAATTAGGGTTTTCAGATGCATTCTGAGACTGTCTCACTTCAAAACTCTGTTACTTCTGAGTGGTGAGCCATGGTGCTCTTCTGGTTTCTAAAAGTTAGTGTCAGCTAGCTCCTGTCAAGTGTCTTAAAACCCTTAGAGGGTTTGAAGCAGCAGCTTTCAAAGGTGGTCTTACTAATAACCTAACAGAGGAAAATAACTAACAGAAAATAAGAAAAATAAACTCACAGTGCCTAATTGTTCCTTTCAATAAAAAACTCACAACACAACGACACTTTGATTAAAACACCTGTGGTCCAACTCATTATCTTTAAGAGTTTCATTTTCATAGCCTTGAAGAGCCCTAAGCAAACAGTAGGGGTATGACTCCCTGCTCCAATTCTCTGCCTCAGTTCCTGTCAAAAAAAACCAGAGTCCAAGGACTCGGATAAAGTCAGCCTCACAGAGGAAAAATAAAGAGCACCTGCAAAAACTTCACCACCGCTTCTGTTATCAGTCCACTGAAGCAGAGGGGAAAAAGTCATGAGGGGTAACCAAAGTGTTTGTGTCCCCATAATTTCCTGAAATGAAAAAAAAAAAAAACGTTGAAGTTTGGCCCTTTTCTTCCCGGGCCAATTAAATTTTTTTTTGTTTGTTAAAAAAAAAAAAAGTAATTTTTACCCTTTAAAAGCACCAAGCACCTTTCCTCAGCTGCCCTGCCTAGCACTACCCTCTACCTTTTCTTCAGTGCTGTGGCCACACTCTGTCTCTCTGTCTCTCTCTCTTTTTCCCTCTCTCTCTATTTATGTATCTCTATTTCTATCTCTCTCTTTTTTTCTTTCTTTCTCGGGAAAATAAATAAATCTTTACTTCTGTATACCCTAATCATTACATGAGAAATCTTTCTCCACCCTGCGCCATGAGCTCCTTGTGGGGCCCCACCCTTACAGGCATTATTTTTCATTCCCACCTAATACATGAGGTTTCCTGTTATTCTACATCATCGACAACACTTGATATTGCTAGTCCTTTTAACATCAGTCATTCTTATGAATGTACAGAGGGATCTCGCTGTCGTTTTTATTTTCATTTCTCTGATGACTATTGCTATTAAGCATCATTTCTTATGCTTATTGGACTTTCATATATCTTCTTTCAGTAAGTGTCTGCTTAAATATTATACTCATTTTTTGGGGTGTTATTTGTCTTCCTATTATTGAGTTGTGAGATTCCATTAGCTTTTTCTCAGATATATATATAGCTTTTCCCCAATCTGTGGCATTTATTTTTCTAGACTATGTCCTTTGAAGAGTAAATATTTTTAAGCATGATAAAGTCCTTTTATCCATTTTCCAATTTTTATATTTTTTGATACTATTTCAGTAATTTTTCTCTAACTTGTGATCACACAGATTTTAATCTGTTTTCTTCTAAAGGTTTGATAATTTGTAGTTCTTAGATTTAGGAATGTGATCTATTTTGAGTCAGTGTTTGTGTATGAGTTAAGGATCAAGTGTAACTTTTTCCATATACTACATTGTCTCTCATCATCATCGTTTTAAACTAAGCTGCCTAATACAAAGAATTATCATTATTTATTTCACTTGAGTTCCTCAAACACTTTCCACTAGTGACTTAATTCTCAGTGACAATAGATAATTCAATTAACTGCTTCAACAATATAAGCCACAGGCTACCAGATGTCCATCTCTGAATAGTTATAGATTCTTACTTTAAATTTTATTTATTCCCAGCTAAGCCAGGTAACTAATATTAGGATCTTTATATTTCTCTGAAGGTCATTTGGCGACAACCTCTTTTCTGCTGCCAATTCTGTTATTTATAAGGACTCTTGGTTGCAAGTGATACATAGTGATTAGAGTACAGGGAAGGGGACAAACGGCCGAGCATCCAGCCAGCTTGTTGTCAGTGACATCGGCCGTCTGGGCCCACTGCTAACTGAAGTGATAGAATTCTCCACATATTTGAGACTAGCTCAGTACAGGACCGGGAAAAGCCTACCTTAAAGACCCCCCAGAACGATCTTAGGAGTTACAGAGTTGGAAGTAGAGTGTGTCAGGTTGCTTGTGACAAGAGTATTCAGGATCAGGCCAAATGCTATATCATTCCATCTTTCTTAACAAAAGTAGGTTCTATGAGGAAGTGCCTTTGTGAGTGCAGGGCTAGTTAAAGTCTAGTCTAGCTGAATCCATGAAAGGGACTCCAATCTTGATGCTAACCTGGAAGCCATGACCAACCCCCACCAAGAAAGAAGGAATTAACTCACATTCATTGCCTATGGTATACAATATATGAGCTTGGAACGTTTTAGCTACTGCTGCATCAATAACCATCATGGTAACTAAAATAATCCCCATTTTATAAATAAGGAAACTGAAACTTTGGGATTTTCAAAATTTCCCAAGGACATTCAGGCAGTAAGTGGCACGGCCAAAATTTGAACCCAGAGCAATGAAAGCCTAAGTATAAACCTTGAGATGTGGAAACATCGAAGGTCTGTTTTATTAACTATGGGTGGATTTTAAAAAATAAAACGAGCATCAGCCTTTCTGTTCATAGCATTGAGCAAGCAGATTTCACTATTTTAAACCAAACGCCCTGGCAACACTTTCCTAAGATTCTGAAATTAGGTATTTTTATATTCATTAAATTATATCTGAGTTTAAACAAACATGAAAGCTACCGAGGGCAGGAAGGAACAGGGACTGTGCATTTTAGCTCCGAGGTAGACAATAACCTGTACCTCATTTGAGTGTTTACTCCAGGCTTTCACAATTTACCAGAAGAGGAGGAAAAGGAGGATAATGTCTTCCAAATCACAACACAGTGCTGTGCTTAAGCAGTTTCACTTCCTGCCTCTTGACTGCAGCAGGCAGCATGGAACGTCACCGCCTCATCTACAGCCTCTGTGTCCCCAGCGCACCCCCGTCCTCTGAAAGACCCGAGCGAAGGTCTCTGCCCCTGGATATCCAGGACAGGTCAATCTGGCACTTCTCTTCCCTTGAGCGATGGAGCTCCTGGTTGTGTTGCAGACACAAGGTGAGGATGGCAGTCCCCACGTTCCCCGCCAGACGGCACAGGGCCTCCTGTGGCGCGCAAGAGTGCATTGCCATCTCAGCTTCTCAGAAGGAGGTGACATGAGCTAAAATCCATGGCGTTTAAAGGATGTTGAAAGGAGAAAGGAAGGGAGAAAGGAAAGCTATGCTATGCCGAGGTGTGAGTGATCAGCACAGTGGAGGAATGCAGGCAGCCTCTAGAAGCTGGAGAGGCAAGGAATTCTCGCCTACAGCCTCCAGGAGGAACAAGCCCCGTAGATACCTTCGCTTTAGCCAGTGAGACTTTGGACTTCTGACAGCCAGAACGGTAAGTTGATAAAATCATGTTGTTTTAAAACACTAAATTTCTGGTAGTTTGTTATGACAGTAAATAGGAAACAAAGACAACGCCTAAGAATATCCAGGTGTGACAGCTAAAAACAACAACAAGACCTAGAAAGTAAAATAAAATGAAATGAAATAGAGCTACTGAAGGAAACAGACACCAACTTGAATAAAAGAAGGTAGAGAACAATAAAGTATATAAGATAAAGAACAAACAAGTAGATTTAAATAAAGTGAAAAAACTGATGGATATAAAGTTTACATTTTTTTTAACCGAAACTTACTTTAGAAGGGCTGAAAAGAGAGCATAGTGTCTGCTGAGAGTTGAGTTAGAGTTCTATAAAATAGCCAAAGTATCTAACATTTTGCATGCCAGTGTGTGTGTGTGTATAAAATTAAATAAAGAGTCAATAATTTCCCTAAGCTAAAAAAAGACATAGGTCTGGGGTTATAAGAATATCACTGAGTTCAAGGTAAGATTGATGACAAAAGACATACTTAGACATTCCCCCAACGTAATTTGGAACTCTACAGAAAAGAGGAAATTTTACAATTTTCCAGACAGAAAGGAACAACTCTTTATAAATGAAAATAAGTTGAACTGACATGAAATTTCTCATTTTAACACTAGGAAGTAAAAGTTGTTGGAATATAACTTCTGTGGACCACAAAGAGAAACATGTGGTAACACAATAATCCTTCAAGATATCATTTACTTTTCAAGACAAGAGAAAATGTTTGTGGTTACCAATAGATATTTCAGAGAATGTAACACCCAAATAACTCCACCAAGAAAATGATTCCAGAAAGGACTCACACACAAACCCCAGATGATTCAGAGGAGGATGGAGAAAACATGTTTGGAGATTGAAGAACAAAACAAAAGCTGTCCACTTCTCTCATGTGTCATGTATGCATAGGAGAAATTGGGGAGGTTAAAACCTTTTAAAGGTAGAACTAGGTAAAAAGAAAACAGTCTGGTTGGGAAAATAATTGGTCTCTTAATTCCATATAATTTTACAGGTATTTTAGTTTGATTAGTTACATTAGAAAGAGGTGGTACATAACTTTAGAAAATATAGCAAAAGTCCCAAGTTAGCAAAGAAAAATGGGAATAAATACATAGTTAAAAATTAAGCCAATGACAACAAGGAAAGTTGTAAAAAAGAAACAGTGAAGTGAATAGAATAATGATAAAATAAAATTAAGAAATAATAACATATCAAGCAGTAACATTAATTATGAATAGACTGAATTTTCCAATTAAAAGACAAATAGTGTCAAGTGGGGTTAATGAACAAAATTTATCTATATGTTGTTTATAAGAAACATGTGTAAGAAAAATATTAAAGAAAGGCCAAAAATAAAAGGTCTTTAAGAGACACCAGACAGATAGATGCATACCAAACAAAAGCACAAGTGACAAAACCAACATCAGACAGAAATAAAATTTAAGATTAAATGCACTAAACAAGGAAGAGACATAATGTGGTGTAACATTAACAATATAATATTCAGAAAAAATTATATCTCAGACAATAAAGCATGCACACTTATTTCATCAGGGTTCTTAGATTCGGAGAGAATTCACTTCTCAAGATAGCATCAGCCAATGGAGGATTGGCAAAGGTTATTTGGTAATTTTCAGAATCTCTAGGTAGGCCAGAGTCCAGATTAGATGCTACACAAGAACTGTGCAGACAAGAATAACACCAGCCACAAGACCAGACTTTTCTAGCAGAAACTTGTCTGTTATCTCTACCAATAGCTTCACCTCTGATGATGAAAAATGAACTCTAGAATCTATGTCACAGTAGCTGTAGAGGAAATACATGCACTATTAGTGTTGCACCTGGATATCCCAGTGCTCAAAGTGTGGGTACCACCTTATCTTTTTGGATATGCATTGCAAAATTTGTGTAGAGATTAACTTCTAAACTAGCAAGGAGTAAAAAATAATGAAAAAAAAATATTCAAAAGGGCAAGAAGAGATAAAAGAAATTAAAGATTTGATAAATAGAAAACATATAAGCACACAATTAACATAGAAAAAATCCAAATATGGTAGCAATTATAATAAATAGTGACCTAAATGCTCCAGCTAAAAGACAAATCTATAAGAGAGGATAAAATATCAACCTATACACTTTTTAAAAGAGATAGATTTAAATTCTAACGATACAGAATGGTTGAGAGTAGGAGACAGAATACAATATGTCAAAAGCTCTAGCCAAAGGAAAGGGTGGCCACCTCGAATACCTCTTAGGTGACATTTCGGGACACCTCAGCCTCACTTTTCCTGGGCTCATGGCCACGTACTGTTCTCTAACCACTGCGGATCATGGCCATGTGTGCCAGACTCTGGCCAACCTCACAAAGGCACTAATGACAGCTCCTCTCCTCAGACCTGTGCCATGGACCTCTTAAATTTCTGCCCTGAAGCTTCCCTGTTACAGAGTGAGAAATGTTCTCAGTAAAGGTTTAAAATGTGAAAAAGGCAATTCTCCATAGCATGAACCTTTAAGCAATGAGAGAGGGAATTAATTCTTCCCATGGACAGACTCTCCTGCGATACAGATATTTATATGGTTTTTTTGGAACGTGATTCTGCATGATTGAACACCAATCCTATTGATAGCGAGTGATGACAATTTAGTTGTCATTCTTTCCTTACCACAATTGATTTTTTCCTCATTTTTCCCTTACTAGAATTGCTTTCCCTAATACAGTAGTGGCACATAACCTTTGCCCCAGGCTTTCAGGAGCCCTGGGAACCCAGGCTAAGGAAGTAACATAGAATTCAAAACGTAACAAGAGTAAATTTCTAGCTATGGAGGCATAAAAAGTTAACTAAATCTTTTCCATAAATAAATAAATAAATAGAAAATTTGGCAAATGTCAAAAACAACCATTTTAGGGCTCTGCAAATTGACCAAAGGCAGAAAACAAGTAAATAATTTAAAGAATTTTAAAAACTACATTCAAAAACTTTAAGTAAAAACATAATAATTACACACTCAAAAATAGAAAATCTCAAAGAGAGGTAGAACTCATAAAAAGAAACCCAAATGGAAATTCTAAAGTTAAAGGGCTCCATAGAAAAAGAATGGAAAAAAGAGAAAAAACTAGATACTTACCTCTAAGATCAGCAACAAGCAAGGTGTGTGCTCTCATCACTGCTGTTTCACTTTTTTCTGGAGGTTGGAGCCAGTGCAATAATGGAGGGAAGGAATAAGAGACATTCAGATTGGAAATAATGAAGTAAAACTATCTTTATTCAGAAGCAACATGATTTATCATGCAGATTCCAAGAAATATGTTTTAAAAAGAGTAAAAATAATAAAACTACT